>NC_134814.1:29131207-29151207 GCF_046742065.1 Oratosquilla oratoria | reverse complement strand
AGGTAATTGGATAACTATATTTCATTTCCAAATGTATATATATATATATATATATATATATATATATATATATATATACATATATATATATATAACTACAAAGTAATGTCGTAACACATTCGTAAATTTCAACAAAAACCCACTGTGTTGGATGAGAAGAAATGAAATAAATAGATTCCATATATTTCGATCACGGACTGTGATCCTCTTCAGTGGAATACAGAGTAGAGGAGCAAAAGGCATGTCTTATAAACAGTAAAAGAAGGAACATGGATAGGACTCAGGTAGCGTCTAATGCTTTGCGGGGCAGGTCACCCGCCTTCACCAGAGATGGTAGTAATTTGTTGACTGCCCAGGTGGTAATGCAGTCAGGTGACCATTGTCCATATGATGTATTGAAATTTGGAAATTTGTTAATCAAGGATGATTCTATTATTTTCCTTTTAAAACTGCACTTTGAATTGAAGATAATTTTTGCTTCATTCCAATCTATACAATGGCCTTCCTTGTCTACGTGTTGGAAGACAGCGGAATTTTGGTGTGCATATTTGATTGAATTTCTGTGTTCTTGCATCCTGGTATGCAAATCTCTACCTGTTTGTCCCCAATATACATCATTACAATCCGAGCATGGAAGTTTATACACACCTTGATGTATTTCTTCTCTAGGTCTTTGGTGTACATTAAACTACTTTCCTAGACAAATTATTGGGAAAACTAAAAACAATTTTAATGTCTTTCTGTGGTAAAAATTGCGAAATGTCATTTAAGGACCTATTATAAGGCAATTTGATACAGTTTTTTTTCCCAGCCGAAATTCTTACTGGAATGGGAAGTGGATCCAAAGTGACTAGTTTTGGCTTTGCTTAAGGCTCTATTCAAGAACCAATCAGGATACCCTATTCTTTTTAATTGATTCCTGATGGTTGTGATCTCCATTTCCAGATAGTGCGGACAACATAATCTAAGTGCTCTCAGGAAAAGACCTGAGGCAACACTATATTTAATTTTATCAGGATGGTGACTGAAAAAGTGTACATAACTCCCCTTATGTGTGGGCTTTCTGTACACTGTAAAGGACAATTGATCCTGGTGCCGTATTAATAGGATATCTAGAAATGGCAGTCTATTATCCACCTCCCATTCAACTTTAAATTTAATATTAGTGGTTAAGTTGTTTAGTTGTTCAAAGAAAGCATCGAAAGATCCCCACTCATCATCCCAAATCGTAAAGATGTCGTCCACGTACCTGTACCAAAACATACCTTGTGGCTTAATGTCCTGTAAAAGTACTGTCTCGAAATATATATATGTATACATATATATACATATATACATATATATGAATATATATATATATATATATATATATATATATATTGGTTAGGGTTAAGAGTTAAACTTAGGTGGGGTAGGGTGTGGTAACAAGCCACTACTGTAGTGTCCCCTTAACGTGCATAGCATTTTTGTGACAAAAATTATTGTGATTAAGAAAAACCATTGTATGTTTCCATAAATATTATTTATATTTGTGAAATTAATGTTGCCACAATCTATGATAGCCTTTGTAAGAATAAAGCATGTAAATGTAAAATGATTGTATATATATATATAATTTTTTTTATTTACCAAATATTGAAATATTTATTATTTTTATTTGACATTATCGCGGGCGGGCCAGTTCCAAGATGTTTGTTTTAATTCTTCTCTTACGGCCAAGTACCGTTTACCATGTAGTGTCAACAATGCACTACAATGGTTAGGTTAAAGATTATTCACGAACTCCTCCTAGTTTTTTCCGATAGACCCCTATAATCATATATATTCTGAAACCTTATAACCCTAGGTACTTGGATAACATATTTCATTTGTCTGTCTGTCTGTCTGTCTATCTGTTTGTTTGTTCACGAACTCCTCCTGGTATTTTGGAGACAGACCCCCATAACCATATATATTCTGATCCCTATTACTCCAGCTGCTTTGATAAATATATTTTATTTCTAAAGAAATATTTTGGTTAGGGTTAAGGGTTAAAGTTAGGTAAGGTATGGTTAAGTTAGGGATTATTCACGAACCCCACTTAGGTTTTTGCAGATAGACCCCTATAACCATATGTATTCTGAAATCTTATAGCCCAAGGCAATTACAAAGGATTACAAAGGCGGAGAAGGCCTACAGGAGACCTTTTGGTCCATATCTAGGTCGGATGCGAAAAAAATTAAAATAATAATAAATGAATAAATAAAAACTAAAATAATGTAATTAACAAATGAAATACATAAATAAATGCACAGGTATAGTTAAATAATAAACAAACAGGTAAATAGTAAATAATAATGTATTGACATATAACTAATAATAAATGACAGTCAAACAAGCAAATGATAAAAAAATACAAAATAGATTATAATCACTACAGCATCTTGCTTAGGTGTTTATCTAAATGATTCTTAAAGCTTCGAACTGAACATACACAGGTATAGTTATATAATAAACAAACAGGTAAATAGTAAATAATAATATGTAGACATATAACTAATAATAAATTTGAGTCAAACAAGCAAATGATAACAAAACAGAAACAAATAATACAAAATAGATTATAATCAATACAGCATCTTGCTTAGGTGTTTATCTAAATGATTCTTAAAGCTTCGAACTGAACTACATTGCACTGCCTCTGCAGAGAGTTTATTCCATTCATTAACTACACGTTTGGCGAAGTTGTTTCTACCCACTTCCAAATTGAATCTATTTCCAGACAGTTTGAGAGCATTATTTCTCGTCGGATTCTCATTTTGTGTGAAAATTTTGTCACTTTTGATATTGTCAATTCCCTTTAGAATTTTATAGACCTGTATCAAGT
This sequence comes from Oratosquilla oratoria, assembly GCF_046742065.1. Taxonomy (NCBI): domain Eukaryota; kingdom Metazoa; phylum Arthropoda; class Malacostraca; order Stomatopoda; family Squillidae; genus Oratosquilla; species Oratosquilla oratoria. The sequence goes on along the minus strand of NC_134814.1, from coordinate 29,148,341 downwards.
TACCTCTGAGTCTACGCTTTTTTAGGGAAAACAGATTCATATGTTTTAGTCGATTTTCGTATGATTTATTTTTGATATTTGGAGTCAGTTTTGTTGCTTGCCGTTGCACTTTTTTACAGTCTGTCAATGTCTTTAATGAGATTCGGTGACCATACGGAAACAGCATATTCCAAAAGTGGACGAACTAACGATTTATATAGCTTGTTAATGAGTGATGGACTTTTGAAGTCAAAAGATCGCGCAACCAGTCCCAGAATCTTATTTGCTTTCTCAGAGGCTAAAACAAACTACTTGGATGATTTGAGATCGTTACTGATAATTACGCCGAGATCTTTTTCACTTTTCTCTTTTGTTAACGAATTTCCAAATAACTTGTAATCGTACTTACTGTTATTTCTACCTATGTGCATTACCTTGCATTTACTTGTGTTAAATTTCATTAGCCACTTTTCAGACCAATGTTGTAATTTATCTAAATCTTCTTGAATATCTTATTGGTTGAAGTGATCATTTGCCATTCCTCACAGTTTTGTATCATCAGCAAATTTGAAATCAGAAGGTTTTAGTCCATGGTCTATATCATTTATATATATACTATGAATAGAACTGGTCCCAGAACGGAACCCTGAGGAACTCCACTTGTAACATTTTTCCATCTAGAAGTTTTTCCATTTAAAACAACTCTTTGTTTTCGATCATTCAACCAATTACTAGTCCAACTTAATAGGCTACCACTTATTCCGTGTGAAGCTAAGTTAGTAAGTAGTGTTTCGTTGGGGACGGTATCAAAAGCTTTTGTAAAGTCTTGATATATTAAATCTATATTGTTTCTTCTGTCATAATTCGAGATAACTGTGCTGTAGAATTCGATTAAGTTAGTCACGCAAGAGCGTTTCCGTCTGAAACCATGCTGGCTATCATTTATCAGACGGTTACTTTCTAAATGATGTCCGATAGCATCTCTGATGATAGTTTCCATTATTTTTCCTACGATTGAAATAAAACTTATATGCCTATAGTTATTTGGTTTCTTTATGTCGACTTTTTTGAATATGGGAGTAACGTTAGCTAGCTTCCATTCTCTTGGGACATCTCCGGATGTGATGTATTTCTTAAAGATAATTTCTAGTGGAACAATAATCTCATTTTTCATTTCCTTTGAGATTCTTGGATGCCATCCGTCAGGCCCTGGTGTTTGATTAACTTTGAGTGTCTCTATACACCCTTTAATTTCTTCTTTTATCATATTTACCGTAGTGAGTAAGTTTACCCTTGACTTTTCACAGGTTTCAGTTTGGAGTTCACTTTGAGGTGTTTCGTTTACGAATACCGAGTTAAAATAATTGTTTAAAATATTACACATTCCTTCATTTGAATATTCAAATTGACGGTCAGCAGACCATAGTGGACCAATGTGATTCCTAACAACCTTTTTATCTTTAATGTAACTAGAATTCTTTGGGATTCTCTTTGGATTTATCAGCGATATTCATTTCGTATTGTCGCTTTTTTATTGTATTTTTTTAAATCTTCCTGTATTGATACATAACTTTCATAGTCATTAGATGCACCCGAGCACTTATATTTCTTATAAGCCTGTATCTTTTTAGTAATATATATATATTTTTTTCGTTTCTTTGTCGAGCCACTTCGGGCGAGCCTGATTTGGAGGACGTCTGTCCTTAAAAGGAATGTAAGTATGAATTATCTTAGTGAGCGTATTTTGAAATATTTCCCACATCTGACCTACAGGTGTTTTGCTTAATTTTGCCTCCCAATCTGTAAACTGAAACTCCTGACGTAGTCCTATGAACTGAGCTTTACTGAAATCGGGTATCTTAGAAACACAAGTATCTATTCTAAAATTGTTTAGGAGTTTGAATCTAAGTTGTGATCGCTATATGTAACAGTTTCACCAAGTTCTACATCATTCACCATGCTTTCGCGGATAGTGATCAATAGATCGAGTCAGTTTCCATATCTTTTGGGCTCTTTTACATGCTGAATTAAGTAATTATCACTAAGAAAATTAATTAAGTTACTACCTATATGGCCAGGTTCAAGGGTCATCCAATTAATGTCAGTAAAATTGAAATCACCTATTATCAATAAATCCCGGTTGCAGAAACTAGACAGTTCTTGAAATGACAGTTTGTCGTCTGCTAATGATAATGTCTTTGGCCTATATATTACACCTACATTCATTTTTTGTCCATTTGTTTGGGTTAACTTAACCCACAAACTATCATATGCATACAGTTTCACTTTCTCTAAAAAAAACAAGCATGGACATTGTTTTTAACGTACAACAGAACATCCCCACCTTTTTTGTGCCTTCTATCCTGATGATAGTATTTAAATTTAGCAATATTAAATTCAGCTTCGAACTCTTTACCATTTAACCATGTCTCGGTTATTCCTATCATATCGAGATTTTTACTTTTGAAATACGTCTTTATTTCTTGAAATTGGTTTCTAATACTACGAGCATTAAAGTACATGGTTTTAAGAAACTCGTGACTATTTCTTTTTGACACGTTTTGAGTTTCAATATCATGTCTTACATTATAATTTTGTTTTTTATTTACACCTTGCTCTATATTATCATTTTGTCTTTCATTGACATTCAATGTCTCATTAATATTTCTCCTATCAAAATTCACACCGGCCTCCCGTCGTTCATTAACAATCTGTCCGGCATCCCTTCCTAAAACTATATTTTGTCCTCCAGTGACATTAAATCTTACCGTGATACTTTTTCCTCCACTATAATTACATCCCATCGTGATATTTTGTCTTCCACTGTCATTACATCCTAACGTGATATTTTGGTCTTCATTGACATTCTGTCCGGTATCCCTTCCTAAAATTACATTTTGTCCTCCACTGACATTATATCCTATCGTAATATTTTCTCCAGTATCATTACATCCCATCGTTATATTTTGTTCTTCACTATCATTACATCCCATCGTGATCTTTTGTCCTCCACTGTCATTATATCCCATCATGACATTTTGTTATTTGACATTACATCCTAATGTAATATTTCGTCATCAACTGACATTATATTCTAAAATTGCATTTCGTCCTATACTGGCATATTGTTCTACATTAATGCTATACTCTACTCTGTTTTCCCAGGTACACTCTATTTCCCCTTCCCTTTGGGCTTCTACCCCCCCCCCCAAAAAAAAAAATAAACTAGTTCATAACAAACTCCCACAATGAGGTTTGTAAGAACATCTTTGCCTCTGCGGGTAAGATGGATCCCACCAGAAGTGTAAAGGTCATGACGCCTGGAAAAGAGATACCAAGGATCAAGAAAGTGGTATCCAAATTGTGTACACAATTGTGATATCCTATAATTGATCCCTATGGCTCTACTGTTCCAACACCAATATGCGTAGATCCTCGGGAGGATCCCACAGACTACGTGACGGCTCCTGAAGGAGGACCTTGTAATTCCGAACAAGTTCTTCTGACCTCACCCTACCTACATCGTAACCTCCCGTATGAACAATCGTAACCGTGTTCGTCCGTCCTTGCTCCCTGATGGACTGGGTACAATCGGCGATCCCACGGCCCTGTTGATATACTAGCTTGCATTATTGTTTAGTCTTCCGCTGCAGGATGTCGTCATAACCTCGAACCAAGGAGTCCCCCACCACCAAGAACTCATGGTTTTCAGCCACTTCATCCTCCAGCAGAGCAAAACGATTGGCAAGAGCCAGTAGTTGATCCACAGGGCACACACCTACCGAACGCGGGCTCGATAAACGGGACCCCACGGAGCGCCACAAGCTCAAGGCAGTGACAGAAGGGGAAGAAGTGGAACGCTCTTTGGGTTGTGGGGAGGGTTCGCTCTTCTCACAGAGCGCACTCCCGAGAAGACGAATTTCCTCCTCACACATCCTGAGACGGTCCTCCAGGTTCACACAACCTTCGCAAGCCATTTTGCTCCTCCTTTAGCAATACAAGCGGCAAAGATAAAATATAAATCAACAAAAGAAACCAAAGCGGTCTCTAATCAACTGAATACACGAAGCTTACTCTACTTACCTTACACTATTTCTCCTACCTTTGGAGTACAGTTGCAGAATACTGTTTTGAATTCAAATATAACACTACACTTTAACTTATATATGTAACTGTATAGCGCTAAACGTATACAATTACAAAAAAAAAAACATAATCACTTAACACTATTCGGAGATATAAATTTCACAGGTATTCGCTAGCTGGTGTCTGTGCAAAAAAACGAGCTCTCAAGCTGAAGTCACGAGCAGACTGAGCTGAGGTCACGAGCAGATTGAGCTGAGGTCCGTCTGTATCTACTATGATAAAGTTGAAGCCTTTGTCTGTCTGTCTCTTTGTTCACGTATGCGTCCATAAATATTATTTATATTTGTGAAACTAATGTTGCCACAGATTATGATAGCCTTTGTAAGGAGAAAGCATGTATATGTAATATGATTGTATAGTTTTACCAGATATTGAAATATTGATTATTTATATTTCATATTATCGCTGGCGGGCCGGTCCAAACATGTTAAAAGCTTGTTTCAGTTCTTCTCCTACGGCCGAGTACCGTTCACTATGTAGTGTTAACAATGCACTACAATGGTTAGGTTAAAGATTATTCACGAACTCCTCCCAGATTTTTGCAGATAGACTCCTATATTCTACTATAATTAAGTAGTAGCCCCTTTCTGTCTGTTTGTTTGTTTACGAACTCCTACTAGGGTTTTGGAGATAGACCCCCAAAACCATATACATTCTGATACCCTGTCACTTCAGGTACTTGGAAAACTATATTTTATTTCCATATATGTATATATATATATATATATGTAGATATATATAGATATATATATATATATATGTATATATATGTATATATATATACATATATATATGTATATATATATATATATATGTATATATATAAATATTGGTTAGGGTTAAGAGCTAAAGTTAGGGGGGTTAGGTGTGGTTACACGCCACTACTAAAGATTCCCCTAAAAGTGTGTAGCATTTATGTGACAAAAATTACTATGTTTAAACAAACCATTGTATGTTTTCACAAATATTATTCATATTTGTGAAATTAATGTTGCCACAAACTATGATAGCCAGTGTAATGAGAAAGCATGTAAATGTAACATGATTGCATAATTTCACCAAATGTTGAAATATTGATTATTTTATATATATTTTTTATTTTCTATTATCGCGGTCGGGCCAGTTCTAAGATGTTTGTTTCAATTCTTGTCTTACGGCTGAGTACCGTTCAACATGTAATGTTAATTATCCACTACAATAGTTAGGTTAAAGATTATTCACGAACTCCTCCTAGGTTTTTGCACATACACTCCTATAATCATATATATTCTGAAACCTTATAACCCAAGGTAATTGAATAACTATCTTTTATTTGTATCTACTATGATAGAGTAGTAGCCTCTGTTTGTCCGTCTGTCTGTTTTTTTTTGTTTTGTTTTTACGAACTCTCCCCAAACCATACATATTCATCATAACCCAGGCTACTTGGATAAATAGATAAATATATATATATATATATATATATATATATATATATATATATATATATATATATGTATATATATATATTTTATATATATATATGTATATATATATAAATATATAAAAATATATAAATATATATTTATTTATATATTTATTTTTTTTTTTTTCCCCAAAGGGCGTCTCCCTCCTCAAACTGATTTTTTTCTTCACTTTCTTAAAACGTTTTTTTTTCCATTGAATTATATTGATACGTGTAACTTTTCTCCACATATTCTATAAAAATTAAAATGATTATCATTTTCCAACAGCAACACGTGGGTAATATGGCTAGTATATATATATATATATATATATACATATATATATATATGTATATATATATATATATATATATATATTTACAAGAATATAAATACAGAAAAATACAGAAAAAGAGACATAAAGGAGAGGTCAATTGGTAACACGCGTCATGTTCTGTTGGTGACGCGGGATGCTCCGAAGAGTTCTAAAGTACCGCACATATTCTGTTGTATATTTATTAAAGGCATATGGTCTCTAATAAAAACAGCCTCTAAACATTTTAGTTGCTTTCTGTTAGTATCCTTAACCAAAGTTGAGGTGCTTTTATTTAGCTGGTCCCGTGTAATGCTGGTATTGTGGGATTTTGTCACGTGGGTTTTATCGCGCCATTTTGCATATGTTGTGTGAGCCTCTGAGTTAAAGTTTGTGTGGTATGGCCTATATACTCTTCTTGGCAAAGCACACCGTCTTTGCATAAATCACAAGAGTATTTGTATACCACATTATTTTTCTTGAGTTTATCCATGACAGCTGCCACGGATAAACTCAAGAAAAATAATGTGGTATACAAATACTCTTGTGATTTATACAAAGACGCTGTGCTTTGCCAAGAAGAGTATATAGGCCATACCACACAACCTTTAACTCAGAGGCTCACACAACATATGCAAAATGGCGCGATAAAAACCCACGTGACAAAATCCCACAATACCAGCATTACACGGGACCAGCTAAATAAAAGCACCTAAATTTTGGTTAAGGATACTAACAGAAAGAAACTAAAATGTTTAGAGGCTGTTTTTATTAGAGAACATATGCCTTTAATAAATATACAACAAAATATGTGCGGTACTTTAGAACTCTTCGGAGCATCCCACGTCACCAACAGAACATGACGCGTGTTACCAATTGATATATATATATATATATATATATATATATATATATATATATATACATATATACATATACATATATATATATATACATATATATGTACATATATATATACATATATATATATACATATATATACATATTGTTATGCCACGACTTCCCAGGGCACGATGATCCCCGAGTATTCCGATTGAGGGCCCCAATATGGCGTAACAAAGTCCGAATTAGCTGAGAGAGGACTTGGGCCCTTAAGTTATGCGTAATTACCAGTCAACTGTTTCTTATATTGTTTCAAATAAAGAGCAACAAAGGAAAATAGATTTAATTATAAATGGGGCTTAAGCATGACAGAACAATTCCAATTTAGAATAAGATGCTGCCGGCGAATGAGAATTGAAACATGGAAAAGCCGGCAGCTTTTAACAAGAGTATTAAAGAAAATAAAGATCTTGCACAAGTATAACCATTACCATATAGACAGACACACACGGAATATAATAATCAAAGTTAAATTAAATCACTAGAGACCTAACTGCACTGGAACTAAAAATGTTTAATCTTACTTGACACAGGGTATTCTCACCAGTTCTTACTACCACGGTCCCTCCAGACAACTCAAACTCACTCACCTGGCCGACCGCCCACGTCACCTTCGGCCACCAATAAAGCAAAACTAAAGGCATCCACATTCTTTGTTACAAGATACAAATTTATATCTGACTGTACATGACGATTACATATAATTATTCATGTACTAGTGCGTTTAAGCATTCACATTACACCACCATACAAGGAATACATTTATCGTACCTTCGAACAACGTATCACCTAGCAGACGACAGTAGTCGTTGAAGGCGAACGGACAATAAACTTGCATAGTACATGGTTTCATACATAATACATAGTTTCATACATAGTACATAATACATACACAATACATAATTTACATAATACATAGTTTATCATAGAAAAAATGCACTCTTGCATAACACCCTCACCTTTAAATTAAACACAATAGTGTTTATAACCGGAATAGTGCATTTTTCAACTACAAGTTCCAAAATAGTAAAATAAACTTATACAATAATTCATAGTACATTACAAGATATTGAGGCAATAAACAACCAGCCTCAACCACACTTAGATTACCATACAGTAGTCGTGACCCTAATACCACAGTACAGAAACCACGATTGTCAGAAGACTTTAGTACGGTCTTGATAAACTGTCTGCAATTACATTATTTTTACCGCTCACATGTTTTATTTCCAGGTTGTATGGCTGTAAAGCTAACCACCACCTTGTCAACCTCATGTTCTTGTTTTTCATATTGTTCACAAAGACAAGAGGGTTATGATCACTATAAACAGTTATTTTTTGTGGGATATTTCCAACATACACATCAAATTTTTCCAAAGCCATCAACAACGCTGCTGCTTCCTTCTCTATAGTGCTGTAGTGTCTTTGGTATTTCTTGAATTTTGCAGACATATAACATACAGGAAACAATATTCCATCATGTTCTTGCATTAACACAGCTCCTGCAGCAGCATCACTAGCATCAACATTAATAGTGAAATTTTTGGAGAAATCAGGACCATGTAAGACAGGTTTGGAAGTAAGGATTGACTTTATCTTATCAAAGGCTTCTTGACATTCTAATGTCCATCTAAATTTTACTTTAGGACTTACTAAGTCAGTGAGTGGTTTAGCAAGTTTACTGAAATTAGGGCAGAATCTCCGATAATAACCTGCTACACCTAAGAAACGCTGGACTGCTTTACGGTTGGCAGGAGCAGCTAAAGCCTCTATGGCTTCAACCTTGGCGTGCATAGGTGCAACCGTACCGTAACCCACCTCATGGCCTAAAAAGGTCACCTTTGCATGAGCAAACTCAGTCTTCATTAGATTGACAGTCAACCTAGCCTTCCTTAACCTCTCGAACAAGGACCTCAGGGAAATCAAGTGTTCCTCCCACGTCTGAGAATACACGCACAGATCATCGATGTACACACACACACCTTCCAAGCCTGCAATAACATTAGACATTAGACGTGAAAACTTTGCGGGTGCATTCCGTAAGCCAAATGAAGTTACTTTGTATTGATATAGTCCACTAGGTGTTATGAAACTTGACACACGTTTTGCTTCCTCAGACAGTGGCATCTGATAGTAGCCACTCATTAGATCTAATTTAGTTATAATTTTGGCCTTGCCGATTGAGTCAATTAAGTCATCTATGCGAGGAAGAGGGAAGTTGTCAGCCTTGGTAAGTGCATTAAGTTTTCTGTAATCAGTACACATTCTATACTCCCCATTTCCTTTTGGCACAAGAATACATGGAGCAGCCCAGTCACTCTTACTTGGCTCTGCTAAGTGATTATCAAGAAGAAATGTTACCTCTTTCTGGAGAATAGCTGCCTTATGGGGGGACATTCTATAGGGCTTTTCTCTTACCGGGGCGGCACCTTCCACTAGTTCAATATGATGAACTGCCTCAGTCGTTGGTCTCGGCACATCTCCAAAGATTTCCACAAACTCTTGCAGCAATTCTGAAACATCTGACTGTTGGCTGTCAGACAAATGATACAACTTACTATTTAGATTAGCAAGGACATCAGAATTCTTGAGTTTGTTACCTACAGGAATTTTATCAAGGTCGTCTTCACTTTGCATCTCCACAACTTCTAAACTATTTACAGTACCATCTACCTTCTCCTCTGTCTTAGCAGCACTTCCCGAGTCTCTTCTATGGTACTTCTTAATCAAGTTTACATGTACTAACCTTTTTGTTTTTCTGTGATCAGGAGTGGATATCACATAGTTCAAATCTCCCCGTTTACCTATAACTCTGAAAGGTCCCTTGTACCTTGCTTGTAATGGACACTTTCTTACGGGCAAGAACAACAGAACTTCATCCCCAACCTCAAAGTTACGTTCTACTGCATCTTTATCATAATTTTCCTTCATCTTTTCTTGACTTAGTTTTAAATTACATTGTGCAAACCTGTGTACCACATCTAGGTTTTCCTTTAACTTAGACACATACTCAGACAAGTTATCGGCATGCTCCAAGTCTATCCAGCTCTCATGGAGTAGCTTCATGGGTCCTCTTATGTCTCTGCCAAACAATAGTTCACTTGGAGAAAACCCGAGACTAGATTGCTTAGCACATCTGATCGCATATAGAAGGAATGGCAAACCCACATCCCACTCATTTCCAGTCTCATGACCATACTTTGCTAACATTGTTTTAAAGGTTCCATGAAAACGTTCCAAGGCTCCTTGGCTTTGGGCATGATAAGCAGATGCAATATATTGTTTAATCCCAAGAAGAGACATTACTTGCCTGAAGATATTTGATACAAAATTGGTACCTCTGTCGGACTGCACAATCTTCGGTATTCCGAATAGGGTGAAGAACTTTGTCAAGGCTGGCAACACAGTCCTGGCTGTAATGGAACGCAGTGGAATGGCCTCTGGATACCTGGTGGTAGTGCACATTAGGGTTAACATGTACAGATGCCCCATTTTGGTTTTAGGAAGGGGGCCCACGACATCAATTATCACATGGGTAAAAGGTTCCGGCACTACAGGAATAGGTTGCAACGGTGCAGGAGGAATAACAATGTTAGGCTTACCTACCAACTGGCATGTTTCACATGTTTTACAATATTGTGCTACTTGTCTATGGATACCAGGCCAATAGAAGTACTTGATAATCTTGTCCAAAGTTTTCTGCACACCCAGATGTCCTCCTATGTAGTCATGTGAAAAACTGATGACTTTCTCTCGATACACGTCCGGAACGATAACCTGATGAAACTCGCACCAACTCTCATTTGCAGGAACATCTGGCGGTCTATATTTTCTCATTAGTACATCATTACGCGTATAATAACATGTAGCTTCATTTGAGATGTCCTTATCTTGTATGGCCCTTGCAAATAATGGGATTAATGTCCTATCAGCTTTCTGGGCAGATATCAGATTACTACGAGTCATTGGGAGAACACTTATATCCACACGTTCACTTACATTACTCTGCGCTTCATTCACTTTATCGCTAGACAGACTGCACGGCAGAACCCCGGGACTAGGCGAATCCACATCACGATCAGCAAGTTCATCTGGCTTAACAGCAGGTCCTGTACTAGAGTCTACATTAAACAAACTACTAATATCCATATCAGCAGTTTCTTCACTGGTTTTCATCCTTGCCTGGCTGCGAGTAACTGCGCATGCTGGAAAAATATCTCCACACTCGCTTTCCAAACCCTCGGCAGGATCCCATTCCAGTGGAGTCGTACTCACCACGGGATCAGGCACAATTAACTTTCCCGCTATATCATTTCCTAGCAAGAAACTCACTCCCTCAACAGGTAAAGTCTCTCCAACTCCAACCAACACAGGCCGAGATAATAATTCGGTTCGGAGGAACAACTTACACAGGGGAACCGTCATCGTACCCCCAACGCCCTTTATCAATACATGCTCACCCGTCAACGCCTGTTCTACGTCAGGAACAGCGCTTTGTAATACCATACTGAGCGATGCAGCAGTGTCTCGCAACACAGTTACAGACACTCCGGGCCCATCCTCCTCGACAGACACTGTACCAGGGAATACAAATGGGTTAAACAGACTGCGTTCTCTTCCCACATCAGGATCCCCTTTTTCCTTTACATCTGCAGAAAGCAAAGTTACATTAGCAACACGTTTCTCTCTAGTCAACTCAGGACACCTTGCCCTTACGTGCCCAAATTTTTTACAGTAAAAGCAACCAATTTTTGACACATTTGTATTGCTTTTACCCAGGGTCCAGGTACCTTTACCCTTGTGTACCTTTCCCTCTTGAGGTTGAGAAATGCCTGGAGGGGAAGGAGGCTTACTTGATTTATGCGTTAATGTATAATTTTCCGCCAATGTGGCAGCTCGATCAATTCTACTTACTTCCTTTTCTAGCAAATAGGTTCGAACGTCCGGTGGAATACCCTTAACATACTGTTCCAGTGCAATTAGTTCCTTTAACTCCTCATAAGTTTCAATTCCGCTAGCTGATAGCCATCTATTAAATAATCTATTAACACTGTTACCATACTCGAGGTATGACTGGTGGTTTCCTCTAAAACAGTTTCTAAACTTTTGTCTATAAAATTCTGGAGTGCATAAGTATGCCTTCAGCACTGTATCCTTCACTACCGAATACTGGCTCTGATCTTCAGAGGACAAGGATAAATACGATGAACGAGCCTTACCCACTAAGGCCGTTTGTACCAGCACACACCAATATGGCTTAGGCCAGGAGAGGGTGGTTGCCAAACTTTCGAACTGCTCGAAAAACTCCTCCGGGTCACCCTCTAGGAAAGTAGGGACAAGGCGTACTACGCGGTTTATATCAAATGTAGGTTCCAGCAACCCTTGGACACCCTGCTTCTCCATCATTGCGAACTTCAAGTTCGTTTCAACCTTAAGCCTTTCAAGTGCTATCCTCTCCTTCTCCAACTCCAACTCCTTCTCCAACTCCTTCTCTACTTTAAATTTCTCTAGAGCTATCCTCTCTTTCTCTACCTCCAACTCCATCTTAGTAATTTCCGCTTTATCCTCATCTCTCTCCGTCTCTCCTTGAAGCTCCATGTCACACAATGCCTTGGCACTATCCTCCAGAATTTTTTTCGAGATCAAATCTTGAATGACTGCTTTCTTAATATCAGCCTTGTTAGATTTACCTGTGATTTGAACCTTGTAAAACCTAGCCAAAGCTATCCAGTCATCCTTAAGTACTTCACAGTTCTGCAAAAGGGCAAGCCCAGGACTCTTAATGAATTGTGCAATGTCAAAAGACTCCATATCAGCTAGTGAGGAATTATAACCTAATTAATACAATGTTCATAAACAATGGTTAAATACTCAAGAAACAGTAAGCAATTATTATTCACTGCAAGTATACCGCACTAATACTACACCGCTGTACTTATACTTTATAGTACGATACCTTGTTCTGTATAATACACTCGTTGCACAATATGGTACCCCACATATAGTACGATCGCCGCACAATCACAATACGTGCAATCATAATACCACACTATAGTACCCGGTATTATATAGTACCTTCACTTTATATGGTACCTTCAATCTATACGTTACCTTCAGTTATATGGTGTACCTTCAATTTATATGGTACCCCGCAGCTCCACCATTTTGTTATGCCACGACTTCCCAGGGCACGATGATCCCCGAGTATTCCGATTGAGGGCCCCAATATGGCGTAACAAAGTCCGAATTAGCTGAGAGAGGACTTGGGCCCTTAAGTTATGCGTAATTACCAGTCAACTGTTTCTTATATTGTTTCAAATAAAGAGCAACAAAGGAAAATAGATTTAATTATAAATGGGGCTTAAGCATGACAGAACAATTCCAATTTAGAATAAGATGCTGCCGGCGAATGAGAATTGAAACATGGAAAAGCCGGCAGCTTTTAACAAGAGTATTAAAGAAAATAAAGATCTTGCACAAGTATAACCATTACCATATAGACAGACACACACGGAATATAATAATCAAAGTTAAATTAAATCACTAGAGACCTAACTGCACTGGAACTAAAAATGTTTAATCTTACTTGACACAGGGTATTCTCACCAGTTCTTACTACCACGGTCCCTCCAGACAACTCAAACTCACTCACCTGGCCGACCGCCCACGTCACCTTCGGCCACCAATAAAGCAAAACTAAAGGCATCCACATTCTTTGTTACAAGATACAAATTTATATCTGACTGTACATGACGATTACATATAATTATTCATGTACTAGTGCGTTTAAGCATTCACATTACACCACCATACAAGGAATACATTTATCGTACCTTCGAACAACGTATCACCTAGCAGACGACAGTAGTCGTTGAAGGCGAACGGACAATAAACTTGCATAGTACATGGTTTCATACATAATACATAGTTTCATACATAGTACATAATACATACACAATACATAATTTACATAATACATAGTTTATCATAGAAAAAATGCACTCTTGCATAACAACATATATACATATATATGTATATACATATATATATGTATATGTATATATATACATATACATAAATATATATGTATATATATATGCATATATATACATATGTATATATATATATATATTTGTTTATATATATAAATATATATATACATATATATATATATATATATATATAAGATTATTTCAGACAAATGAGAGAGAATGTGGGTGGGGAAGGGCAAACGAAGAAGAAGAAACATAATAATATTCGTAATAATCTCAGTGTCGTTTACCGTATTCCATGCAATGGTTGTCCGTCATCTTACTTCGGTGAGTCAGGTCGAGGGATCAATAAACGCTTGAGTGAGCACAAAAACGTTCTCAGGGCTCATAGAACATCTAACTCCCTGGTTCGTCACCTGGACAAATGTGGACATCTACCTGATTGGAACAACACAGAAATTCTACACGAGGGATTTGAGAAGAAAATGAGAAAAACTGTGGAAGCTGCACATATCGCCACCAACAAGAACAACAACGACAGAGACGGATTTAAATGCCTCTCAAAGGCAGCAAGTGTCCTAATAATTAAATCGTTACCCAAAGGGAAAACATGACGCTCATACCTTGGCGGGTTCCCTCTCACTACGAATATAAGAATTGTGATCCGTCTGTAATGCTGTAGTCCTCTGCAGAAGACCAAGTTGGTCGCAACGTCAGGGCAATAAACTCTATTCCTAACACTTCTTCGTTTGCCCTTCACCCCACCCAGATTCTCTCTCATATATATATATATATATATATATATATATATATATATATAGATATATATAGACATATATATATATATACACATAAATGTATATATTTATATATATAAATATATATATAAAGTATATAGATATATATATATATATATAACCCTCTGTGGTCCCCTTTCACCACTCTGTTGTCATCACCGGCTTTCTTTCGTGCTTTTATTTTCTAATTTCTTTTCACCACTCTTTGTTACCTATGATTAGTCACTCACTTTTTTTCAGGCCCCAAGCCTCATATCATCCGACTTAGTCAAGTTCCACTTGTATATGTATAGGAGAGGGTATATAAATGGAGCTTAATTTTTATTTCTTTTCTTTCCAAATATTATTACACCTGGTTCTTTAAGCTACACCAAGGGACTCCCATTTGAAATCCTCAATTTTGGTACTAGGTCGGTTTTACAATGACGTCACGATTACTCCAGTCCAATGATCTTTACTGTCAGATATAAGAACCTCGCCCAAGGGTGCGATCCGACAATCGTGAAACAATCAAATTCTCTCCTCCTCCACCCCTTTTCCAATCAGAATAGCTGTTACAAACCCCGCATGCAATACTGCTTACTCAAGCAATCTCGAAATCAATGCACAAACTGACTTAATTTATATTTTATTGCACCAGCGCTAAAATGAACATTATACAGCAATGAAATAGGGTCCCCGGCGACTGTTTGTAAACGTTAGTCAAAGAGCGAGCTTGTGCAACTTGCTTCACCTACGAATCGTTGTTTACCAAACACCCAACTCATAAAAATTAGTTTCTCGCCACCTACTCCCTATATCTACATCATTTGTCTACCTATATCTATGAGACTCATCTACAAACCTCTTACAGGGCTCGGCAGCTACCACTTAGTCGTCCCTACCAACCATTTTCTACTACCCTCTTGGCACATAACTATTAAAACTATTTCTGTATAAACCAACTAAATAAGGTTGAAAGTATTGTCCTTCAATGTATATTGTCATCAAAGCATATGCCACACATAACAAAGAAATAAGTAACCCCTTCAAAATGCACAAATGTCTGTAACACCAAATACATTCTGACCTTTAAAAGACACAAAACCAAAATAATTACAATGCAGATATAAATAGATGCAATAAATTTATATGCAAAACTCACTACTACCAAGGTCTGAAGATGTTATAATTTACCAATGACAAAATCCTGATGGAGATTAACTCATGCTCTAAAATATAGCGGCTACAGATTCTAAAAGTTTGGAGAGTGTAGCTTCAGGTCTTTTTCTCCGAGATTTCAGGAAAGGAGTGGGCGGGAGATGGGGGAGTGAGGGAGTAAGTGTGAATGATATTTTGACGCAACCCGAAGGAAATTCTCCCCGTCTTCTCTTTTTCTGTATGAAGGAACGGAGAGGGGGGGTGGGGTCGCCGACCTTAAGGCACTCCTAAGCATGCAAATAGCCGCCACTAATAAACGTAAGTTTGTGTTAAGATTCAACAACTTTTAGATATCTGCGTTAATTGTTTAAAAATTGTCGTCTTGGATCCTAAGCATATATAATGTCATTTCTCACTGTAAAAAGAAAATACTGATAATGTTGGGTTGTCATGAAAGTATGTTAAAAGCTTACGTGTCTAGTGTTGTGCTAGAACCTTCTAGAAGTTTCATTCGAGAAATGATGTCTGATTTCGCCTTAGAAATTATGACGTATATATTATATTTTGCCATTTAATATAACCCTACGACCTTAATACCTTGTGTACTCATTTCTGGATGATATCTGTACATTTAGATTTTTTTTTTTAAAAGGTAAATTATTTTACGTACATGAAAGACAGCTCTCGAACAGCTATATTTCATAATATTGTTTCTTTCCTTTATAACGCTTTATAATTCTTATTAAATACCCTAGAATGTATTGCGTAACATTTCTATGGCGTTTTTAAATAGAAAAACGTGTAATTGAATAGCTTTCCTCACAGTCGTAGAAATGACTGCAGGCAGATTTGCTTCTGCCATTAAACGATATGCTCTACTGTAGATATCTAAACATGATATCTGAGATTCTGATCGTCCTAAGGTATAAAGATATTTTACCCTTTGTCGAGAATACTGTTCAACAATCGGCTTGATACGATTTTCTGCAGTAATCACTTAACTTCTCAGACTCTGGTCAGACCATGAGGCTTAAGCACGTCTGTTGCCTATGACTTATGTGTTTTGTAAAACCACTTTTTTTTTCTTATAGAATTTATTCAGTGGTCAGTTCTAACGACTGAACACTTCACTTCTATAAATGGTTTTGTCCTCACTCTCGTCAGTAAACTGCCTAGGTCTTCGTCATGTGTATATAGAATAATATTTTCCTATCCCTCTAATTAGATTTTCTATGTGCACAAAACTCAAAACAACCTCATGTGGAATGAGGTTGTGTAAACAGATTTGTGAGGTATATCGCGACACCAGTGAGGATCGGGGAAGAAGGAATTCATCCACACAACCGTAACATTACACACACACACACACACACACACTCACACACACACACACACACACACACACACACACACACACAC
>NC_134814.1:29118707-29126207 GCF_046742065.1 Oratosquilla oratoria | reverse complement strand
TAATTTCTTCAAATTCATCTTCCTCCTCCACATTCATATAATTCAGCTCATTTCCATTTTCATTTGGTATCACTTCCTTATTCAACAATTTGGTAAAGTAGTTCGTCCAGCGATCTCTGATTTCATTTGGATCTAAAAGCAGTTCACCGTCGCTATTATTTATACTATCGTTCTGCTCATTGTTTCCTTTCCCATAGTTTTTTGCTATCTTACGAGTATATATCAGTTTCTTTCCTTGTTCAAAATCATTTTCCAATTCTTGTCCAAAAGACTCCCAAAACTCAGATTTGGCTCTTCTTTTGATTGTTTCAGCCTCGTTTCTGGCCATAACATATTCTAGTCTTGATTCTGGAGTTCTCAACTTCATCCATGTTCTGAACTTCTTCATTTTTGTCTTTACTGCATTCTTCACTTCTTCTGTCCAACCAGGTGTTTCTTCTTTTTATTTCCCCCAATATAGCTAACCCCAACACCTCCTCAGCAGTTTTCAGTATTTGTGTTTTTAAGTTGTCCCATTTTCCTTCCAGTGTTAGCTCTTGATTAGTCTGTATTCGTTCAGTGATTTTGTTCTGGTAATCTTTTCTTTTCTCTTCCAGCTTTAGATTTTCTATCTTAATTCTCTTCTTCTTCGGTGTTCTTTGGAGTCTTGGAGTTTCAAATCTAACTTTGGCAACCACTAGTCTGTGATCTGCATCCATTGATTCTGAAAGAATGCTTTTCACATCGAGTACCTTTCTTTTATCGTTTGCAAGAACAAAATCAATCTCAGTCATGTTTGTATATCTTGCTTCCCGACTGTTCCAGGTATACCATGTCCACTTGTGTGACTCTTTGTACATAAAATATGTAATCATGATTCCAAGCCCATTTCTGAGGCAAAAATCTAATAGACCTGTTCCCTCTCTATTTCTGTTTCCCACTCCAAATTTACCAATAATACCTTCATAACCTGTTCTCTCTCTTCCAATGTGTGCATTTAAATCTCCAATTATTAGCAACACACTAGCTCTTCCCATTATGTCAAGTAATGCCTGCAAATCATCATAGAACTCTACTTTTTCAACTTCTGGTTTGCCTGTTTGAGGGGAATAGACTTGAATTATAGTTAATGATTCTCCATTTTCCAATTTCACTCTGATTCCCATAATCCTTTCATTAATCAAGATGGTTTCTTCTACTCTACTTGCTAGCTCTGGTTTGACAATAATTCCCAAGCCATATTTTGAATCCTCTCTTCCTTTGTATATTAATTTATAATCGTCATGTATACTTTCTCCTTCTCCTTTCAATCTTGTCTCTGCCACTCCAAGTATGTCTATTTTTCGTCTTTTCATCATTAATATTATCTCTTCGGTCTTGTTATTTAATGTACCTGCATTTATTGTTCCAACTCGTAGTGTTTTCCGTGTACTCAATCCATTAACGTTCGGGGTCGTCGTCGTGAGTGTGTGATTCCATCCATCCCGAGGCATCGTAGGAAGTTCGCGAGCATTTATTTGATAACTGCCGGCTTGTGTGTGTGTGTGTGTGTGTGTGTGTGTGTGTGTGTGTGTGTGTGTGTGTGTGTGTGTGTGTGTGTGTGTGTGTGTGTGTGTGTGTGTGTGTGTGTGTGTGTGTGTGTGTGTGTGTGTGTGTGTGTGTGTGTGTGTGTGTGTGTGTGTGTGTGTGTGTGTGTGTGTGTGTGTGTGTGTGTGTGTGTGTGTGTGTGTGTGTGTGTGTGTGTGTGTGTGTGTGTGTGTGTGTGTGTGTGTGTGTGTGTGTGTGTGTGTGTGTGTGTGTGTGTTTCTGTATGTATATGTAGTCCTTATTTTTTGTATGTGTCTCGACTTACCTATGGTCAGGTTTGTCACGAAAAGAACGCCTTTGCGTAGTTCGGACGAATGGCAGAGTTCAGGTATGATAATTAAACTCTTCATTAAAATTAAATATTATTAAAAGAACAAAACTTTCACATACAACTTCAATGGGCATAAAATAATATCAATATATTATTTCATATAACATGATATAAACATATCAAAGGATTTACCAATTAGAGTAGCTGTGTGTGCTCTTATTTGTAGTACGTAATAACAGGTGGGCGGAAGGAAGTCTTGATTAAGGTGTAGCCTAGTTTTAATACAGGCTCCTGAGGTTGCACCAACGGACTCGGAGGACAAATAGGTAGTTTGAGGTGAAGATTATGTACAATAACTTCTGGTAGTGGAAACTTCTGGTAATTCTTCTGGTAGGTGAACCTTCTTGTAGTCAGGAACAAGTAAGACAGTGGATGATGTTTCGTAAATTGAGAAAATAACAGAATGTGTAATATCGCTCATAGTGAAGCAGCAATCTGGAGATATCCGAAACTATTGGGAAAAACACGAAGGCTTTGGTCTTCGCTTTGAGACGGGCAGTAGTTGTGGTCCTAAGGATTTGTTTAATAGAGTTGTGGTAATCGACGAAGGTAGAATTATTTCTACGTAAAATCAGATGGGCCCTAAGCGTCTGCTTCTTTTCTTGTCATTTTGGTTCTTTTCTCGTCCTGGAGCTGTCTCTGTTTTTATCACTCTCTGGTCTCTTTCTGGTCTCTGTCTGGGTCGCTTTCTGCTTTGCCTTTTATTCCCTGGGAATGAGAGATTACGTTTCTGATGGCAAAACGTTCGTAAAGCGGCTGTTTAAAAATCTTCAGCCGATGGGAAAGTAGAGTGAGCTTTTCCTGTCAAATTATGATATATTTTTCAGCTTGTCGTTATCTGATAATACGTAATGGGTGCGCTCCAAAAGAAAGGTATTGTAAGATTTTTAATATTTCAAGTAATATATATTTATACATTAGTAAATACAATGCAATTCAAAACAAATATTCACGCAAGGCGTGCTTGAAGATTACAAACGGGAAACTTTATTAACACAAGGGCATGACACAGCACAACCACAGGACTCTTTTCACGCTAATGATGTGACACTATGTATTCTACCTCTGAAGATGTCTTCAATAGACAGAAACGTTCGGTCACCAATCTTTTCATGTTCCCAGTAATTTTGTACACAAACATACACACGCACAGCCCCCCACCCCCCACATCCCACCCCATATATATGTATATATATATATATATATATATATATATATATTTATACATATATATACATACATATATATATATACACACACACACACACACACATATATATATATATATATCTCGTGTGTGTGTGTGTGTGTGTGTGTGTGTGTGTGTGTGTGTGTGTGTGTGTGTGTGTGTGTGTGTGTGTGTGTGTGTGTGTGTGTGTGTGTGTGTGTGTGTGTGTGTGTGTGTGTGTGTGTTTGTCCACAACTAATAACACTTCATTTTCCTTCTATAATGTTAGTGTTGTAACTCACTCGTCACAAGGCCCCATGCCTTCGTTACGTCAGTTGCACTAACTTCCTATTTCCTCTTATTCAGTTGGCCCCATGCCTTGTACTTCTCATACTTCAGTCAAGTCCTTAGGTTAAGTAAAGTTATTTAATTTTCTTCTTTTTCTTCTTACTAAATTTACACTGTGTTGGTTACACCCAGAGTCCCTCTCTCTGCCGAGATACCCACATCATATGCCAAGCCACCTTCGTCTGACGTCACTAATTTTTCTCATCGAATCTCCTCTTACTTCTCAAATAAGTGCCACTCCTTATGGGAGAGACTTTAAATCCATGCACCAATCATTTTTCTCCTCCACCTTTTCCTCCAATCCGGAAGGCTGCTATATTGTCACAAGCAATACCGTTTACCTCAGCATTTGTCAAAAGGAAATAGCTTTGCGTTTACACATTTGTTACATTAGCATATTTCATCGCAGCTCCAACCATTGTTTATAAACAGTCAAGTCCATATATATATATACATATATATACATATATATGTATATACATATATATATATATGTATATGTATATATATATACATATACATATATATATGTATATATATATGCATATATATACATATATACATATATATATGTATATATTGTTATGCAAGAGTGCATTTTTTCTATGATAAACTATGTATTATGTAAATTATGTATTGTGTATGTATTATGTACTATGTATGAAACTATGTATTATGTATGAAACCATGTACTATGCAAGTTTATTGTCCGTTCGCCTTCAAAGACTACTGTCGTCTGCTAGGTGATACGTTGTTCGAAGGTACGATGAATGTATTCCTTGTATGGTGGTGTAATGTGAATGCTTAAACGCACTAGTACATGAATAATTATATGTAATCGTCATGTACAGTCAGATATAAATTTGTATCTTGTAACAAAGAATGTGGATGCCTTTAGTTTTGCTTTATTGGTGGCCGAAGGTGACGTGGGCGGTCGGCCAGGTGAGTGAGTTTGAGTTGTCTGGAGGGACCGGGCTAGTAAGAACTGGTGAGAATACCCTGTGTCAAGTAAGATTAAACATTTTTAGTTCCAGTGCAGTTAGGTCTCTAGTGATTAAATTTAACTTTGATTATTATATTCCGTGTGTGTCTGTCTATATGGTAATGGTTATACTTGTGCAAGATCTTTATTTTTTTTAATACTCTTGTTAAAAGCTGCCGGCTTTTCCATGTTTCAATTCTCATTCGCCGGCAGCATCTTATTCTAAATTGGAATTGTTCTGTCATGCTTAAGCCCCCATTTATAATTAAATCTATTTTCCTTTGTTGCTCTTTATTTGAAACAAAATAATGGAATGCTCTTAAGAAACAGTTGACTGGTAATTACGCATAACTTAAGGGCCCAAGTCCTCTCTCATAATTCGGACTTTGTTACGCCATATTGGGGCCCTCAATCGGAATACTCGGGGATCATCGTGCCCTGGGAAGTCGTGGCATAACAATATACATATGTATATATGTGAATAAATTCGCTAGTGGACAGCGACATCAATCATACAATCTAAATAACCGTCGCGCAGAGGATTCGAACCACCGCCAGAGACTCAAGAGAGTCCGTAAGCACCCCATCTCGGTAATCAGATAGATTACGAGTTCATACACTTTTAGATCGTCTATGGTTGAGTGGTCTAAGGCGGGTGCTTACGGACTCTCTTGAGTCTCTGGCGGTGGTTCGAATCCTCGGCGCGACGGTTATTTAGATTATATATATATATATATATATATTATATAATATAATATATATATATTTTATATATATATATATATATATATATATATATATATAAGATTATTTCAGACAAATGAGCGAGAATGTGGGTGGGGAAGGGCAAACGAAGAAGAAGAAACATAATAATATTCGTAATAATCTCAGTGTCGTTTACCGTATTCCATGCAATGGTTGTCCGTCATCTTACTTCGGTGAGTCAGGTCGAGGGATCAATAAACGCTTGAGTGAGCACAAAAACATTCTCAGGGCTCATAGAACATCTAACTCCCTGGTTCGTCACCTGGACAAATGTGGACATCTACCTGATTGGAACAACACAGAAATTCTACACGAGGGATTTGAGAAGAAAATGAGAAAAACTGTGGAAGCTGCACATATCGCCACCAACAAGAACAACAACGAAAGCAGCAAGTGTCCTAATAATTAGATCGTTACCCAAAGGGAAAACATGACGCTCATACCTTGGCGGGTTCCCTCTCACTACGAATATAAGAATTGTGATCCGTCTGTAATGCTGTAGTCCTCTGCAGAAGACCAAGTTGGTCGCAACGTTAGGGCAATAAACTCTATTCCTAACACTTCTTCGTTTGCCCTTCCCCACCCAGATTCTCTCTCATATATATATATATATATACATACATATATATATATATACATATATATATATATATACATATATATAAATATGTAGTTATATATTATATATATATATAAACATATATATATATATATAACCCTCTGTGGTCCCCTTTCACCACTCTGTTGTCATCACCGGCTTTCTTTCGTGCTTTTATTTTCTAATTTCTTTTCACCACTCTTTGTTACCTATGATTAGTCACTCACTTTTTTTCAGGCCCCAAGCCTCATATCATCCGACTTAGTCAAGTTCCACTTGTATATGTATAGGAGAGGGTATATAAATGGAGCTTAATTTTTATTTCTTTTCTTTCCAAATATTATTACATCTGGTTCTTTAAGCTACACCAAGGGACTCCCATTTGAAATCCTCAATTTTGGTACTAGGTCGGTTTTACAATGACGTCATGATTACTCCAGTCCAATGATCTTTACTGTCAGATATAAGAACCTCGCCCAAGGGTGCGATCCGACAATCGTGAAACAATCAAATTCTCTCCTCCTCCACCCCTTTTCCAATCAGAATAGCTGTTACAAACCCCGCATGCAATACTGCTTACTCAAGCAATCTCGAAATCAATGCACAAACTGACTTAATTTATATTTTATTGCACCAGCGCTAAAATGAACATTATACAGCAATGAAATAGAGTCCCCGGCGACTGTTTGTAAACGTTAGTCAAAGAGCGAGCTTGTGCAACTTGCTTCACCTACGAATCGTTGTTTACCAAACACCCAACTCATAAAAATTAGTTTCTCGCCACCTACTCCCTATATCTACATCATTTGTCTACCTATATCTATGAGACTCATCTACAAACCTCTTACAGGGCTCGGCAGCTACCACTTAGTCGTCCCTACCAACCATTTTCTACTACCCTCTTGGCACATAACTATTAAAACTATTTCTGTATAAACCAACTAAATAAGGTTGAAAGTATTGTCCTTCAATGTATATTGTCATCAAAGCATATGCCACACATAACAAAGAAATAAGTAGCCCCTTCAAAATGCACAAATGTCTGTAACACCAAATACATTCTGACCTTTAAAAGACACAAAACCAAAATAATTACAATGCAGATATAAATAGATGCAATAAATTTATATGCAAAACTCACTACTACCAAGGTCTGAAGATGCTATAATTTACCAATGACAAAATCCTGATGGAGATTAACTCATGCTCTAAAATATAGCGGCTACAGATTCTAAAAGTTTGGAGAGTGTAGCTTCAGGTCTTTTTCTCCGAGATTTCAGGAAAGGAGTGGGCGGGAGATGGGGGAGTGAGGGAGTAAGTGTGAATGATATTTTGACGCAACCCGAAGGAAATTCTCCCCGTCCTCTCTTTTTCTGTATGAAGGAACGGAGAGGGGGGGTGGGGTCGCCGACCTTAAGGCACTCCTAAGCATGCAAATAGCCGCCACTAATAAACGTAAGTTTGTGTTAAGATTCAACAACTTTAGATATCTGCGTTAATTGTTAAAAAATTGTCGTCTTGGATCCTAAGCATATATAATGTCATTTCTCACTGTAAAAAGAAAATACTGATAATGTTGGGTTGTCATGAAAGTATGTTAAAAGCTTACGTGTCTAGTGTTGTGCTAGAACCTTCTAGAAGTTTCATTCGAGAAATGATGTCTGATTTCGCCTTAGAAATTATGACGTATATATTATATTTTGCCATTTAATATAGCCCTACGACCTTAATACCTTGTGTAC
>NC_134814.1:29098707-29108707 GCF_046742065.1 Oratosquilla oratoria | reverse complement strand
TATCACAACTGTCATTTTCAATTAAGTCACTGATCTGCAGCCTAACTTTCTTCATATCATCCAAATGGCCTATCACTTCTTCCCTTCCTTCTAAATGTATGAGTTTATATTTATTTCCACATGCAGAATAAATTACCCTATATGGACCAGTGTACCTTGGTGAAAGTTTATTATTGGGTGAATTTAGTTTGACCATTACTAAATCTCCTATTTTTAATTCTAGTTTATGTGCTATTTTGTGTTGTTGCTTTTTCATCTCTTGTGAATACACCTGCATATGTTCCCTAACTCTTTGTTGAATACTTTGAAAAGTATTTATTCTATTTGAGATGAAATCGTCCATATTATATATGGGTTTCTGATCTGCAGTCAACACTTCATATGGAAGAGTTTGGTCCTCAATAAAAATTATAAGATGAGGTGTATCACCTGTTGCTACATTAATTTGATTGTTCAGGGTACACTTAACACAAGGAATCTAAGTATCCCAAGTTATACTATGAGGACTTATTATACTTCTAAGACATGTAATGATTTTCTTATTCAACCTTTCTACAACTCCATTACTTTGTGGATGATTCACTAAGATCTTGACTTTCTTGATCTTAAATAAACTACATAATTTTTCCAAGATTTTGTTATTAAATTCAGTTCCATTATCTGAAACTAAGATCTTAGGTGTAGTGAAATTACAGATTACACAGGGGAACACTTTTTCAGTAACTTTGAGTTGTATTGGATATTTTAACGGATTTTGAAAGAGTTTTAGGCGCTGATTTCAAATCTGAAATTAGTTTTTCTCTACAAGCTCTAGTTTGTATGCAATTTGAGGTTAATGAAATTGTACATATGTGAACTTGCGTAAACCATGTATAAGCATTTTAACGTTCATATATATAGAGAGCTTCTAATATTTTGATCATTCTTCTTTTGTTTCAGTTCAAACATGGCTTCCAGAATGAGACATCATTGCAGAAACAAGCCTGATGCCTTCTGCTACATATGTGGATGCTACACACTCAATCGTCAGAGACGTAACATATCCTCGTTCGTCAAGCGTGCCTACAAGGCATATTTTGAAGTTCATCTTGGTGATCAAGACAAGCAATGGGCTCCTCATGTTGTGTGCCACAATTGTGAGGAAATGCTTCGAGACTGGACCAAAGGAAAACGCAAAGGTCTGCCTTTTGGAGTTCCAATGATTTGGCGCGAACCCACCAACCATGTAACTGACTGTTATTTCTGCATGGTAAACACAACCGGTGTTCGGAAGAAAAACCGACATAAGATTACGTATCCGAACATTCCCTCAGCTATTCGGCCTGTTCCGCACTCTGAAGAAGTACCTGTTCCAGTTTTCAAAGGCTTGCCTTCATTGGACGA
Source organism: Oratosquilla oratoria (assembly GCF_046742065.1). NCBI lineage: Eukaryota > Metazoa > Arthropoda > Malacostraca > Stomatopoda > Squillidae > Oratosquilla > Oratosquilla oratoria. The sequence goes on along the minus strand of NC_134814.1, from coordinate 29,107,324 downwards.
TAAAGACATTGGACATGATACAAGCCAGCAAGACAGTTGTGACAGTGAATTGTCATAAAAGTGTTTACAATCGGAGGACTGTTCTTCAGACACTGAACCTTTCCCCGTCCCTAAGCCTCTTCCCCAGGCTGAACTGAATGATTTAGTGCGGCATTTAGGTCTTTCAAAGAAAGCAGCAGAGCTTTTGGCATCAAGATTACAAGGCAGAAATCTTGTTGATCACTCTGTTAAAGTATCATATTTCAGAAAGCGTGACCAGCTTTTTGTGACCTTCTTTTCAAAAGACAGACAGTTTGTTTACTGCCATGACATCCCAGGGCTTCTCAAAGAACTGGGTGTACCTTACTATAGTCCTGCTGAATGGAGACTCTTTTTAGACAGTTCAAAACGCAGTCTAAAGTGTGTTCTTTTACATACTGGCAATGTTTATGGAGCAGTACCTGTCGGTCACTCAGTGCATTTGCGGGAAGACTATGATAATATGAGAATGGTCATGGACTTATTAAACTATCATGAGCACAATTGGATAATTTGTGTAGACTTAAAGATGGTCAACTTTCTTCTTGGACAACAGAAAGGTTTCACCAAGTTTCCATGTTTCCTCTGTATGTGGGACAGCCGAGCACGAGACAGACATTGGGTCCAGAAGGACTGGCCTATTCGTGACACCCTTGAAGCAGGCATGCCAAATATCATACAAGACCCAATTGTAAACAGAGATAAGATCATCTTTCCTCCTCTTCACATCAAATTAGGTTTGATGAAACAATTTGTCAAGGCACTGGAAACCGAAGGTGAATGTTTCCAACACATCATCACAGCTTTACCAGGGTTATCATTTGAGAAGATCAAAGCAGGCGTGTTTGATGGCCCACAGATTCGAACCCTAATTCGTGATGATCAGTTTGTTGCTAAGATGACCGCTTTAGAAAGGGCAGCATGGTTATCCTTTGTGGCAGTCGTTCAGAACTTCCTTGGAAACAATAAGGCGGAGAACTACAGTGAACTTGTGAACAGAATGCTCCTCGCTTTTCGTGATCTCGGGTGCAACATGAGCATCAAGCTTCATTTTTTGAACAGCCACCTTGATCAGTTCCCTGACAACCTGGGGGCTGTGAGTGACGAACAAGGAGAACGATTTCACCAAGACCTAAAGATCATGGAAGAACGCTACCAAGGGCGCTGGGACAAAAGTATGATGGCTGACTACTGCTGGAGCATTAAACGAAATTGCCCAGATGAAATGTACAAACGCAAAAGTTACAAACGCAAATTCCTGCCTGAAAAAAATACACAAAGAAATTGATAAGCTTCCATCAGCTGTGGTGATGTTCTGAAGGATACTAATCTAACTTTGGGATAGATGTTCTGTTAATGTTCTGTTTCTTTTGCCTTAATAAATGTACAGAAATGGCTTTCATACTGTTTTAAGATTCAAGTGAACAAAAGAATTGTGGCTGATACTGCAATTTCCTATAATAACGAAAATTTAAAAAATAAATAAAAATGTCAAATTGCATAAAATCTGTAGCTTGCAGACAAAACCCGACTTCAGATTTGAAATCAGCACACTCAAGTTGACTATAGAAAAGTCTTTTTTTAAATGCAACAAAATGAGTGTTCCCCAGTGTTATCTGATCATAGATTACTGAAGCAATAGTTTCAGCTTTCTTATTTGGAATGGGTTGTAAAATACAAAATCTTGAAAAATAATTAATCAATAGCAACAAATACATATTTATATCCATTCTCAGACATAGGTAACTCCAATGTGTCGAGGTGAACTCTTTCCCAAGGTTTTTGTGGAATAGGATAGGTAACTATAGGAGCAGGTTTTGGTGTATTTCCTTCCACAGTAACACATTTTACACAATTTTCTATATAATCACATATAGATTTCTTCATACCTGGCCAAAAGTATTTAAGTTGTGCTTATCTATAAGTTTTATCCTTTCCTGGATGTGAGCTACAATCACTATCATGAAGTAGCTTCGATATCTAATTAACAAAAGTCTGTGGTATTACCAACTGATTTACTGGGCCTCTAGAAATATCTTTCCCATTTACAACTGTTTTTCTATACAAAAGTCCATTAGTCAAATGAAATTCCTCTATCTTATACCCCTTTGGTATCTTTGGAGAATCTCCTCTTGGGTTCATCAAATACTTGATTAATGAATGTCTTATCATCCCTCTGTTCTCTTATTAGAATTTCCTCATCTAAAGTTACTAATTCCTCTATACTACAAACAAAATTAATCAACCCAGTCATTGGTTGACTAATGTTTCAAAAAAGTGCATCTGCCGACACATTCTTTCTACTCGGAAGATATTCAAATTGAACTTCTTAGCACTGAAGTATTGCAAACCATCTAGCAAGTCTGCCCCTTAGATTCTTATGCTTAAATAAGTTCTGAATAGCTGTATGATCAGTCCAAACTCTGATTGGATATCCTAAAATCATATCCCTAAAACTTTCTGAAGAATAAATTACTGCTAAAGTTTCTCTTTCTGTTATAGAGTAGTTTCTCTCTGCACTATTACAAAGTCTTGAAGTGTAAGCTATTGGTCTCAAAGTTCCATTTATCTATTACACCAGTATGCCTCCTAATCCTACGTCAGATGCATCAGTACAAAGAATGAATTCTTTTTCATAGTCCGGAAATATTAGAATAGGTGAACTCGTGAGTTTATCTTTCAACTTGTCAAAAGCTTGCTGCCGTGCAGGTCCCCACATGAACTTTGAGTCCTTCCTCAACATAGAACTTAATCGATTAGCAATGTCAGCATATCGTTGAATAAATTTTCTATAATATCCTGCTAATCCCAAAAAGCTCCTAACCTTGTCTACATTGGTCGGAATCGGAAAATTCTTGACAGCGTCAACCTTTGAATTCACTGTACTAAGTCTATGTCTGTCTATTTTATGTCCTAAATAAATAACACTGTCTTGCAAGAACTTACAATTTTCAAGTTTCACTTTCAATCCTGCTTCTACTAGTCTTGAGAATATCAAATCTAATTTCTTAAAGTGCTCCACTGCAGTCTGAGAAAATATCAAATGTCATCTAGAAATACACTGGCAGTGTTTCCTAACAATCCATCTAGAATAGTATTAATTAATCTCATGTAAGTTAATGGACTATTACATAACCCAAATGGCATTCTCTTGAACTCATAATCTCCCGTTGGAGTAGAAAATGCTGTGAACTCTCTTGAGTCTTCATGCAACTCCATTTATCAAAAAGCTGATTTGATATCTATTGTGCTAAAATATCTATTCTCAGTTCCTAAACTTCTTAAAATGTCACCGATAACTGGTAATGGTAACCTGTCACGAATGGTGTGCTTATTCAATTCCCTATAATCAATAACTGGGCGCATAGTACCATCTGACTTTGGAACCAAAATCAAAGGAAAGTTCCACTCACTTTTACTATGTTCAATAATATTCTGTGATAATATTTCAGTAATCAGTTTATCTACTATTGCTAATTTAGAATGAGGAACTCTGTAGGCGGGTATGTAAATAGGCTGTGTTCCTGGTTTTAATTTAATCTGATGTTTTAAAACAATTGTTTTGCCTAAGGCGTCCCCCGGCAAAGCAATTGCTTTATTGTGCTTCACAAGCAAAGCAACTAAACTCTCATCCAACTCAGGGCAATTAGTTGATTCTAATAGATCTTTGTATTTATTTCTTAGATTCATTTCTTCCTCGACTGAACAGATTGATAAAATTGGTAATTCTACCTCCTCACTACTCTCATTTAAAATCTCTTAATGGGTTTTGTGCACACCTGAAAACATCCTATATGTGTAACTTTCCTTAAAACTATATCTTTATTCATAGTGTTAATTACTAATACTTCTACTCTGTTCTTATTTGACTTATAAATCCCTGAATCCCACTTCAAACCTTTTAATCTAATTGATTCTGGGACTGCAATTATTTCAGAGTCTATATTGACTCCTTTAAAACACACCACCACCTTGTTAATTGCTCTGGAATGCAATAACGTCGACGTTATTACACCACCATCTACAATTTGCACGGCTTTATTAGTAGTTAATGAATTAGTAATTTCTGGGATTTCATGAACATCTGAGTTTGGTTCACTAAATGTTGCTTTACTTTCTGTTGGTTTGGACCGCTCGGCCTTGTTATCTAAAATAGAAATGTTATCTTTCCTATCTATGTCTAGGGATTCATTGATTCCTGTCACTGGTCTTAAGTATGGTTGATTAAAATGGGATTAAATGTAACTTTACTAAAATCCCTAAGTCAGCAGGACATATTACCATGTTTGATTTTCTCATAGTTGCAAATCCTATCAATAAATCTCCTGGAAAAACATATTCTTCTACAACTATCACTGGAATGACAAAAGTTCATTTGTATATAATATAACTTCTAGTTTAACCTTACCTAATGTTTTTAACTGATTTCCCGTTACTCCTTGCAATGAGTAACGGATTGGTTTCAATATTTTCACTTTTGGTTTTAACTGGTTTAAAACTTTACTGGTAGTTACATTAACTAATAATCCTGTATCAATGATTTTTTTAATACGCTTATTGGACACTCTACTAGCAATGAGAGGTCCTACAGAAGTTCTTCCAATAGTAATTATCAGTTTGTCAGTTTCTTTCACCTTACTTTTATTCTCATATTTAACTCAATACCATCTATCGTTATATATATGGGGAGTTCTAAAATATTGATTTATTCTGTGTCTGGGGGTTTTCCTCTTAACTCTGGGTGTACACGAAAATTCCTACATTCATGAGTTTTATGGCCTCTTCCTTTGTGATACATACAGAATGGTGGTTTTCGTCATTGTTATTCATCATGACCTTCATATTTACAGTTTCCACAAATAATTCCATAAAAACAGTCTTGTGCTTTGTGTCCCCAGGAATTACAATTAAAACATTGAATTCTAGCATCCCTGGATGGACTTCTAACATCCCGTCTACGTCCTTCTTCTGTTTTCTTAAACTCTCTAGAGTTCCTATGTTGGCCCACGGTCATTACATATGGATTTATTATTCTAGTCTCACTGTACCCTTGACGAAGATAATCTACTTCCCCTAAACTTATATTTGACTTAAGATCTTTATAAAGCTTTTCTGTCGTTAAGTCACCAGAATTTTTGGCTAACAATCTAAATGTGATCAATTTTATTACCTGAGAAATTTTCATTTTGTCACTAGATCTTTCTATCCAGTCTGAATTTTTCGAGATAGAATTCATGTCTTTTGACCATCTATCTAATCTAGGTAAGTATTCTGTGTCTGTTTCAATTGTTCTAACTTCTTTGGTCATTTTTACCAAAGACCTAATAGGATCCTGGTCACATTTGGACATAAAATGTTTGATAAATAATTTCTTGTACTCCCGTAGACTTATCTTGCACCACTTCACGCACCCGTTTATCTTGCACCAGTCTTATAATCTCTTCGGAGGTGTGTTTAACACTCAGATCGTCTCTCGCTGTTCACCACTGTTTGTCCACGACTAATAACACTTCAATCTCCTTCTATAATGTTAATCTTGTAATTCACTCGTCACAAGGCCCAATATCTTCGTTACGCCAGTTGTACTAACTTCCTATTTATCTTATTCAGTAGGCCCATGCCTTGTACTTCTCATACTTCAGTCAAGTCCTTAGGTTAAGTAAAGTTATTTAATTTTCTTCTTTTTCTTTTTACTAAATTTACACTGTGTTGGTTACACCCAGAGTCCCTCTCTCTGTCGAGATCCCCATATCATACGCTAAGCCACCTTCGTCTGACGTCACTAATTTTTCTCATCGAATCTCCTCTTACTTCTCAAATAAGTGCCACTCCTTATGGGCGTGACTTTAAATCTATACACCAATTATTTTTCTCCTCCTCCACCTTTTCCTCCAATCCGGAAGGCTGCTATATTGTCACAAGCAATGCCGTTTACCTCAGCATTTGCCAAACGGAATTAGTTTTGCGTTTACACATTTCTTACATTAGCATATTTTATCGCCACTCCAACCACTGTTTACAAACAGTCAAATCCAAGCTAACGCGAGTTTGACTCAGCTGTTCCCTGCCGCCTGTCGGCCGTTGTTTTCATAACAACTGATCTTGGATTAGCATACGTTCTCCATCTACCTCTCCATCTACCTAATTGTCCACCTCCATCTACCGGCCTCTTACATACATACATACATACATACATACATACATACATACATACATACATACATATATATATATATATATATATATATATATATATATATATATTCTTGTTGACAGACGAGATTAAATGATATTGCTGTTTCTGCATTATTTATCTTTTTGTTAAGAACTTCAATTTCTCTTGCTAATTTACGGTGTTGGACTTATTCAGTAGCCAAAAGACTGAACGAAATTCTCACCCCATACGTACCCACGGATTACGCTGACATCAGCCCAAGAATTCCTAGAAATCCTAGCAAATGCCCCTCCCGCAGAAAATCACATTATAGCATCGCTGGACGTGGAAAGTTTATTCACAAACATCGACGTCGACAGAACAATACATTTTATCCTAGATAGAGTCTAACGATGCGACAACACACCGACACTGAACATTCCAGAAGCTTCCTTACGCACCCTTTTAGAGATCTGTACTAAAGAAGCCCCCTTCACATGTCCACGCGGTAATATGTACAAACAAATAGATGGAGTCGCCATGGGAAGCCCCTTAGGAGTCCTTTTCGCAAATTTTTTCATGGGAACCATAGAGAAGCTCACACTCGCCACCAACCGACCATCCATTTATTGCCGCTATATAGATGACATTTACGTTAGAGTCAAAGATATTCAAGAACTCCAAAGACTCAGAGAACAACTTATAGAAGCTTCCGGCCTTAATTTTACGTTCGAAGAATCGAACAACGGACGTTTGCCCTTCCTCGATGTCTTAGTAACTAGTCATAACAACAAGTACACCACATCAGTATACGTAAAACCTAGCAACAAAAACCTCTGTCTTAATGGTAAAAGTGAATGCCCTCAGCGATATTTAAACTTCACTATCAACGCATACATACGACGCGCCATATCACACTGCTCTACATGGAAAGATACACACACTGAACTGGAAAGACATACCCAAGTCCTTATTAACAATGGGTATAGTAACAAGTTAATTAACGAAGCAACAAAACGGGCCATCAACAACTGGTATTCTAACAAACCTACCACACAAAAACAAGAAAACATAAATATATATTACAGAAATTACATGTCATCAGAATATAAGACAGATGAAAAAGTCATTAAGGACATAATTACAAAACACATCAAGCCCACTGACCCAGAAGACAAAATATCACTGACCATATACTACAAGACCCGAAAGACGTCACAACTTTTATTGAGAAACCGCCCTCCCAAATCGACATCGTCTTTACAAGATAATCACGTCATTTACCAACATAACTGTACCATTGAGAACTGTGGGTCTCAAACATACATTGGAATGACGAGGACTAAACTTACAAGACGTTTGACCTGCCACCTACAACATGGATCCATAAAGAATCACTATAACACCAAACATAATACTTCCCTCACCCGTCAAAACTTAGAAGAAGGAACAGTAATAATAGACAGAGAAAGAGACTCCCGCAGATTAGCATTTATTGAAGCAATTTATATAGCAGAATTAAAACCAACCATGAACATACATAGTATAGACCTCCAGATTCTCCCATCCCATAAGCGGACCTGACCTCACCTCTCCCAGTGATTCCTGATGACTACGCAGCAGCCAATCAGGATGATCGCTTTACACGACACCACCCAAACAATCAGAAATAAAATAGTATATAAACATCACACACACACACACCCAAACAATTAGCCTGAAGATGGTCTACAGAGAAGTCCGAAACGTTGCAATCTCATACGGACAGCTACTCAGCAAACTATCAGTCCAACACCGTAAATTAGCAAGAGAAATTGAAGTTCTTAACAAAAAGATAAATAATGCAGAAACAGCAATATCATTTAATCTCGTCTGTCAACAAGAAAATATTCTTCCTGGATACACTAATATATATATATATATATATATATATATATATATAAATTATATATATAAATATATATATATATATATATATATATACATATATATGTGTGTGTATATATACACACACACACACACATATATATATATATATATATATATACAAATACATACATACATATATATACCAAGGCTTTTTCCCCCTTACATAGGAGGTAACGGAAAAGGAAAAGGCATAAAATCATTCCCACCCATTCCATCCCTAAATACACTCCACACCCCTCCACCCTCCCTCTTCCCTCTTATCTTAGCACCTCCTGGATGACGGGTCATCCCTGCACCCTGTCCACTGCCCTGGGTCAGAAGCAGTGTCGCAAGACACAGCACATACACAACAAGGCCGCTTCATTAAATCGGCGACCCCCCCTCTCCGTCTTCCCATTGTATTAAAGGAGAAGACGGGGAGAAATCTCTTTGGGATGCGTCAAATTTTGCTCACACATACTACCTCACCTCCCATCCCCCAGCCCATTCCACCTCATGCATCACAACATCGTCCAT
>NC_134814.1:29083707-29093707 GCF_046742065.1 Oratosquilla oratoria | reverse complement strand
TGTATGTATGTATGTATGTACGTATGTATGTATGTATTTATGTATGTATGTATGTATGTATTTATGTATGTATGTATGTATGTGTATATATGTATATATATTTATATTTATTAGCACACACACACACACACACACACACACACACACACACACACACACACACCACATATATATATATATATATATATATATATATATACATATATACATATATATATATGTATATATATATATATATATGTATACATATATATGTGTGTGTGTGTGTGTGTGCGCGTGCGTGTGTGTGTGTGTGTGTGTGTGTGTGTGTGTGTGTGTGTGTGTGTGTGTGTGTGTGTGTGTGTGTGTGTGTTTGTCATTATGACATTTGGAAATAAACTCTCCTACTGGGATTCCAACCCTCGCCTGAGCAACTTGCTTCCTATAAAGACGAAGAACGTACCATCACAATACCGTGATCCTACAAAACGGAACGACTTAGTTCACGGTCTAATCGTTCTGCCGAGGGCACTTACGAGAAGCGTGGTATGTATTGTATTTCATAAAATCCTTTATGCAGGCTAGTTTTCCGAGAGGTGTTAGTCGGAAGACTAACCTGCATAAAGAATTTTATGAAATACAATACATATAACGCTTCTCGTAAGTGCCGTCGGCGGAACGATTAGGCCGTGAACTAACTCATTCCGCTTTTTAGTGTCACGGTATCGTGATGGTATGGTCTTCGTCTTTATAAGAAGCAAGCCGCTCAGGCGAGGGTTCGAATCCCAGTAGGAGAGTACACACACACACACACACACACACACACACACACACACACACACACACACACACACACACACACACACACACACACACACACACACACACACACACACACACACACACACACACACACACACACACACACACACACACACACACACACACATTTAGTACATCCATCACTTCCGTAGCTGCTGATTTATTTCTGTTTACCGTTCCCTTCTATGGTTTTGTATTTCTTTCATCTTTAACTTTCTATTCATCACTTAAGTATGTCTTTCACTATATCTCTCTGCAGAAAGTAGGTAATGCTCCTATATGGGATGAATTAAATGGAGGTAAATTTGTCCTTTTTCCCGAATAATATTACACTTGGCATCTCAATTTACACCAAGGGACTCCACACTGGGATCCTCAATTTACTTCCTACGCCACCTCTGCACCGACGTCAAGACTTTCTTAGTCCAATGATTTTACCGTTATAATTAAGTGCCTCCCATAAGGGCGTGATTTTACTCCCCTGAACCAATCAAATTTTCTCCACCACCCTTTCTCTAATCAGACTATTACGACGCCTTAAGCAATACTGCTTACTCAAGCATTCACGATATCGATGTATGAATGACTTAGTTTATATATTGTCACATCAGTATTAAAATCTGGTCTCTAGTGGTTGTTTATAAACTTTAGATGAGGAGCGAAATTAAGCAAGTCCTTTGCGGCCATTGTTTACCAAACTCACAGAAGTAAATTCTTGACACCTACCCCTCTATCTACCTTACTTATCCACCTTTATCTACCAGCCTCTTACAGGGCTTGGCAGCTACTCTTGGTCGTCCCGATAAACCATTTTCTACTTCCTTCTTACAGGGCTCACTGAAATATTTACTTGGAAAATATGATATACAAGAAGCTAACTATTTCTGCATAAAACGGATTTTTTTTTAAAAGTATTATCCTTCAACGGATAGTGTCATGAAAACATATGCCACACATAACAAAGCAGCTCTTCTAAAATGCAAAAACGTCTGTAACACTTTGAAAACAAAACAATTCAAGCATCAAATGTCAGTAGCATGAAAAAAGACGCAAAACAAAATTATTATAATACATATATAAATTCAATGTCACGAATAGATTTGCAAAACTCACTACTACCAATAATAAAACCAGGAAAAAACTGTGAAATATTATTAAATATCTTTATTCTTCTGATTGTGAAATTTGATTAAGAATAGCAACAATAGATTTCAATGGAGAATGTTTTCATCTTTTCAAAGATGTTGAGTTGTTCGATAAGTTATAAAAGTTATATACACAACATTGTAGAGGGTCTCTGCATAATTAAATTTTTGTTTCACACACAATTATTTCACTTCTTATCTAGGACACACACTGCAGGAGAAGTTTCAATGCTTAACAAAAGAAAATGGCTCAATACTTATTGGCACTGTCTTTATGTATTGGCAAAGGTCCAAGTCTTCATGACTGACCAAGGCTCCAGGTCTTCATGTCTAACATACAAAGGTTCCAGTAGTTCAGGTCTCCTATCACAATCAAGCACCATACATTTCAACAATATGAATATTATCTGTAAAATGTATTTGGATTAATCATCAATTCACATAATACCTCATCAACATATTCCATCCACTCCTCTGGTTTTAAAGATGATTTATGAATTATACACTGAGTGTCACATGTATACTCATGATCAAATTGTATCCTAACTTTCTTTATATCATCTAAGTGACTAATTGATACTTCCCTAGTTTCTAGGTGTAAGATCTTGTATTCATTTCCACCTGCAAAATTAATTACCCTATATGGACCTGAGTACCTCGGTGAAAGTTTATTATGGGGTGTATGTAATTTGACCATGACCAAATTTCCAATTTCAATTCTATTCTATGTGCTATTTTTTGTGGTTACTTTTTCATTGCTTGCGTATACTTCTGCATGTATTATCTTACACTTTGGTATATAGCTTGAAATGTATGTATCATATTTGATGTGTAATCACCTATATTATATACAGGTTTCTGCTCTACAATCAAGATTTCACATGGAAGAATTTTGTCCTCTCCAAACTTAATAAAATGAGGTGTTTCACCTTTTACAATGTTAATATAGTCGTTCAGAGTACATTTAACACAAGGAATCCAAGTATCCCAAGTTGTACTATGAGAACGAGTCATACCTCTAAGACATATAATAATTTTCTTATTTAACCTCTCTACAACTCCATTGCTCTGAGCATGATTCACTAAAATGTTGATCTTTTGGATCTTAAATAATCTATATTATTCTTCCAAGATTTTGTTAGTAAAATCAATTTCATTATCTGAAACTAAGATCATAGGTGTAGTGAAATTACAGATTATCTGATTATAGATTACTGAAGCAATTGTTTCAGTTTTCTTATTTGGAATGGGGTGTAAAATACAAAACCTTAAAAAATAATTAATGACAACAAATACATATTTATATCCATTCTCAGACATAGGTAACTGCAATGTATCTATGTGAACTCTTTCCCGAGGATCCTGTGGAATGGGATATGACAACATGGGAGCAGGTTTTGGTGTATTTCCTTTCACATGAGTACATTTCAAGCAATTTTCTATATAATCAAATATATTTTTCTTCATACCTGGCCAATAGTATTTAAATTGTGCTTGTCTATACGTTTTATCTTTTCCTGGATATGAACTGCAATCACTACAATGGCTCTTGTACAAGAGTTTGTGGTATTACCAACTGATTCACTGGGCCTCTAGAAACATCTTTTCCACTTACAGTTGTTGTTCTGTGCAAAAGTCAAATAATGGGCTGCTGAGTCCCATGTCTTATCATCCCTCTTTTCCATTATTATCATTTCCACTTCTAAAATTACTAGCTCACCTATACTACAGACAAAATTGATCAGCCCTGTCGTTAGTTGGCTAATGTTTTTAGATAGTACATCTCCTGCAACGTTCTTTTTACCCGGAATATATTCAAACCTAACCTCATGACATTGAAGTATATCAAATCACCTGGCTAGTCTGCCCCGAAGGTTCTTATGCCTAAATAAGTCCTAAATAGTTGTATGATCAGTCCACACTCTGATTGGATATCCAAGTATCATATTTCTAAAACATTCAAATGAATATATCACTACTAAAGTTTCTCTTTCTGTTATAGAGTAGCTTCTCTCTGCATTATTACAGAGTCTAGATGTGTAAGCTATTGGTTTCAAAGTTCCATTTCTCTCTTGCATCAGTATGCCTCCTAACCTCCTGTCAGATGCATCAGTACAAAGAATAAACTCTTTATCATAGTCTGGAAATATTAAAACTGGAGAACTCGTAAGTTTACCTTTCAACTTGTCAAAAGCTTGCTGTTGTGCAGGTCCCCACATGAACTTTGAGTATTTCCTCAATAAAGAACTTAATGGATTAGCTATATCTGCATATCCTTCAATAAATTTCCTATAATATCTTGTCAATTATAAGAATCTTCTATCTTTTTCTACATTGTTTGGAGCCTGTCTATCTTATGTCCCCCAAAAAATAACACTGTCCTGAAAAACTTATATTTTTCAAGTTTCACTTTCAAGACTGCTTCAATTAGTCTTGAGAATATCAAATCTAATTTCTAAAAGTGTTCAGCTACTATTTGGGAAACTATTAACATATAATCTAGAAATAAACTGCATTCATTAATCTCATGTAAGTTAATGAATATTTACATAACTGGACGCATGGTACAATCTGATTTTGGCAACAGAATCAGAGAGAAGTTCTACTCACTTTTGCTATGTGCAATAACATCCTGTGATAACATTTTAGTGATCAATTGATCTACAATATATATAAGGCCGAGGGTGAGTTTGGGAGCGTAGCTGGGAGGTACTCAGGAGTGAAGAGAGGACGAAGGAGAGAAGGAATTGCTATACTAGTAAGTGAAGAGATAAGTAAACGTGTAGTGGAGTGATAGGAGGTTTCATCAAGGTTCCTGTTGATGAAGGTGAAGCTGGGAAAGGAGATGTGGGTTTTTGTTAGTGCGCATGGGCCTGGCAGTGAGAGGAGTGTAGAGGAAAGGGAGGATTTTTGGGTAGATATAAATGATTGCATAAAGGGATTAGGAAGAAATGTCATTGTAGTTGTATTGGGAGACCTTAATGTTAGGTAGGATATGAACCAATAGACGGAGTGATTGGGAAGTATGGAGTTCCAAGTAAAAATTGTAGTGGAGAATTAATGGTGGAGATGTGTCTTGAGAGAGAGTTGATGGTAGCAAATACAGTGTTTAGGAAGAAAGCCAAGCATAAGTATACATGGGAGAGGGTGGTGGATGGAAGGGTGGCATTTACAGCGTTAATGGACTAAGGGGAAAGAGTGGAGGAATATCTGATTATTTTCTGGTGGAAGGTAAATTGAGAGTGGGGAATAGGTGGAGAAAGAGGAAAAGGGCAGAAGGTAGGGAGGTACTTAGAGTGAACTACTTAAATGAGGAAAAAAATGAGGATTAGTATATGAAGTAGCTGAGAGAGGAGTGGGAAGGAGTAAAAGATAGAGTAGAACTAGGAGTGGAGGAGGAATGGGGATGGTTCAAGGAGGGAGCCATAAGGTGTGCAAAGATGGTGTGTGGAACAAGGAGGGCGGAAGGAAATAGAAGGAGGGGTAGTGAGTGGTGGGATGAGGAAGCAAAGAAATGTGTAGGGAGAGAAGAAGTAGGCATTCATAGATTGGCTACAAATTAGGACGAGCGATTCGTATGAGAGGTACAAAGTAAAGAGAAGGGAAGTTACGCATAACATAAAGGAAGCAAAGAGTAGAGCAGATGTGAAATGGGGTAAGAGTATGACAGAAATTTTTGAAAGTGATAAAAAGATGTTTTGGAAGGAAATTAAAAGAGGAAGGGAAGGCGAATCAAGTTGAGAAGAAAAGGTAAAAGGTGCAGATGGAGAGATGATAATGGAAGAGAAGGCAGTGAGAGGAAGGTGGGTAGAGTATTTTAGGGAGCTGCTAAATGTGAAGGAGGATACGGAGGGAAAGGCAGTTGCAGTGGGAAGCACTAAGGAAATAAGTGATGAGTAAGGAAAATGTAGGAGAAATAGGGAAGGATGAAGTGAAAGCAGCTGTTAAGATGATGAGAGCAGGTAAGGCACCTGGGTTGGATGGATGCCATGCAGAATGTCAGAAGAAAAGAGGTGCAGTTATGGTAGACTGGCTGGTGAGGTTATTTAATGTTTGTGTAAGAGAGGGTGGAGTGCCGGAGGACTGGAGAAGTGCCTGTATAGTTCCGCTTTACAAGGGAAAGGGGGGCAAGTGTTAGTGTAGCAGTTTCAGAGGGATCAGCTTGTTGAGTGTAATTGGAAAGGCTTATGGGAGGGTCTTGAATGAGAGGTTTAGGAGTGGAACAGAGGGAGTAACACAACGTAGCATTTTTTTCAAAAGTTTTGTTTATTGTATATATATATTTTTTTTAGAGTTTATTAATCCATTTTTCCCGCTTATTTCAAATATGCAATTATTTTTTCTGTACCATTGACCGTTATAGAAATACATATAATTTCAATGTTACCATGTATATTTTGAAATTGTTATGTGGTCTGCTACTAAATGTTTATCTAATTTTCTCTTTCAGATCAATGACTGAACTATTTACCTGTTAAGATGGCTACTAGAGGATGTGAAAATTCTCCTGATACATTTTGCTATGTGTGTGGTTATTATATTGGGAAAAAAACAAGTACTACATAAGATCGTAGAGGTGCTAAAGTGCATAGCGTACAGACTCTATTTTGGAATGCCCATGGGTGACCAGGACAAGCCATGGGCACCTCATGTGATATGTGGAAGCTGCCGATCTACTCTAGAAGGATGGCTGAGAGGTACAGGAAGGGCAATGCCTTTTGCCATTCCTAGAATATGGAGAGCCGAAGAACCATCACGACGACTGCTACTTTTGTATGATTGATGTGACGAATTACAGGAAAGTGAAAGGAAGACAAGCTCTGCAGTATCCAGACATACCATCATCTAGAGCACCTGTCCCACATGATGATAGCTTACCAGTACCACAACCACCAGAAAATGCAAGTTTATTTTTATCATACTCTCTTTACTTTTAATAAAATTCAATATTAAGTACTTAATATACATTCACTTTCCTAAAGATATATGGAATACTAATGCTATTTATCTTTGTTGAAGTTGCTATATTTAGTTATTTCTTTCTTTCCAGATGGAAGATGCAATGGAAATTTCATCTGAAGGGTCAGCAGGTAGCAGCAGCCATGAAATGGGAGACAAAGATTTCGCACCAAGAACGACTTCGGAGCCTCACTTTCCAAGTCAGAGTGAGCTAAATGACTTAATCAGAGACTTAGGTCTTGCTAAGTCAGGAGCTGAGCTTCTTACATCATGGATAAAAGAATGGAATCTACTAGGAGAAGACTGCAGGACATCTGTGTACCGGAAACAACACGAATAATTTAAAATTTACTATGACTTTAGTGATGATATGTGTTATTGTAAGGATGTTACTGGTTTGTTTACAGCCCTTGGACTCGAACATGATCCTGCAGAATGGCGACTGTACATAGATAGCTCAACACGAAGTCTCAAAGCAGTATTGCTCCACAATGGAAATAAAAACCCATCTTTGCCTCTTGCACACTCAGTACAGAAGAAAGAAAACTACCATAATGTCAAACAGCTTCTTGAAAAAATCAATTATGCTGAATTCAAATGGGATGTTTGTGGTGATTTCAAGATGCTAGCCTTTTTGCTTGGCTTACAAGGGGGATACACAAAGTATTCCTGTCTTCTTTGTTTATGGGACAGCAGGGCTGATGATGATCATTATAATAAAGTTCATTGTCCTCCAAGAGTTGAACTGCAACCAGGAATGTTAAATGTTCTCAGACAGCCTCTAGTAGATTCGAAAAAAGTTTTATTACCCCCACTTCATATCAAGCTAGGGTTAATTAAACAGTTTGTGAAGGGTTTGGATTTTGTAGGCAAAACTTTCAAAGAACTTTGTCTCATGTTTCCCAAGCTATCTGAGGCTAAGTTCAAGGGTGGTATATTTGTTGGACCCCAGGTAAACAAAATGTTAAAGTCGGAGAAACTGGAAAGAGCGATGACGAAAGTTGAAAGATAAGCTTGGTGTTCATTTCGTGATGTAGTTCGTGGATTCCTAGGAAATCACAAGGACCCTAATTATAAACAAATGGTGGCAAAGCTTATTGAGAACTTCAGGAAACTTGGTTGTCGTATGCCCTTGAAGATACATTTCTTGCATTCTCACCTAGATTTCTTCCCCGAAAACTTGGGGGCTGTCAGTGAGGAGCATGGCGAGAGATTTCATCAGGATATCGCAACTATGGAAAGAAGATATCAAGGACGATGGAATACTGCTATGATGGGAGATTACATATGGTCACTAGTCAGAAAAGACGAAAGCATGCATTCTAGAAAATATCGATCGTCAAAGCACTTCTAATCATGAGAAGAGTCATCCAAACACTTGCAGTGCAAAGTTGTGTTGTTTAATTTGTTCTTACTAATATTGTAGCTCTTAAATACACTGCATATTATGAAAAAAATACTAGATGTTGTATAATTATCCTTAGAATGCTAAAGTAGATTGAATCAATTAACTACTGTAGAGAAAGGTTGCGTATATAACAATGAAATATGAAATCAAGAATAAATAAAGAAATATCGATGTTACGTCAAAACTAATGTGGTATTTGGATTCAGTGACACGAAATACATATATAAACATGAAAAAATACAAATAAACAAAACATGTGTTACATTGTGTCATTGGTAAGGAACAGTGTGGTTTTAGGACAGGTAGGGTTGTGTAGGTCAGATGTTTGTGGTAGGACAGATATGTGAGAAAGCTATAGGAAAAGGTGAGGATGTTTTTTGTGCTTTTATGGATCTGGAATAGGATTACGACAGGTAGACAGGAAGGAACTGTGGGAGGTACTGCAGATATATGGGATAGGAGGAAAGCTGTTAAGAGCAGTCAAGAGTTTTTACGAGAGTAGTAGATCTTGTGTTATAACTAGAAATGGAGAGAGTGAATAGTTTGAGGTAAAGGCTGTTCAATCTTTACATGGATGGGGTGGTGCGAAAAGTGAATGCAAGGGTAGTGGGCCAGGGTTTGGAGATGGTTAAAGAAAATGGAGGAAAGTGGGAGGTGAGCCAGCTGTTGTTTGCTGACGACACTGCGCTTGTAGTAGGATAAGAGGAGGGATTGAGGAAGTTAGTGACAGAGTTTGAGAAGGTGTGTGAAAGAAAGAAGCTGAAGATAAATGTGGGTAAAAGTAAGGTGATGAGATGTACAAGGAGAGAGAGTGACAGCAGGTTGAAAGTGAGTATAAAGGGTGTAAGACTGGAGGAAGTGGATAGTTTTAGATACTTGGGTGCAAATGTGGCACGAAAGTGAGGAATGGGGGTGGGTGTAGAATGCAGATGGAGAGAAGCTAGTAAATGCCTTGGTGGATTAAAAATTGTAATGAGAAATAGACATCTGGGAATGGATGCTAAGAAGAGGTTGTATGAAGGAGTGATTGTGCCAACAGCACTGTACGGGGCAGAAACATAGATCATAAGAGAGGAAGAGAGGAGGAAATTGAATGTGTTTGAGATGAAATATCTAAGAAGTATGATAGGTGTTACTAGGCTAGAGTGAGAAATGAGGAGGTGAGGAGGAGAACAGGGATGGAAAGGGAGCTGGGAGATAGGGTTGATGAAAGAGTACTGGGATGGTTTGGACACATAAAGAATGAGTTAGGAAAGATTGGTAAAGGAAGTGTGGAAGGCTGAGGTGGAAGGAGTGAATATGAGGGGGGGTCCTAGGATTAGATGGATAGATGGGGGTAAAAGGAGCATTACAAAAGAGAGTAATGTCTGTGGAGGAAGGACGGGAGAGGACAGAAGATAGGGGTGAATGGAGAAGGTTTCTGTATAGATGTTGCTATGATGCATGAGGGGGAGTGGGTGGGGGATGGGGAGGAGGGAGTATGTATGAGAAATAAATTGACGCAGTCCGAAGGGATTTCTCCCCGTCTTCTCCTTCTCTGCGTGAGGGGACGGAGAGGGGGGTCGCCGAATTTAAGAAGCGGCCTTGCCGTGGATGTGCTGTGTCTTATGACACTGCTTCTGACACAGGGCAGTGGACAGGATGTAGGGATGACCCGTCATCCAGGAGGTATCAAGATGAGAGGGAG
>NC_134814.1:29073707-29078707 GCF_046742065.1 Oratosquilla oratoria | reverse complement strand
TAACTAATATCAGCATTAGTAAAGAGGAAGTAGTCAAGCAGATTGACAGACTTAAAGCTACAAAATCTCCGGGTCCAGACGAAATTTTTCCAAGAATGCTTAAAGAGTGTAAATTTGAAATCTGCGACCAGTTAACTGAAATATTCAATAAATCGGTAGATACTGGTTCTGTTCCAACTGCTTGGAGGCAGGCAAACGTTGTTCCTGTTTTTAAGAAGGGAGATAGATCGTCTATATGCAACTACAGGCCAATCAGTTTGACATCGGTTAT
The DNA here is from genome assembly GCF_046742065.1 of Oratosquilla oratoria. Lineage (NCBI taxonomy): Eukaryota > Metazoa > Arthropoda > Malacostraca > Stomatopoda > Squillidae > Oratosquilla > Oratosquilla oratoria. The sequence goes on along the minus strand of NC_134814.1, from coordinate 29,078,436 downwards.
AGGAAAAATGCTTGAATCAATAATAGTAAATAGACTCAGAGAACACATTGAAGGGCATAATTTAATTCGTGTTTCACAGCATGGTTTCTCCAAGGGTAAGTCATGTGTGACTAATCTTCTATCCTTTTACACTAAGGTATATAAGGCGGCAGGCAACAATGAAAATTACGATGTTATTTACCTTGACTTTAGCAAAGCGTTCGACAAAGTGCCACACCAGAGACTACTAAATAAAATCAAAGCCCATGGCATAGGAGGAAAAGTGTTAGAATGGATTAGAGCTTGGATTAGTAACAGAAAGCAACGGGTCACCATAAATGGAATAAAATCTAGGTGGGGCAATGTTACTAGCGGGGTTCCCCAGGGCTCGGTTTTGGGTCCCTTGTTGTTCATTATGTATATAAACGACTTGGACGAAGGGTTAAATAGTGATGTTAGTAAGTTTGCGGACGACACTAAAATAGGACGCCTAATTAGGTCAGGAGACGACGCCCAGATTCTGCAGGATGACCTTAATAAGCTGTTAACATGGTCGGTGAAGTGGCAAATGAACTTCAATATCTCTAAGTGTAGCGTGTTAAACGTAGGGCTCCACAACCCCGAAAATAGATACAACTTAGATAACACGTTTTTAGAAAAATCTGAGTGCGAGAGGGACTTGGGAGTTCTGGTGAGTCCGGACCTTAAAACCAGGAAGCAGTGTATTAGCGCCAGAAATAAAGCTAACAGGGCATTAGGTTTCATTGCTAGGACGGTAACGAATAGAAGTGCAGAGGTAATTATTAAACTCTACCTAGCGATAGTTAGACCCTTCCTTGACTATGCGGTACAGTTTTGGTCTCCGTCCTACAGAATGGACGTAAATTCATTAGAATCAGTACAGAGAAGAATGACCAAAATGATACAAGGACTCGGAAATTTGCCTTACGAAGAGAGGCTTAGGCACCTAAACTTACACTCTCTGGAAAGACGCAGAGTGCGGGGTGATCTAATAGAAGTGTTCAAGTGGATCAAAGGCTATAACAAGGGTGATGCAAACAAGGTCATCATAATAAAACAACAGGGCAGGACTCGCAGTAATGGGTACAAACTGGACAAATTTAGATTTAAGAAGGAAATAGGCAAGAATTGGTTTACTAATAGGGTGGTCGATGAATGGAATAAACTTAGTAACCATGTAGTAAGCGCTGAAACTATCAGTTGTTTTAAAAAACGATTAGACAACTTTATGGATGGGGATGACAGGTGGTGATGGATACGGAGCTGCCTAGTGTAGGCCTTATGGTCTTTTGCAGTCTCCTTTATTTCTTATGTTCTTATGTTCTTATGACCCGTCATCCAGGAGGTGCTCAGATTTGAGGGAGGGTGGGAGGGGTGTGGAGTTTATTCAGGGATGAAATGGGTGGAAATGATTTTATGCCTTTCCCTTTTTGGCTACCTCCCTTGTAAGGGAGAAAAAGCCTTGGTATATGTATGTATATATATATATATATATATATATATATATATATATATATATACACACACACACACACACACACACACACACACACACACACACACACACACACACACACACACACACACACATATATATACATATATATATATATATATATATATACTATGATAAAGTAGTAGCTTCTGTCTCTCTGTCTGTCTGTCTGTTTGTTTGTTCACGAACTCCTAGGGTTTTGGAGATAGACCCCCAGAATCATATATATTCTGATACCCTGTCATCCCAGTTACTTGGATAACTGTATTTCATAATATATATATATGTATATATATATATATATATATATATATAAATTTTGGCTAGAGTTAAGGGTTAAAGGGGTATGGTGCGGTAACACGCAAGTACTGTAGTACTGTAGTGTCTTCTTAGCACGATAGGCATTTTGTGACAAAAATTACTCTGATTAAACAAACCATTGTATGTGTTTATAAATATCATTTATATTTGTTAAATCAATGTTGCCACAAACTATGATAGGCTTTGTAAGGAGAAAACATGTAGATATAAAATGATTGTATAGTTTTACCAAATGTTTAGATATTGGTTATCTTTATTTTACTTTTTTGGCGGGCTGTAATATACTCGAATTCACGCCATCCTCGATGCGCTGGTACAGCGGGGTATCCAGGGACGGCTTCTCTCCTAGATAGAGGACTACTTGCTGCACCGACGCGCTCGGGTCGGGTTCTTTTTAGCCTACCGGGAACTAGAGAACATCATTCCACAGGGTGGTGTTCTCAGCCCCGTCCTCTTCAACCTCCTAATGGAACAGTTGGTGAGCCTCCCTTTCAGGGCTGGCACGGCGCTTCTCAGATATACCGACGACCCAGTCCTCGTCGTCTCGGAGAGAACCCAAAGCGATAAGATCGCCAGAGCGCAAGAGGCCCTTGATCTTATCTCTAACAAGTGTGAAGAACTGGGGCTCAAAATTTCAGCTGAGAAGTCCAAGGTCTTGATGTTTAAGGCCACCACCTCGGACACCCACCTACACATTCAGGGTATCCAGCTAGTTTTGACCAGCTCGTACCAGTACCTGGGAGTATGGGTTGGCCAAGGCAAATTCTTCAACACCCAGGTCACCTATCTAAGGGAGAGGACAAGAACGAGAATCAATGTCATGAGGGTGATGACAAGGAAACACTCTGGAGCCTCACATGCCGTGCTGCGCCTGTTCTACATACAGGCCGTCCGCTCTCTGGTTGATTACAGCGCTGCTGTGCTGGTCTCCCTGTCACCCACCGAGCAAAGGAGGATCGAGTGCATCCAGAACCAGGCCATGAGGACCATGCTCGGGGTACCTCGTTGGACCAGTATGTCCATAATGCAGAGTGAGACTCGGCCTCTAGGGTTCAGAAGATTGTGACTTGCCGGGTGGCTAAGATCCTCCGACAAGACAGAGAGACCATATCACGAACCAAAATTAGAAGGACCCTACCGCAGCGACGGGAACTTTTCAGCACCAACACCTGGCTACGGGGGATAGCTGACGCCTACAACGCACTGTTCGACGACGGCCACATAACCATGTGGAGACCGGATCTCCCCGTTCCAAACTACGTTGTACCGGTACCATGGCAGCCCCTACCCGTCGAAATCATTATAAACAACCCGCCAGCTAGCAAGGCATAGTGCGCAAAACACGAGCTGCGGTTACACGCATTGGCATCTGTGGCACTGGCCAGTATTCCAGGAGGAATCGTATACTACACAGATGGATCCGCGGACCTTGTTCGAGGCACGACCGGAACGGCGGCAGTCACCGGCGGGGAGACGCTGTCATGGAGGACCCCCGACCCCTGCTCCACCCTGCAGACAGAGTTAGTTGCCATACATCAAGGCCTAGAGCACGCCCTTCACCATCATGAAGGTGCGGTGATCATATACAGAGACTCCAAATCTTCCCTCCAAACGCTCCAGTAAGCCAGCCCTACCGACAACATCCAGCTGGAAACATCCATTCAGCTCAGCGCGCAGAGACCTACGACTGAACTGGGTACCCAGTCACGTGGGACTCCGAGGAAACGAGTTGGCAGGATGCAGCAGCCCGAGTAGCTAGCACCATACCCGCAGTATTCTGCTACGTCCTCCCTAGCCTGCAGCAGATCAAGATGCAGGCTAAGCGGAGCGCCTGGCACTCCGCTCATCACCACCACCGCACCATGGAGAGAACCTCGCGGGAGGCAGCATGGTACGCTGCCACCACAAATTATCAGCTGCTACAATGCAGCCGTCCGCTACCTAGAGCCGTACAGGTTCGGTTGCACAGGCTCCGGCTCGGCTACAGCACGCTGGAGCAGCTCAGTGGTCAGGATTGCGAACACTGCGGCCTCCAGGCCCGTAGACCGCTGATACACTACCTTGTTCACTGCTCCGCCGCAGCTCATTTAAGACAGCAACCCGTTGAGTGCCCACAGGATGAAGAAGCTTTGGCCGCTTACTTGATCAGGCGGGCTCTCAACACACACAACAAATTGCTGACCATCATGCGAGATGCTCCGCCTCCTCGCTGAAACATGGTAGCAAAATAACGAGGCGTAAGCCCCAGTGGTGAGCTTGTCGCCCGCGCATTTATATATATATATATATATATATATATATATATATATATATATATATATATATATACATATATGTGTTTATAAGTATATGTATGTACGAGTGTATATATGTGTATATGGCTGTGTATATATGCATGTACTTCATAAGGTAAATTTCTGAGCCCGTGTATCATTTTCGTCATTCTCCTCTGTACTGATTCTAGTGAAATGATGTCCATTCTATTAGACGGAGACCAAACTGTACCGCATAGTCAGGGATAGGTCTAACGCTAGATAGAGTTTGATAATTACCTCTGCACTTCTATTCGTAACCGTCCTAGCAATGAAGCCTAATGCTCTGTTTGTTATATTCTTGGCGCTAATGCATTGTTTCCTGGATTTAAGGTCAGGACTCATAAGAACTCTCAAGTCTTTCTCGCACTCAGTTTCTCTAAAAACGTTTTATTTAAGCTATATATATTTTCGGAGTTGTGAAGCTCTGCACTTTGAGATATTGAAGTTGATTTACCATTTCACCGACCATGTGAACAATTTGTAAAGATCGTCCTGCAGAGTCTCGGCTTTTGTATTTCATACCATTTATGGTGACCCGCTGTTTTCTGTCACTGATCCAAGCCATAATCCTTTCTAACACTTTTCCTCCAATGCTTTG
>NC_134814.1:29063707-29068707 GCF_046742065.1 Oratosquilla oratoria | reverse complement strand
TATTATTATTATTATTATTATTATTATTATTATTATTATTATTATTATTATTATCATTATTATCATTATTATTATTATTATTATTATTATTATTATTATTATTATTATTATTATTATTATTATTATTATTATTATTATTATTATTATTATTATTATTATTATTATTATTATTATTATTATTATTATTATTATTATTATTATTATTATTATTATTATTACTAGCGGAACCCGTGTAAATTACACGAAAGAGAAGAGGGTAAATCATTGCATCAATATGGCAAGAGAGGTAGGATATCCTCTCTCTCTGTTGTCCTTCAGGGTACACTATAATGTCACGCTGTTCAGGAGGTGCTCCATCATCACTGACAAATATTGCTGCAATTTCATCATTTGTTGGATTATTATCGAGAACTTCGGCTGCTTCGAGAACTTCGACACTATGGAAGGTCGTTGCTTTTGATGTAAGCGTGACATACTTTCGAGAACTTCGGTACCTTCGAGAGCTTCGGCACCTTCGAGAACTTCGGCACCTTCGAGAACTACGGCACCTTCAAGAACTTCGGCACCTTCGAGAACTTCGGCACCTTCGACAACTTCGATGACTTCGACAACTTCGGCGCCTTCGAGAACTTTGGCACCTTCGAGAATTTCGGCACCTTCGAGATCTTCGGCTCCTTCGAGAACTTCGGCACCTTCGAGAACTTCGGCACCTTCGACAACTTCGGCACCTTCGAGAACTTCGGCGCCTTCGAGAACTTCGGCCCCTTCGAGAACTTTGGCACCTTCGAGAATTTCGGCACCTTCGAGAACTTCGGCACGTTCGACAATTTCGGCACTTTCGAGAACTTCGAGAACCTCGACACCTTCGAGAACTTCGGCACGTTCGAGAACTTCGGCACGTCCGAGAACTTTGGCACCTTCGAGAACTCCGGCAGCTTCGAGAACTTCGACACCAAGGAAGGTCGTTGCTTTTGATGTAAGCGTGACACACAAAATAACACACACGCTATCGTATAATAATAATAATAATAATAATAATAATAATGATGATGATGATGATGATGATGATGATGATGATGTGTGGTATGAGTAGAACGCATGACTATTTCTATGGTAAGCATCTCGCGTTGGGTCACGTGTTCCCGCGTAAAGCTGGCGGAGAGACGCGACCCAGATGCGCGTCATCACGTGACCCAGATGCGCGTTATCTCGTGACCCAGTTGCGCGTCATCACGTGACCCAGATCAAGCATCTGATTGGGCACTCGCTAAGCTGAACCAGCAGGGCGACTAGCCCGCTCCGGACAATCGGCAGATCATCTCTGACTACGCTACCAGGCGGTCGTGGTCAAGCAAGTGCTGGTTCGGGACACGAAAGAGTAAGTGCTAGCATATTCACAGTGCCGATTAGTTCTCTCCCCCATTCAGCCTCCGACACACATATCATATTCTGTGCTACAATAAAGAGCCAACACATTTCTACGTGTTTTAGTCATTGAGCCTAACCATTCGGACACTTTACTATAGTGGTGGCAAGCGGTGGTTAGAGTTTGACTAACTCGTGTATACGTACCCATTCCTATTACTCAGTGAACATACATACAACTTACAAAGTCCACATTCTCCAAATACTCAGTGCACATACAGGAGTGCTAGCTAGAGCTAGGCCGGTTATTTCATTGCCATGTCGCGGCGTACGAGTGTACCCGTCAGCAACCAGGCGAGGGCACTGCAGGCAGCTGCAGATGTCCCAATATTCATTTCATCAGGGATAAATTATCATCCCACTACCAATCTGCCTGCTTGCACGGACGCGCAATCATGGCTCGCTCTGTTAGATGAAAGGTGGTCCTCCGAGATCCCGGAGGCTGACAAAATCGCCGTCACTCAGCAGAAAACTGCCGGTGATGCCGCGATTGCCGCTCGGTTAGCCAAGAGTGGGCATCCTGATGATTGGAACGCGTTCAAACTAGCGTTCCGCACTTTTTTCTACGCGCCCGCGTCGGCTGGCGCTGTAGCTGATCGTTTGGCGGAAGCAACTATGCATCCAGCCGAAACACTCACTTCATTCGCGCTTCGTCTGGCCGACATGGTCTCGGCCTACACGGTGTATCACCCAGAGCGCGATGAGTGGGCTAATTTTACTGCGGTAACCCGCATTAAACGGGCTATGCCCCCTCAATTCGGCACCACCCTCACCTCAGACCAGCAAGCGTCCATTGTTGCCATTCTCCATGCGGCCATTGACTATGCCCATCGGCATCCTGGTTCGGTTAAGACGGTGTACGCGGGCGGTGCCGATTCCCCTATGGCTTTGTACCCAGCCGCCCCTGCCGTGACCCACCAATATCCGGCCACAGACGTCTTTTCCCACTCAACTTCACAATCACATAACATTTCCACTGTACACAGAGTCCCAGGCTCTTCCTCTCCTCGCAATCTGCGAGAGTCAGAGACACCCTCTCGCTATTCGCAAGAGGTGGAGGTGCGCCCTCGCCATGAGCGAGAGATCGCAACGTGCCCTCACGAGGAAGCCATGCACTCGACTCACAGACATGGGGGACAAAGGAACACGTGGAAGCGTCCCCGGGGCCGTGGTAATCGCAATAGGTGGCGTCCATACTGCACCCATTGCAAGAAAGCAGGACACGCGACTGATGTGTGTTATTATAGACCACGCAGTCGACCTACCACGTGTTGCAAGTCTTGCGGGGGTGTGGGGCAAATTCGGGAGACTGAGTTTAGTGTCGGTCATGAGGCTCAGAGGGGTCGTGCAGCAAGTGGCTCGTCAAAAAACGGCCAGCGCAGGAGTGTCCACAATCCAAGGTGACGGTTGAACAGCAGTCGGCAGTGACAATTGTTCACGTCGATTTAGCTAGCTCCCGTACGCCGAGTGGAAGCTTAGCCATGGTCGCAGTTACCTTGTTAGAGCCACTCGCGCGTAAGTCTATTTGTGCCCTCTTGGACACGGGAGCGGCGGTGTCTCTTATCCATAAGAGCATTTTGCCTACCGCCATGGAAGGCTCCCAGGTCGGTACCACTAGAATCATAGTGGCCGACGGTTCGGAGATGCCAAATCTTGGCAAGGTAGATGTTCCTTTTGATCTAGCTGGTTTTTCGTTCCTCCATCCTTTCTTTATCATCCCTGCTGACGGTTTGCCGGCCAAAATTATCTTAGGGTTTGATTTCCTCGCGGCGCACAAAGTGACATTGACGTTCAGTCCTTTAACATTCCAAGTTAAGGGCAAGGATATTCCCGTAATCCTTGCGGGGACGGCTCAGCACTCACCGCCATTCATCGCCGTGTGCGAGGAGCGTCATAGTTTCCAGCGGGAAAGTGAAACTCCCACTTTCCCGGTTAAGTCAATTGAACATCAGTGGGTGCCTGGGTTCTCAGGGGGAACCGTAGGATTGATGCTCGAGAGGGCAAACGAGCTCGCTCCCGCAGGTCAGGTTTTCTCGGCGCTGTTTACAGCACGCCCATATGCCGAAGGCGCCAACCTGCTCGGCCAGGGAGTAGTAGAGCTGATCAGGATGGAAGATGGCAAGGCATGGTGTAAAGTTCCATTCCTGAATTTGGGCCCGGACACCCATGAGGTTCGTAAGGACCAGGTGGTCGGAGACATTTCTCTCTTAGGGGAGATTGCGCAAATAGACGGTGGAACTAACGTCTCGGTGGGAATGGTCCAGGCGTCTAACGTAGTGGATGGCTCTCGCGTACACAAGTTACGTGTGGAAGTAGGAAAAATTTTCCCTAATAGACATGGCAGGGAAAGTATGGCTCTGACCTCTTTAGTGGTCAAATATGCCGATGTTTTTGCCTTACCGGGGGATCCACTTACCGTGACGCCTCACTTCCTGCACGAGATTCGGACATTTGGACCGCCAGTCTACCGCAAATCTTATCCCTTCCCTGAGAAGTATAGAGGTGAGATTAGAGACCTCATTGGGGATATGCTCAGTAAGGGGATCATTCGCCCATCTCGTTCTCCTTACAATGCTCCTATTGTTCCGGTTGTGAAGAAGGATAAAACCCTTCGTCTTTGTCTTGATTTTCGTGCTCTAAATAGACACGTGGTTGATGATAGGTTCCCTCTCCCTCACATCGATTCGATGCTGCGCAGTCTCGGCTCCAGCGTCATTTTCTCTCTGCTTGACTTAAAGCAGGGTTATCTCCAGATCCCATTGATGGCGAGCAGCTGCGAGAAAACGGCATTCTCGACTCCCGAAGGGCATTACGAGTTCACGTCTCTGCCCTTCGGGTTAAAGGACGCTCCATCCTGTTTTCAAAGGGTGATGAACCAGGTACTAACGGGGCTGTTAGGGGTCAGTGCGATGGTGTACATGGACGATATAATTGTTCTGGGTACGTCCTGGGTCGACCACCTCAAGAATCTTGAGGATGTCCTTAGGAGGTTGCAGGAAGCAAACCTCTCATTGAGGCTGGAGAAATGTCATTTCTTCCAGAAGGAGGTCGCTTACCTAGGCCATGTCATATCCCAGGAAGGGATAAAGCCCCAGCCAGAGAAAGTCCAAGCCATCAAAGCTTTCCCCCGGCCAACGCGTCGGAAAGAGTTGCTTTCCTTTTTGGGATTGGCGGGATATTACCGCAAATTTATCCCGCACTTTGCGGCCATTTCGTTGCCCCTAATAGATATGACAAAGGGTGACGTCGCAGGGAAGCACAACAATCGTGTGCTTGGTGCATGGACACCTCCTCAGTTGCATGCGTTTGAGTCCCTCAAGCATCATTTGTCGTCAACGGTGGTCCTTCCATACCCCAACTTTTCCAAACCGTTCTTACTCACCACCGATGCTAGTGCCTCGGCTATCGGGGGCGTGCTTCAGCAGGAGGGCGAAGGAGGTGCGAGACGTCCACTCTCGTACTTCAGTCGCACGCTGAACACGCATGAGAAACGGTACAGCACCGTGGAGAGAGAAGCGTTAGCGGCAGTGTACGGTCTCACGGTTAACCGCCCACTAATCATGGGCTATCCTGTC
>NC_134814.1:29046207-29056207 GCF_046742065.1 Oratosquilla oratoria | reverse complement strand
ACGTCGAATTTTGATCTTATTCTGTAAACTACATTCGGATGACAATATACAGTCGAGATATTTGACAGTTTGGACACTTTTGATAGATTCTTCACCACTTCAAAATTATGTTTGCTTTAGTATTGGGAGAATTTTTCAGCTGTGGCATCATCCGGTCTTGTTAGAGTTGACGGTAAGTCCTTTTTGGGTATACGATTTATTGACTAAGTTAAGGTTTCTTTGCAATCAAAAGGTGGAAATACATTTTCCCCCGCATACGCAAAAAGAATATTTGTTAAACATCTGTTAATAAAAAGTCATGGTTTGAACTTCCTTAGTCAGAAGTCCGTCTTCCTGTTTAACTTGTTTATTTGTTTTTTATTTATTTATTTATTTATATATATATATATATATATATATATATATATATTTATTTATTTATTTATTTATTTATTTATTTATTTATTTATTTATTTATTTATCTATTTATTTGTTTATTTATCTACTTGTTTATTTAGTATTTATTTATTTAAATATTTATTTATTTATTTATCTATTTATTTATTTATTTATTTATTTATTTATTTATTTATTTATTTATTTATTCATTCATTTATTTATTTATTCATTTATTTATTTATTTATTCATATATTTATTTATTTTCTATCAAGTAGTTAATTAATTAATTTGTTTATTTATTTATTTATTTACTTTTTCTTTTTTTATCATTATTTATTTATTTATTTATTTATTTATTTATTTATTTATTTATTTATTTATTTATTTATTTATTTATTTATTTATTTATTTATTTATTTATTTATTTATTTATTTATTTATTTATTTATTTATTTATTTATTTATTTATTTATTTATTTATTTATTTATTTATTTATTTATTTATTTATTTATTTATTTATTTATTTATTTATTTATTTATTTATTTATCTATTCATTTTTACCTTGGACATTTACTGTGACCAGTTGTATGCCTTAGAAAAAAAAAAGGTATGAATATGTAACCTGAATTCGATATAATGCATGGGCCCCACGTATGTTATTGATTAAAGTGTAAGAGGAGGCCGGAAAGAGATCTTTTAGAATTCTAGATCGTGGCCATGGGGGCACTGGCATCTCGTTTGCAAACTTTTGCGATTATCAGCTAAAATTTTGTCCATTTCTTTGGTCCATAAATAAATTTGGTCTTGAAAATTATCCACTATACTTTTTCGAAAACTGCGCAGTTCTGGAACGAATGCTTCTTCTTAGAGGCCAGGCCGACAATGATTTCATGTGCGCGTGCCCTCATTAGAATAAGTTTTCTGGCGCTATTACATTCAGAGGTTGCTTTGGAAGCTGTACTAGGAGCTGCACAATAATTCGCCTAATCAAGGCTTCACATTATTTATCCCAGCCAGTGCCACAAGGTTTTATTCAGCAGAGACCATGAGGTTATGTGGTTTTCGTTAATTAATACTACAGCTAGTTCCAAGTCTATCCATTCAGTTAAATAAAAACTTCCAGCATTATCCAACTTCAAAATACGACACAACAATAACGGGGTTAAGTAACTGAAGTAAGCCTGCCATTTCGGCCTCCCGTATCTAGGTACTCCTTCTGATCTTCGAAATCTATTGTTGAAACCTTCTATCCAAAGTGACCCTAACAACAGAATGACATTACCTGGTGACAATGATAGAAAAAAAAAAAAAAAATTGCAGCTGCCAGATTGAGAAACACTGGACAGCGTATATATATTTTCTTTCTTTCTTTCTTTCTCTCTTTCCTTTTTTTTCTTTCTTTCTTCTTTCTCGTGCATGCAAGTGTGATGTCTTTGAAGAATCATATTAATATTTCATAATTCTATTCTAGGTGTCTCTCCTCAGGCTGGTAAAATGAATGGTGTTAGCTTGAACAAAACTTATGAAGAACGTGTCTGAGATGAAGGGATTCATAAAGTTTGTTTTAATCCTGTGTCAGTCGATAGGGGTTTCAACAAGGAAATAAATCATAGAAAGCTGCAATAAGTTTCACAGTCTTCGTAATAGGGCACTTAATAACATGAATTCCCCCCCCCCAAAAAAAACGGATTTGGCCGCCATCTTGAAAAACTATATATATATATTTTTTTTGTAACAAGCACCCGGCTTCGCCGGCCCTGGCTCCGCCAGGGGTGCTTGGCCTGCGGGGCTGCTCGCTTCGCTCCGGGCGCTACGCGCCCAGGGCTACGCCCATGGTTGTACATCAATACCGTTTTATTATCATTGTTTTATTAACAAACCATTAAAAAATTTCTCTTCTTTATAGGGGAGATACATCTTCATCACTACTACCAATGATTTTGTACAGAAGTTCCTTCACACTCTCTAATTCTTTCTTGTGGTTTTCGTTATCTGCTTTCAGGTCGTTCTCGCGTTTTTCCTTCTCGTCCTTCAGTTCCTTCTTGAGTTTCTCATTTTCTTCCTTCAGTTCCCTCTCGCGTTCCATTTCCGCCATTTCGGTGTTGTCCTCTCTACCCGAATAGTCGTTATTATAAAACTCTTCGGGCAAGATCATGCTGACGGCTTCCTCTTCAGTAATCGAAGGCAATACAGAAATTGAATGATCAGGTTCTTCTTCAGCTATTCGTGCCTCTTCGTTACAACGGATAACTTTCAAGTCCATAAAATCTTCCTTTGGGCTCTGTCTCCCAGAACATTTGTCAATGACGGGAGTTTTTTCGTCTCTTTCGGTAAAAAGTTCTTTATACACGCAGTTGCGTGCCGGTTTCCTTACATATTCGTCTCCCTGCTTACGGTATCCCGTGTACACAATCAGGGAATCGTGACTTGTTACCCGCGAACACGCCACGTACAGCTGTCCATGAGCAAAACACTGGGCTCTGTCTAAAAGTAATCCACAGCGATCAAACGTTTGTCCTTGCGATTTGTTGATCGTCATGGCATAGTATAATCTTATAGGAAATTGTTTCCTTTTGAATATGACAGACGTGTCTGTAGAGTCTAATGTTATCCTGGGAAGCATAACCTGTTCACCTCTGTATGCGCCCGTTAAGATATTACCAACAATAATGTTCTTTTGTAGATTAGTGACTATTATTCTTGTTCCATTACACAATTTCGGAGGACAAATATTTCTCATAACCATCACAACAGCCCCGATTTTCATCTTCAACTCGTGAAGAGGGATTGAAGGACTGTTGATAGAATTGTATACTGATGTTTGAATGTCCATTTCATTATCCACAGAAGTATCCTCACTTCGATAGATCTTCGCTTCTGTGTTTAGTCGCTTGAAAACCATGTCGTTAATACAATCAACATCATCGTTAGTAGGAGAAATGATTGTTCTTTTCTCGAAATAAGAAACGTTGAGGAAGTTCTCTTCGAACTTATCGTGTACTCTTTTCACCAACTCTTCCCTATTGTTTACTATTACTCCAAAATTAGTAGGAAACACATATTCCTCTTTATGTGTTGTTCCCAACTCCAAAAGTTCTCTGGCAAATTGACGATTTAAAACATCATCATTTTTCAACCTCACATTTTGTGTTAGTTCCAAATGAGACAAATGTCTCCAAAAATAACTTGACTTTATACAACAATCAATTTCATCACCTCCACGCACCACTGGAAGAATTTGACGAAAGTCTCCTACGCATACAAATACCACACCTCCCATAAAACGGTTCACACCCAATATGTCTCGAAGAGTAATGTCTAAAGCCGTTATGGTGTTTTTGTTAGCCATGACGGCCTCGTCCCACACAATCAAAGAGGTCATTTCAACTAAATTTGCCATCTCCGTTGTTCTCTTCACATTGCATGAACGTACTTCATTGTGCTCCATAATAGGTATCCTGAACATGTTATGGGCTGTCCTTCCTCCATGAAGAACAGTTGCAGCAATTCCAGAGGAAGCAACAGCTAACGCTATCTTTTCCTTTGATCGAACCGCGTCCAAGAGAACATTCAAAAGGAATGATTTTCCGGTTCCCCCAAGAGCATTTATGAAAAAGCCGTTTACGGGGTATTTGTGTCCATTTAGTACTCTTTCCATTATAGTGTCGTAACAGTATCTCTGTTTCTCGTTCATCAACAGTATCTTTTCCTTCACTTCCTCTGCTAGCTTTGCTTTATCATATGCCTTCTCTCTACATACAATATTGGTTAACTTTTGCCCGTTTCTTGAAGGAGGTAGACCGTACTGTTCAATCCTGCTTCCGCCACAATTGTATACCTTTTCTTGTATGTCGTCGAGGGCATCACGGTATATTTCGTCGTTATATTCCGTTAACACCTCTACGAAAAAGGTAATCACTCGCGAATAAACCCTTTGTTTCTTCCCATATGTTCCTCTGATCCTCCAGATCTGAAAACACCAACATGCTAGCATATGTTGTTCTCAATTTATCCCTGTTGTTGGTATGAGAGATGATTTCCATTATTGTTTTAAACCAAGTTTCTTCATCATTCAGCAAACCCATGGCTTTGACTGCTTCCCTGTATGTGTCGTGTGTGACACCGTCCACTGTCCTGAGGTCTTCGTAGGATGAAGGCCCCTTGACGTGTGTCAATAACACACGGAGGTAAAACAGTTCTACTGTTTTGTTCGTAACAGCCCATATCCGTCCGAGAGCCGCTGTCCTAGTTTTTCTTTCTAACCACTTCGAGTTAGCCTTATCATAAATGAAATGGTTAGGAATTTCATGATAATAAAGGGTGGCTGCAAATTCGTTTTCCTTACATAACTTGAAGAATGCTGTAAGTTGAGTATCCTTTGCAGTTTTACGTTGTAAGCTTGCAGCATTTTCGTTCTCCTTGAAAAATATTTCGTTTTCGCCTTCCAGATGAAGGTCTAGAGTTGTAACAGGGGGGAAACTTTTGTGTATTGGAAACTTGAATATCTTCCATGTAGCTTCGTTAGCGTTGACGTACCGAGCATCTTGACAATTTCTTACTTCATTGATGACTTCGTCGTCTTCTTTTGTTTTTGAATACAGTATACGGTCACAACCCTTGTTCACGTACTTAGTCACGTAAGCTATAGCTTTTATAGAGTTTGAACACTCAACGTTTATGTGGGCGCTATATTTAAGACACAAATACGGATTATACGGCACAACCCAGGAGTTATCCACATTCACAATGTTTCCTTTGACTTTCTTTTCAAAACTATTGCCTCCTTCTCCTATAGCCCTTCTTCTGTACAGTGGGGGCCCGTTATTCCCGAATAACAAATTATCCCTACACGGTTTAGGAAATCCCTTGCCACAGCAATTTTTTCCTTGCACAGATTTTATTCGGCAACACACAAGTGATTCATCGAATCCTTTGCAAGGTCCATGGATCAAACATTTTGTAACTATTTCGAATATTTTCGGTTCTTTGTTTTTGTCTGGTATTTCTGTAGAAATTATATTACTAACCAATTCCGCATTTACTGTGTTTTTCATCCATAAGAGAATATGAATATGGGGAAGACCTCTTTTCTGCCATTCTACACTATAAAGATACGCCTTTACTTTTCCGAAAACTCATCTGACTGTCAAGTCATCTATGAGGCTGTCGATTTTCATCTTGAAAATTCTGCTAACTAAATCAGGTCTATCTCCTTTGTTTTTCGACGTGCTTTTGGTTTGTGTTTACGACTCCTCTAGTTCTGTCCATGCTGGATTCATCGTAAACGTCATGAAAAAATCAGGAGAACCGTAATTGGACACGAAAGCAAGCGCATCTTGCTGTCGCTGTTTCATGTATCTTGGCCCTCCCACGTATGTTGGAGGTATGATTATCCGCTGCCCTTTATGTTTTCCGTTTTCTCCCTGCAAAATGTCAGACCGTTCTTTTCTGATATCACTTTGGTTATTTTCAATTAATGCTAACCTCATTGACTCAACTTTTACATAATTGTCAACAACAAATTACTGGAATAAACGTCGACATTTTGTTACATAATTGAAAATCCCTTCACGTTCCATGTACAGCTACACAGAAAACTATCGTTAGTAGGGGTGTCGAAACATTCGCGAATGAACATAACCTTATGATACCGAAGGGTTGGTATTTCTGGGGTTCGAATTGTTCGAATTCCTTCTGAATGAATATGAATCGAATAATAGTTCCGAAGTTCATATGGATTCACTATGACATGATAATCTTATTTCCGATGGAGACTTCAACTTGTCTCAAATTGTTTCGTTGTTTTGTGTCAAAATGATTAGCGTGATTTACTAACGATAGTTTTCTGTGCAGCTGTACATCGAAGAGTAAAAGGAATCAGGGGTCAACCTGTCGTACACCCGCTTTTTACGTCCTTCCTTCTGTGTCAGTTTCAGACTATGTGAATAACCGGTGACCGGACAGTTTAATACTGGACATTTTGATACCGGGCATTTCGCTACCGGACATTTTGTGACTAGAATTTTTCACTACCGGGCATTTCGATACCACTAAATATATATATGTGTGTGCGCGAAGATATTGGAGTTTATTTTTAATAACTACCATACTGTTCTTGTAATTGGTTGTTTAAATAATCGCCATAATGTTCTTGTAATTGGTTGTTTAAATAATTGCCATACTGTTCTTGTATTTGTTTGTTTAAATAATGTATATATCACTCTCCGTCTACGACTAACGCTCGGCTATCAACTACGGTTGCTGCATCTCTCAGTCTACTACTAACGCTTGCCTATCAACTACGGCTGCTGCATTTGCGGATAAATATATATATATTTTTTTATTGTATCACCCATGCCTCGTCTAATTGCTTCAACTAAAAATGGAAAGAAATTAGTAGATGATCTAAACTATATATATGATAAACATAAAACTAATAAGGATGGTTCCAAGCAGTATTGGCAGTGCGAAAATAGGTTGTGTAAAGCCCGCGTACACACCTATATTTGTGATGGTGACAACAAAATCGTTAAGACTGTAGGTGAGCATAATCACAGTGCAACAGCAGCAAGTAGCACATCATCAAATGAAAATAATGTCTGGATCTACACAAGATGCTCCTCGGACTATAATATGTAAAGAAACCCAAAATCTGAATGTATGTGCTATTACATATTCAAGACAACGACATTAGTGTTCTGAGAATGTTCGCCTTGCTGCCAAATAAGACACAATATACTTACAATAGACTATTTACTACTATAAAAGAACTCTTGCATAATGTTGAACCTGCCACTGTGATGATGGATTTTGAAAAAGCGGCCATCAATAGTTTATTAAATATATTCCCTAGTTCAGATGTTACCTGTTGCCTATTTCACCTCTCACAAAATGTTTCCAAACAAGTTGATGATTTTAGTTTAAAAGTGAGATGTTTATCCACACTTGCTTTCCTTCCCATTGACGATGTTATTGACGGCTTCGAAGAATTAACTGATGACGACGATTTTCCCCAAGAGTTTGTTTCATATTTCGAAACATATTATATTGGAGGAGTGAGAGGTCGTGGCCAACAAAGGCGAAGAGTCGAACCAGTCTTCCCTATTCATTTATGGAATGTTCATGAACGCACTGAAAATGGTATGCCACGCACTAATAACTATGTTGAAGAATTTCATAATGCACTAAGAACCTATGTGACAAATGTGCATCCTAATATTTGGTCCCTTATAACTGCTTTAAAACATGAAGAGGCTCTCAGTGCAACAAAAATTGCCCATCTCAATCGTGGAGACAGCGTAACCTCAAAGAAAAATACAGGGACACCAATCAGCGTATAAAGAAATTGCTAGAACAGTATGACCCTTCAAATAAAATCCAATATCTTCGTGGCATTGCTCATAACATTCAACATTTTTAACTACTGTAGATAATATTGTTGCTTGTCTTTTTTTTATTATACTTGTTTTGTTTTAATTATACGTTTATATTTTTTCAATTTGTACTTTTAACTCCTTACTTTTAATACATAATTTGGTTTTTATATCTTCGTGGCACTGCTCATAACATTAAACATTTTTAACTAGATAATATTGTTGCTCGTCTTCTTTTAATTAGACTTGAAATATGTTTTTTACAAAATATTTTTTTTGTCTGTTTATAGTTTTTTAATTTGTACTTTTAACTCCTTACTTTTAATACATAAATTGGTTTCATGCCTTATATATATATATATATATATATATATATATATATATATATATATATATATATATATATATATATATATATATATATATACAGTGGTATCGAAATGCCCGGTAGTGAAAAATTCTAGTCACAAAATGTCCGATAGCGAAATGCCTGGTATCAAAATGTCCGGTATCAAAGTGTCCAGTATCAAACTGTCCTAGAACCGTGAATAACCAACGTTTCCATTAGGTATTAATAACGGATACTGGAAGGCATCATAGAATACGTTTTCGTGGGTAACAATTTTAGTATTATATTTCGTATCTGGTTTGGGAGATTCTATTGTTATTTGCAGATGACGATTTGAAGTATCTAAGTTAACGATGGCTCCAACTGAAGAAGAAGAGGTTGGTAGATGATACACTCCTTTGTGTTCGCGGGTCTGTATGCCTTCCGCGGACTTCAAAGTTATTGAAACTTCAGGGACTTTTCCATTCTTTTCTACATGGAGTCTTATTAAATCTTTTGCAGTGATATTGAACTTCAATATCTTACGATGAAACTCCTTCACGGATTCGTTAAGAGAAAAGGACTTTTTGGTACCATAAAGGTCCGGAAAGTTTTTGCTATGCTCTGCCCTTAATGTGTTTAGTGTTTTAAGGTCCTTTGATACCTCACTTTTAGATACATTCTTCGTATCAGTCACCCACTTCCAAAAGTGACGTTGGCGCTTCTGCTGCTGCGTCGTCTGACATCTTACACACCCATGGTAATTCGCCAAAGGTATGGAGCAAAGCTTTACATGAGGTAGCGCTGCGCGTGTCACAGAATGACCATGTACCGCCGGTGGTCGATCACGGTTTTGAAATTAATTTGTTATTAGTTAGTAGACTATCCCACTTAGGACTTACTCTAGCGGAAAATGTGTCCATATACAATATAAAGGAATTTACATGGCAATTTAAAAAAATGCTCTATGTATTTTTCTAGTAGGATGCGCGCTTTTTGACTAGCAGTGTGAGAATACATGCATGTTTTTGAGCCAGACCCCCAGTTACGTAATATAACATCGACATCTATTTTGCATGCTTTATTGGAGAATGTTTTAAGCTCTTAAACGAATTGTACGCTTTTATTTTGTTTCGATCTGTATGAATTAGGACAGTTAAATAGCCATTAATGGAAATCTTTCTAATGGGGTGACTCATGAGGAGAAAGATATTCTGGATAACTATGAAAGATAATGATAATATTTTCTTTTTAGTGCTTCTTTATATATTCAGCATACCTGTTCAAAAATGTTGAAAAGATCTCTTCTTGATACCAAACAACTCGATGAATAAAAAGTCCTCCATCAATAACAATAACTTTATTTCCCTTAATTCCACTGTCATCAAGAGGTGAAAATACTTCATACAAAATATAGAGTTAAATGAGGGATTTTGAGTGACTCTAAGCTTATACTCAAAATTCTGTTTGAATAGTTCTTGTGAATTTTTGGTTAGTGAAATTCTTCTAAATAACATTTCAGGATCAACTGAACTTGCAACATCTCTTATTCTTACCCTGCCATGGCAGCTCCCAGGGGGTATGACCTTTTTCTTGTTTCAAACTCGACTTTTATAAAGCTGTTGCCAACGACGTGTGACACTGAACTAACTTCAGCATCATATGCATTATAAGAATTTGTTTCTACATCCTCTGTTAATCCTGAACTGATTTACATATTGCTATTAGAATCTGGAAATAGTGGATGCGAAGAAAACTACATCACAAAGTGCTTGTTTATTTCATGATATATGAACTTTCCTTGCTTCTACTGTACATGCTGCTCTCCTCTGCTGTAAGCAATATCACAATAGTCCTCTTTTTTTCTGGGATCCTCAAAGTGGTAAGTATTCTGAGATGAATCCATTTCGTCAGCATA
>NC_134814.1:29028707-29038707 GCF_046742065.1 Oratosquilla oratoria | reverse complement strand
CAGTACAGAGAGGAATGACCAAAATGATACAAGGACTCGGAAATTTGCCTTACGAAGAGAGGCTTAGGCACCTAAACTTACACTCTCTGGAAAGACGCAGAGTCCGGGTTGATCTAATAGAAGTGTTCAAGTGGATCAAAGGCTATAACAAGGGTGACGCAAACAAGGTCATCATAATAAAACAACAGGGCAGGACTCGCAGTAATGGGTATAAACTGGACAAATTTAGATTTAAGAAGGAAATAGGCAAGAATTGGTTTACTAATAGGGTGGTCGATGAATGGAATAAACTTAGTAACCATGTAGTAAGCGCTGAAACTATAAGTTGTTTTAAAAAACGATTAGACAACTTTATGGATGGGGATGACAGGTGGTGATGGATACGGAGCTGCCTAGTGTAGGCTTTATGGTCTTTTGCAGTCTCCTTTATTCTTATTCTTATGTTCTTATGTTCTTATTCCGGGGTTTGTGGAGGAAAGTCAGGGTGAGAAGAACTATAAATTCGAAGGCTAACTAGGTGTGTGTGTGTGTGTGTACACACACACACACACACACACACACACACACACACACACACACACACACACACGCATATATATATACATATATATATATATATACATATATATATATTTTTACATATATACATACATACATACATACATACATACATACATACATACATACATACATACATACATACATACATAAAAGACATACATTCATACATACATACATACATACATACATATACCAAGGCTTTTTCCCCCTTATAAGGGAGGTAGCCAAAAAGGAAAAGGCATAAAATCATTTCCACCCATTCCATCCCTGAATACACTCCACACCCCTCCACCCTCCCTCTTATCTTAGCACCTACTGGATGACGGGTCATCCCTGCACCTTGTCCACTGCCCTGGGTCAGAAGCAGTGTCGCAAGACACAGCACATCCACAGCAAGGCCGCTTCATTAAATTGACGACCCCTCTCTCCGTCCCCCCATTGCATAAAAGGAGAAGACGGGGAGAAATCCCTTTGGGCTGCGTCAAATTTGCTCACACATACTACCTCATCCCCCATTCACCCGCCCATTCCACCTCATGCAATCACAACATCATCCATATACAAACATTCTCCATTCACCCCTGTCTTCTGTCCTCTCCCGTCCTTCCTCAACAGACATTCCCCTCTTCTCCAAAGCCTCCTTCACCCCATCCATCCACCTCATCCTAGGACGTCCCCTCATGTTCACTCCCTCCACATCTGCCTTCCATACCTCTTTTACTAGTCTTTCTTCACTCATTCTTTCCATGTGTCCAAACCATCCTAATACTCTTTCATCAACCCTATCTCCCAGCTCCCTTTCCACCCCTGTTCTCCTCCTCATCTCCTCATTTCTCACTCTATCTAGCCTAGTAGCCCCCATCATACTTCTCAGACACCTCATCTCAAACACATTCAAACTCCTTCTCTCTTCTTCTCTTATGTTCCATGTTACTGCCCCATACAGTGCTGTTTTCACAATCACTCCTTCATACAGTCTCCTCTTAGCATCCATTCCCAAATGTCTATTCCTCATTACACTCTTTAATCCACCAAGGCATTTACTCGCTTCTCTCAATCTACATTCTACCTCCACCTTCACTCCACCTTTTCCTGCCACATTTGCACCCAAGTATCTAAAACTATCCACTTCCTCCAGTCGCTCTCCCTTAATGCTCACTTCCATATATATATATATATATATATATATATATATATATATATATATATAAATATATTTATATATATATATATACATATATGTATATATATATATACATATATATATACATATATGTAAATATATATAAATATACATGTATATATATATTTATATATATATATATTATATATATTGCAGAAAATCAGTGGCAAATGAGAAATGTAATCTGAACATTTTCGTCTAATTAAGATATCTTTAGTGAATAGTAAAGGAGATACAGAGACATATATATACAACAGAGATGAAGACATTGTGAGGACATGGAAAGTTGAATCACAGGAACCTGAGAAAATGACATATAAGTGGGGTACTCAGGTCAGGGTTTTGAGGCTGGACAGAATGTTATACAGACCGGGAGTTATAACATCCGACAACTTTTATTGAAATGAAATTATCAAGCCTGTACATATCTAAATTTAGATTAAAGTTTAGGTCATAAGTGTGTTTTATGTGGCTTGATTCTATATTATCCCTTTCAGTAAAGGAATTACAAGAAGTTATTTTATACATGATTCCAATCAATTAATTGATTATGGTCCCACACATGGACAAAAATACCATTGGATATTTGCCCACTTCTCACGCTGTATTTGTGTTGGTTAATCCTTGTCTATATATCTTTGCCAGTTTGGCCAATGTAAATTTTTTCACATTGCAGACAAGGAATGAAGTACACACACCCTTCAGTATTATCTTGGGAATGTTTGATTAGGATGTTTTAATAGCACTGTTGTTCTTAGAAATACATTTATATTAAATTCCTAGAGAATTTTAGGTAGTTTTACCATGCTTTCATGAGAGGGAAGTACTAGGAGGTTCTTTTTACACAGCTGATTTCTCTCCTGTAAGGTGTTATGGTAAGATTTGATGGCCATATTTTGGGATTTGTCTATCAAATGCTTTGGATATTTCAAGCCTGATGATATGCTACGTATCTTGCTCATTCAAAAACTCAGGACTGCAGATTCTGTACGCTCTGAGGAACATAGAACTGAAAAAAGTAACTTAGTTGTTTCATGGTGAGCCGAGTAGTATGTTTACTAAAACATCATACTTAAAATATTTTCCGCTTCTGTGTAGTACAATTCCTAAAAATGGTAACTTATTATCTATTTCAGTCCCACTGGCATATTTATTGGATAGAACCAGATCATTCAATTTACTAAGGTAAGTGTCTAAATTATGATTCAACGGCCATATGCAAAAAATGCCATCCACATATTGCTTCTACACAACATTATGGAGAAGAATCTTGGGCAATAATTCCCTTTCAAAGAATTCCATGTATAAGTTGCTAAGTAATGGAGATAATGGATTATCTATTGCCATTCCGAATTTTTGAGCATAGTATTCATCATTATAAAAAAAATCCATTAACTATACATAACCTAATTAACTCAGTTATGGTTTTGGGAGGTAGTGACGTATCATGTTTAGATAGTTCTTCTTTTACGTACAATAATAAATCCAAAACCGGAACACGAGTAAAGAGATAAGTAATATCATAACTACCTAGTCTAAAAACATGGTTAATGTCTAGTTCGTTAAGCATATTAATGAGATGCATATTATCTTTTACATGTGAATCGGAAATGGTACCTATCAAAAGGCTCAAAATAGAAACAAGCCATTTTGAAAGTTTGTAAGTGATGGAACCTGTAGCACTAATGAAGGGTCTAATAGAATAACCAGGCTTGCGAGTTTCGATGAACCCATACATATATGGCAAAGCGGGGGACATGGTAGAAAATTTTTTAATTAGATGGTCATGTCCTTTCAAAAGCTTTTTTATACTACGATTAAAATCACTGTTTATGGACTCTAAAGATTTCTTGCTGAGTTTTGTATAGGTTTCCTCATCTTCTAGTAATGTTGCCATTTTTTTCAATATAATCAACTTTGTTCAGAGATTTGAACCCATACTACAACCAAATATTTGTCTAAACAAACAAGAATTCTAAACTGAAAAAAAATGAGGTGTTGATGATGTACTGTTCTAACTAGAAACTAAACTAAACAGGACAAGTTCCCAATCCCTGTCACAAAAATCATTGCTCTTATTCGCCTATGTGTCACCTCATATGTTTCTCTTTTCAAAATTATTTTTTACACAAAATTTTGGTTGTAGCATGGGTTCAAATCTCTCATCTGTACTGGCAAGTCTGTATATGGAATATTTTGAGTCTGTTCTCCTCCCAGCTATTAAACCCCCAAGACCATCTGGTTGAGATCAGTGGGTTAGTTTGATAACTTTTTTGTTAAATAAAATTCTTTAGCTCCTAACATTAATCTTAAAGAGGAATGGGAAGAAAAAGGTAAGCTACCCTCTTTGGATGTTCTAATTGTTCGTGACGGGGATAAGCTAGCCTTTACTGTCTATAGGAGTGACACCCATTCTGGTGGCTATCCCCATTTCTTTAGCAGTCACCCAGACAAAGTGAAAAGTAGCGTCGCCACAGGTTTATTTCTTCGAGCTCTCAGGATTTGTAGCCCCCAGTTTCTACATGGAGAATTAAATCTGATTAAATCTCAACTTAGCAAGTTAGCTTATCCGAGTTGGTCCTTGGTCAAAGCCCTCAGCCGAACGAGAGCCAATTTTTCAACACCGCCCCAATTTCTTCTAAATTTTCATTGGATAAGAGCTCCTAAGTCGTTCCCTTTTTTGATTCACTTAATCCTTCAATTAAGTTTATTCCCGGGGACAAAATAACTTCACCCATCCTTACCCAAACACCATTAATAAAAAAGGGGTAAATATTCACCAAAGGTTGAAAAAAAGAACACAATCCAGGTGTTTATTCGATAGCATTTAAAGTCTGTGACCTAGTTTACATTGGACAGACGGGGAGGGATTTGGATACTAGGATAATTGAACACAAACGGTTCATCAGATATGGAAAAGAAAGCTCAGTGGTGTTCCATCTTGTTAAACAATTGAATCATTATTTAGATTGGGAAAATGCTGAGCTTATATATAAGTCTAGACGTGGATTCAGGAGAAAATGATTGAATCAACTATCATTGAATATCAACCCAACATGAACATTTCGAAGGGACATTAGTCCCTGGACATAATATCAGGATTATTGATCACAAGTTTAGTCAAAAGACATTAGCCTTCTGATCCCACACACTGAGTGAGCTCAGTAAGCAGTGTAGGGTAGGGACCTCTCCCAGTGTTGCACAATTTTTGTCAAGGGTGCTACTTAAATAGGACTCTCTTCTCTCTGCTCTGGTATGCTCTACTGAAGAGGATTGCAGTTTGCAATCGAAATACGTTACATAGATTCCCTGTCTCCAGTACCTATTGCTCCATCTTTGGTTTTCACGATATATATATATATATATATTTATATATATATATATAAATATATATATATATATATATATGTGTGTGTGTGTGTGTGTGTGTGTGTGTATATACATATTTATATATAAATATGTATACATACAGACACACATACACACACACACACACACATACACAGACACACACACACACACACACACACACATACATACACACACACACACACACACACACACACACACACACACACACACACACACACACACACACACACACACACACACGCACACACACACACACACACACAAACATATATATGCCTCTAATAAAATAAATTATAATAGTATTGCGAGTTGGCAACTGCGGTCACCATGGTGACCACAGTCATGAAGTACGCTACCTTTTTCTATCTCTCTCTCTCTGGTTCTGAACCCGTTTAGAGCGGACGCCTTTTTTCCGCTCCTCTGTAATCCTTAGATTAAGTATGTTAGGTGGACCCTAGTAGTAACAAGTGGTCCTGGTAGGCATATTATAAGTGTGTGTTATAGTATTAAGTGAATATGAAGATATGTTAGTGACAAATAGTTTTGCTATACCTTGACGCCACTCAGAGTTATCCACCGGTCACCCAAACTTATGAAATACGAGCTTAAAGGTACTGCACTGAGATTTATAGTTGATATGCAGTATATTGTTACCCTGCTATTTAGTCTCAATCTTGTGTCAATGATTGGAGAAAGGATTGCTTCTCCAATTAAGATTGGGCTTTAATGGGAGAGGTAACAAGTAGGGGGTCTTACGACCGGGATTGTAGCCATTAGGATTTGTGCATTTATATTGTTAGAACGCCCATGCGGTTGTGGTTCATCACCGATATTTTTTGTGGCAATCTACTGTTTTGTTGCCATTAATCCATGCTCTTACGATACCAGGTAACAACTTGTATTACCATACGTGTGGCCAATCCCTATTATAGGTATTTTATTATTTCACAATTAGTTACCAACTAGCTAATAAGCAACATTTTGTTATTCTTTGTCTTCCAACATCTTAAGTTCAGCATGTTTAACTTGGAGAATTTCGTAAAGGAACCTTCAGCCGAAGAGGTAAGGAAGCTAACTAAAACAGAGTTAGAGATGATAGCACATCATTATCAAATAAGTGAGTGCTCCGGTTTAAATAATAACTCCTTGAAAGAAAAAATTCTTGAGTACTTAGAAGAAAATGAACTCATCCCAGCCTCACGGAAAGATGTTGGAGGTACTAGCCCCGTAAATTATTTAGCCTTACAGGTTGAATTTAAGTTGAACTAGAAATAGAGAGACTAAAGTCTCAAAGTCCTGTAACTTCTACCTTTGGTATAGAAAAACATACACCTAATATCACAAAACTTAACGAGGACGAACCAGACAATATCTTTTCAATTTTCGAGAAGCTAGCTCGTATGTACCGATGGCCATTCAGCCAGTGGATGCAGATGGTGTACGGTGCCCTCTCAGGAAAAGCTCTTGACATATTTATTGCGCTTTCCAAATCTCAGAGTAGTGATTATTATATAGTTAAATCTAACATATTACAAGCATACCAGCTTGTTCCTGAAGCCTACCGGCAACAATTCAAGAAATATAGGAAATCCAACTGGGATACCTACGTGGAGTACTTCCGCAGAAAACGCACCTTGCTCACCCGGTGGGTGGAAAGTGAGGAGGCTCACGTAGACCTGGAGAAACTCCAAGAGTTAATATTGATGGAGGATATTAGAAATAATATCCCTCCAGATGCGCGAGCCAATTTGGATCAGGGAGGTATCCGTACCTTGGCAGAGGTTGGCCCAGCGAGCCGACTATTACCAATTGACTAATCCTAGAATACATTCCAGGTCTCACCCTACCTTGCCCCAAAGTTTCCCCCCTGCTAGGGATCCCAAGCCAATTGGACTTCCACAGCCTCTTCGACCCCGGCCCACTCATTGTCTGCTTCATCTACCTCAGGTAAGCCCGTTGATAGTGAGACCAGGGTATCTACCCTTACTGGAGGGAGGAGCTATTGCAAATATTGCAAAAGGCCAGGACATCATGTTGATGACTGTTTCAAACTACAACAAAAAATGGCTTCTCTTCAAGGGTCCCCCTCTCTCTCGATCAACGTGGCCGAGCAATCGGAAAGTTTTTTTGGAGATCTGTCTCACTGCTGTTAGTCCATCAGTTGTCCCAGATAAAATTTCCCGACTATATTATCCACATTTGAACCATTCTGTTCTTCTGGTTCAATGGTCCTTGATCAAGATAGCCCACCCACATCTATTAAGCTTCTGAGAGACACAGGCTCAGCCATATGACTAATTACAAAAGACGTGGCTGCTTTGATAGATGCATATTATACTGAGAGTTGGTTCCTTGTGAACGGTTTGACAGGCGGGTCACGTATCCCTATATGCCAAGTATACTTGCGGTCAGATGTTAGGACAGGTTATGCCCAGGTAGGAATAGTCGACAAGTTACCTGTAGAAGGAGTCTAACTCCTAATAGGAAATAACCTCGCTGGAGGCACAATGCTACCTAATGCCATAGTCTCCTTGTGTCCCTCTGCCGAGAATAATACTTCCCAATTAGAGGCAGACATTCCGGGCATATTCCCTGCATGAGCCGCAGGGTGGAGGCAGAGATTAGCGAGCATAAAGAGGATGCTCATGCTGGTGTAGTTACCCCGCCCCCACACACACACACACCAACCTAGTGAGAACACAGAGGATGTTCCTATTCATCCTGACCTCGCTGATTTAAATGTAGGTGATTTTTTTAAACTTCTCCACCCGGTAACCTTCAGAAAAGGTTTGATAGCGAAAACGACTCTGAGGGAGACAATGTTACCAACCTGGATAGTTTTGGTTCCTCCCCAGTTACTAGGAGTAAGCTCATTCAATTTCAAAAAGAGGACCCTGAACTAGCCAGTTGTTTCCGTAGAGCTATTAGTGAAGAGGAAGCTAAGTCTGAATCCAACTATTATTACCTTAGCTCAGGCATATTGATGCGGAAGTTCCGTCCTACTGATTCCCCTGCAGATTACCCTTGGTCTATCCGCCACCAAATAATGGTCCCAAACTCATTACGGAAGGAGATCCTGGGTATTACTCATGATGGGGTAGGAGGACATTTGGGAGCTAGGAAGACTAGTGCAAAAATTCTAGCTCATTTCTATTGGCCTAAAATGAAGAAAGATATTAGTTCCTATGTTATTACGTGTCACTGTTGTCAGGTAGCAGGGAAACCGCACCCCAGTGTTACACCGTTCCCTCTACAACCTATCCCTGTCATTGAATGACCCTTTGGCAGAATTGTCATAGATTGCATTGGTCCTCTGCCAAAGACCCCACGAGGTAATCAGTTTCTCCTTACCATGATAGACTGTGCCACCCGTTATCCAGAAGCCATTCCCTTGCGTCGCATCACAGCCAAGAATGTGGTGAGAGCCCTTATCCATTTCTTTACGCTAGTAGGTCTTCCCACAGTAGTGCAGTCGGACCAAGGATCCAATTTTACTTCCCGATTGTTTAATCAGGTAATGCAGAGTTTGAGTGTTCGGCAGTCTAGGTCTTCAGCCTATCATCCCCAATCCCAGGGGGTGGTGGAGCGATTCCATCAGACATTCAAGCGCATGTTGCGCACTTATTGCTTGGAATTTGGAAAGGATTGGAACGAGGGAGTTGACCTGCTTCTATTCACGGTTAGGGACTCTGTTCAAGAATACTTAGGATACTCCCCATTTCAACTCATTTATGGCCATGAAGTGCGAGGACCTCTCAAAGCCCTCAAAGAAAGTTGGCTGCTGGAAAATACTGTCACACCCTTGATATCATATGTAGCTAAGAAAAAAAAAAAACTACTGTGAGGCTGGCTCATGCCCATTTAAAATCTGCTCAGATAAAGATGAAGCAACAGTTTGACAAAAAACATCAGGTAGAGCATAGGGAATTTAGGGTAGGTGATAAAGTGTTAGCTTTCTTGCCCCTACAGACACACCCATTCCAGGCAAAGTATGATGGACCTTTCCAAATTGTAGACAGGGTAGGGGAGGCCAATTACGTTATATACACACCAGACGGGCGTAAGAAAAAACGTCTATTTCATGTCAATCTGATTAAACCCTACAGAGGGAGAAAGAGTAAGGAAAGGGAGGAGGGTGTTGAATCTCCCATGCTCGCTTGTGTTGTAGTGCCTGCATGTGATCAGGAAGACGGTTTCTCTGAACTCCATAGTGACTTGTATACCAAGGTGGACAATTCCACCATACTTTCTGATCCCAGTGCAAAGTTAGGCCATCTCTCTAATGACCAAGCGAGTGATATTTCTTCTCTTTTGACAGATTATAGTGATATATTTAGTGACCATCCTCACCCCTGTTCAGCTGTAGAGCACGACATCGAAACCAACGGAGCTCGGCCCATCCGCCAATCCTTACCGCCTGAACGCATTCAGGAAGAAGTACGTCCGTGAGGAGGTACAACGCCTTCAGGAGGTTGGTATCGTGGAGTCCAGTAGTAGTCCTTGGGCCTCTCCCGTGATCTTGGTGGTGAAGCCCGATGGCTCTATGTAGCTATGTGTCGACTACAAAAAGGTCAACGCAGTCACCGAGCCGGATAGGTACCCCTTGGCACGAATTGACGACGTTGGTCGAGCACAGTGAGTGACGAAATTGGACATACTACAGGGCTATTACCAAGTCCGACTGTCAGAGCGGTTGAGGGCTATCTCCGCGTTCATCACTCCCGAGGGGCTGTACCAGTTCAACGCCCTCCCCTTCGGCTTGCAGGATGCACCTGCAACCTTCCAACGCCTCATGAACATTGTAACTGCGGGGCTGGTGGGTGTCCGCTGCAAATCCTTAGAGCTCGAAGAAATAAACCTGAGGCGACGCTACTTTTTACTTTG
>NC_134814.1:29003707-29023707 GCF_046742065.1 Oratosquilla oratoria | reverse complement strand
ACACACAAACACACACACACACAAACACACACCTACACACACATACACACAAACATACACATATACATACATACATACATACATACATGCATACATACATACATACATATATACATGCATACATTCATATATACATATATATACATACATACATACACACACACACATATATATATATACATATATATATACATATATGTATATATATATATATATATATATATATATATGTATGTATATACATATACATATCCCACTTGATGTTGATCTACTGAGAGACTTCTTACGTTGTAACTATAGATCTTCATTTTCTTCATGTTCTTTAATGTCCAAGATTTGGATCTGCTTGGACAGTGCTTACTCATATTCGAGGCAATGCGGTTAGACCTTTAAGAGACGATGATCCAACAGGAACGCCCGGTTTTGTTTTGGTTGTGCTGTTCATATTAGCTATGAAGGGGGTTTGGCAGTAATCTCACCTCCGTGCCAACTAGTTTCTGGGGAGATATTTTTCTGGTGTCACCTTATTCATTATATTCGGTGAAGCCCTATATCCATAGGGTGCCCAATGGTCCACGCCGTCATTATGATGGTACCCCATATATCTATGAGGAGTTTCCCTGTTCGCTATAAGGAACGTGCCAGTTTGTAGTGGGTTCTGCGACTGTGCGTGTGAGCTGCTCTTCGTCTGATCTTTCTTACAAAACGTGTTCGACATGGGTGACCCTGTAGAGATTGTCTCTCTATCGACATAGCTTTTGTAGTCATTAAGATTCTCAAGCCTATTCACCACGTCAAGGTGTCAACTCTCAGGAAGAACTAGACAACATCAAATGGGATATCGTAGGACTGAGCGAAGTCCGAAGAGCGGAAGAAAAGCTGATACAATTATAAGATGGTCACCACCTGTTCTACTATAGATGTAAGGACAAAGATAAAACGAGAAGTTGCTGGTAACGTAGTCAAATTCAGTAGTTTGTCAGACAGGGTAGCTTGGATTATGATTAGGCTGTGTAAAAGACTCTCAAAATAGTTCAGTTTTATGCACCAACTTCACAGAGCTCAGACGATGAAATTGAGTCATTCTATGATGATTTAAGTCAGGTAATGGATCAAGAAAAAAGTAAGTACACGTTGGTAATAGGCGACTTTACTGGTAAAGTGGGGAAGAGGATAGCCGATGAGACTGGCATTGGTAGGTTTGGAGTAGGTGAAAGAAATGACAGAGGCGAGATGTTAGTAAATTTTGCAGAGAACTACAACATGACAATAATGAACACTTTCTTCCAAAAGCGTGTAGGTCGTAAATGGACGTGGAGAAGTCCAAATGGAAAACAAAGAACGAAATAGACTTTATATTAGGAGATGAGACCAAAAGCGTTAACAATCTTACGGTGATACATAAAGTCAACATAGGTAGTGACCATAGAATGGTAGGTTGCACAGCTAAATTTAATTTCAGAGCCGAGAGAAATAAACTAATTTTTTGAAAGAAAATAAGTCTTGCAAAGGTTAAAGTTAACAAGAGGAAATTACAGCTAGAAATTAAAAATAGATTCGAAGATCTAAGAACTAATGAGGACACCGTGAAAGATACTAATTTGAATTTAGTGAATATCATTAGAGAATAGGCAGAGAAAATAGGAAATACAAAAAGACATTAGAGAAAACAAATTATCCAAAGCTACAAATGACCTAATTAGAAGAAGAAGGACCATGCAGATTAAAAGCAGAAGAGACGAAATAGAAGGAGTAGAACTAAACAATCTTTTTAACGAAAGGCAGTGTAAGAGGCCGGTAGATAGAGGTAGACAGTTGAGTAGAAAGAGGGGTAGGTGGAGACGTATGCCAATGCTGTTATGATAGAATGGCCGACTGCGGGTGCATAGTTGCTGAATTGAAGAATGACAGATTGATTGTTTGTAAACAATACTGATGTAGCAAAAATTGTAAGCGTATAAGCCATTTCCGTTGCGACATAATGCTTACGTAATAATATCGTTTGAAACAGTATAACAGCCTCTCTGATTGGAGAAAAAGGTGGAGGAGGAGAAACATTATTGGCACATGGAGGTAAAGTCACGCCCTTAAGGACAGGCACTTGTTTGAGAAGTAAAAGGATATTGGATGGATGAAATAGTGACATCAGAACGAAGGTGGCTTGACGTATTGTAGAAGGATCCCAAACGGGACTCTCTTGGTGTAGCTCACAAAACCAAGTAGTAGAATGGAGATAAAAATTCAACCTCATTTAATTCACCCCTCAAGCTTTGAGTGAAGGACTAGACATAGAATCTAAAGAAGAATGAACATTTGCCATGAAATTCTTGGAGATTACTGCAACCGTTAGTAACAGTGGTGGCAGCGGTGGGATGAACAGAAGAGACTGGAGATAGTGCACACCACAACCACGTGGTGCACAACCAACCACAATAACACGACGCGACCACAAACAAGCGTAGGTCTTCGAGGCGATCGACTACGGAGCAACTACAACCTTCAAGGCATCTTCAAGACGAGAGACGACGACGCTGATGAGCGACGAGGCAGAGGAACGTCGGCACTGACGAGAGACATCGAGAGTGACGTAAGCAAGGAAGACTACGTGGAGACAGTCAAGTCAAATCAACTACTGAAGGTATGAACAATTCAATATTAAGACATGAGGTTCATACCTCCAATATTAATATTCCCAAATCCGCAGGGATAAGATTCTGGGATTGATTGCGCGATCTTTTGATTTCAAAAGTCCATCACTCATTAACAAGCTATATAAATCGTTAGTTCGTCCACATTTGGAATATGCTGTTTCCGTATGGTCACCGAATCTCATTAAAGACATTGACAGACTGGAAAAAGTACAACGGCGAGCCACAAAACTGATTCCAAATATAAAAAATAAATCATACGAAAATCGACTTAAGCACATGAATCTGTTTTCCCTAAAAAAGCGTAGACTCAGAGGTGACTTGATACAGGTCTTTAAGATTTTAAAGGGAATTGACAACATCAAAAGTGACCAAATTTTCACATTGAATGAGAATCAGACAAGAAACAATGGTCTCAAACTGTCCGGAAATAGATTCAATTTGGAAGTAGGTAGAAACAACTTTGCCAACCGTGTAGTTAATGAATGGAATAAACTTCCTGCACAGGTAGTGCAATGTAGTTCAGTTCGAAGCTTTAAGAATCATTTAGATAAATACCTAAGTAAGATGCTGTAATTATTATAATTTATGTTATATTATTTGTTTTTGTTTTGTTATAATTTGTCTGTCTGATTTTCATTTATTATTAGTTATATGTCAATTTATTATCATTTACTATTTACCTGTTTGTTTGTTATTCAACTATACCAATGCATTTATTTATGTATTTTAATTGTTATTTACATTGTTATAGTTTTAATTTATTATTAATACGATTTTTTTTTTTTTTTTATTTTTTTTTTATTTTTTTTTTTTTTTTTTTTTTTTTTTTTTTTGCATCCGACCTAGATATGGATCAAAAGGTCTCCTGTCGGCATGCTTTGCCTTTGTAATCCTTTGTAAAACACCTTAAGAGTTAATAAGTTCCTTGCTCGAATAGATACCTTAATTGTGAGCAAAAATATAACAGATGAAAAAAGAAAATAGGAATTTTAAATAAAAATATAGATCCTGAGAAGGGTAGAGCTAGGTTTATCATAAATTTCCAGCAAATGGAAGATATCAACCAATATGAAGCATTCATTAAACATTTTATGTCCAAATGTGATCAGGATCCTATCAGGTCTTTGGTGAAAATTATCAAAGAAGTTAGAACAAGTGAATCAGACACAGAATACTTAACTAGAGTAGATAGATGGATGAATTCTTTCTTGAAAGATTCAGAATGGATAGAAAAATCTAGTGACAAAATAGAAGTTTCTCAGGTAATAAAATTGATCACATTTGGACTGTTAACAAAATATTCAGATGTTTTAACGGCAGAAAAGCTGTATAAAGATTTAAAGTCAAATTTAAATTTAGGGTAGGTAGATTATCTTCTTCAAGGGTACAGTGAGACTAGAATAATAAATCCATATGTAATGACAGTGGGCCAACATAGGAACTCTAGAGAGTTTAAGAAAACAGAAGTAGGACGTAGACGGACTGTTAGAAGTCCATCCAGGGACACTAGAATCCTATCTTTTAATTGTAATATCTAGGGACACAAAGCAGAAGACAGTTTTTATGGAATTATTTGTAGAAATTGCAAATATGAAGGTTATGATGAATATCAGTGTAGAAATCCACCATTCTGTATGTATCACAAAGGAATAGGCCATACAACTCATGAATGTAGGAATTTTCGTATGCACCAGGAAACGAGAGAAAAAAACCCAGACACAGAATAAATCAATATTTTAGAACTCCCCATATATATACCGATAAATGGTATTGTGTTTAAAGATAGGAAAAATAGTGGGGTGAAAGAAACCTCCAACATCAAAAACAAACTGATAATTACTATTGGAAGAACTTCTGTAGGACCTCTCATTGTTGGTAGAGTATTCAACAAGCATATTTGAATATCTATTGATACAGGATATGTAGTTAATGTAATTACCAGTAAAGTTTTAAACCAGTTGTAACCAGTAGTGAAAATATTGGAACCAATCCGTTACTCATTGCAATGAGTAACTGGAAATTAGTTAAAAACATTAGGTAAGGTTAAACGAGACGTTATCTTATATACAAATGAACATTTGCATATTCCAGTGATAGTTGTAGAAGAATCTGTTTTTGCAGGAGACCTATTGATAGGATTTGCGACTATGAGAAAAGAGAACATGGTCATATGTCCTGCTGACTTAGGGATCTTAGTGAAATCAAAGTTAATCCCATTTTCAAATCAACCAGACTTAAGACCAGTGACAGGAATCAATGAATCCCTAGACATAGATAAGAACGATAACATTTTTACTTTAGATAACGAGGCCGAGCGGTCCAGACCAACAGAAATTAAAGCAACATGTAGTGAACTTAACTATGATGTTCAGGAAATCCCAGAAATTACAAATTCATCAACTACAAATGAAGCCTTGCAAATTGTGGATGGTGGCGTAATAAAGTCGACGTTATTATACTCCAGAGCAATTAACAGGGTTGATTTGCAGTTGAAGGGAGTTATTGTAGACTCTGAAATAATTACAATCCCAGAATCAATTAAATTAAGAGAGTTGAAGTTGGACTCAGGGATTTATAAATCAAATAGGAACATAGTAGAAATATTAATATTTAACACTATGAATAAAGATATAGTTTTAACGAAAGGTACAGAAATAAGATGTTGTCAGGTGTGTACAAAACCCATTAAGATTTTAAATGAGAGTAGTGAGGAGGTAGAATTACCAATTTCATCAATCTGTTCAGTTCAAGAAGAAATAGATTTAAGAAAGATATACAAGGATCTATTAGAGCCTACAAATTGCCCTGAGTTGGATGAGAGTTTAGTTGCTTTGCTTGTGAAGCACAATAAAACAATTGCTTTGCCGGGGGACACCTTAGGCAAAACAACTGTTTTAAAACATCAGATTAAATTAAAACCAGGAACACAACCTATTTACATACCCGCCTACAGAGTTCCTCACTCTAAATCAGTGGTAGTAGATAAACTGGTCATTGAAATGTTATCGCAGGATATCATTGCACATAGTGAAAGTGAGTGGAACTTTCCTCTGATTTTAGTGCCAAAATCAGATGGTGCTATGCGCCCAGTTATTGATTATAGGAAATTGAATAAGCACACCATTTGTGACAGGTTACCATTACCTGTAATCGGTGACATTTTAAGAAGTTTGGGAACTGAGAATATGTATTTTAGCACAATAGATATCAAATCTGCTTTTTGGTAAATAGAGTTGCATGAAGACTCAAGAGAGTCCACAGCATTTTCTCCTCTAACGGGACATTATGAGTTCAAACGAATGCCATTTGGGTTATGTAATAGTCCATTAACTTACATGAGATTAATGAATACAATTCTAGATGGATTGTTGGGAAACACTGCCAGTGTATTTCTAGATGACATCTTAATAGTTTCTCAGACAGCAGTTGAGCACTTTAAGAAACTAGATTTGATATTCTCAGGACTAGTTGAAGCAGGATTGAAAGTGAAACTTAAAAAATGTAAGTTCTTGCAAGACAGTGATATTTATTTGGGACATAAGATAGATAGACATGGACTTAGTACAGTGAATTCAAAAGTTGCGACAGTGAAGATTTTTCCAGTCCCAACCAATGTAGATAAGGTTAGGAGCTTTTTGGGATTGACAGGATATTATAGAAAATTCATTCAATGATATGCTAACATTGCTAATCCATTAAGTTCTCTGTTGAGGAAGGATTCAAAGTTTATATGGGGACCTGCAGAACAACAAGCTTTTGACAAAATGAAAGCTAAATTCACGAGTTCACCTATTTTAATCTTTCCAGACGATGATAAACAATTCATTTTTTGTACTGATGCATCTGATATAGGATTAGGAGGCATATTAATGCAAGAGAAAAATGGAACTTTGAAACCAATAGCTTACACTTCAAGACTTTGTAATAGTGCAGAGAGAAACTACTCTAAAACAGAAAGAGAAACTTTAGCAGTAATCTATTCTTTAGAAAGTTTTGGGGATATGATTTTAGGATATCCAATCAGAGTTTGGACTGATCATACAGCTATTCAGAACTTATTTAAGCATAAGAATCTTAGGGGCAGACTTGCTAGATGGTTTGCGATACTTCAGTGCTATGAAGTTCAATTTGAATATATTCCAGGTAGAAAGAATGTTACGGTAGATGCACTTTCTAGAAATATTAGTCAACCAATGACTGGGTTGATTACTTTTGTTTGTAGTATAGAGGAGTTAGTAATTTTTGATGAGGAAATGCTAATAAGAGAACAGAGGGATGATAAGACATGTGATTCATTAGTCAAGTATTTGATGAACCCATAAGGAAATCCTTCAAAACTACCAAAGGGGTATAGGATAGAGGAATTTCATTTGACTAATGGACTTTTATATAGAAAGACAGTTGTAAGTGGAAAAGATATCTCTAGAGGTCTAGTAAATCAGTTGGTAATACCACAAACTCTTGTAAAAGAGATATTGAAGAAACTTCATGATAGTGATTGTAGCTCACATCCAGGAAAGGATAAAACTTATAGACAAGCACAACTTAAATATTTTTGGACAGGTATGAAGAAGGATATATATAATTATGTAAAAAAAAATTGAAATGTGTTAAGGTGAAAGGAAATACACCAAAACCTGCTCCTATACTTCTCTACCACATTCCACAGAAACCTCGGGAAAGAGTTCACATTGATACATTGGAGTTACCTATGTCTGAGAGTGGATATAAATATGTATTTGTTACCATTGATTATTTTTCAAGATTTTGTATTTTACAACCCATTCCAAATAAGAAAGCTGAAACTATTGCTTCAGTAATCTATGATCAGATAATCTGTAATTTCACTACACCTAAGATCTTAGTTTTGGATAATGGAGCTGAATTTAATAACAAAATCTTGGAAAAATTATGTAGTTTATTTAAGATCAAGAAAGTCAATATCTTAGTGAATCATCCACAAAGTAATGGAGTTGTAGAAAGGTTAAATAAGAACATTATTACATGTCTTAGAAGTATGATAAGTCCTCATAGTATAACCTGGAATACTTGAATTCCAAATTAATATAGCGACAGGGGATACTCATAATTTTATAATTTTTTGGGGAATACAAAACTCTTCCATATGAAATTTTGACTGCACATCAGAAACCTGTGTATAATAAAGATGATTATATCTCAAATAATATAAATACTTTTCAAAGTATTCACCAAAGAGTTAGGGAACATATGCAGGAATATTCACAAGAGATGAAAAAGCAACAACACAAAATAACACATAAACTAGAATTGAAAATAAGAGATTTAGTCATGGTCAAACTGCATTCACCTTATAATAAACTTTCACCAAGGTACTCAGGTCCATATAGGGTAATTGATTATGTTGGTGGAAATAAATTTAAAGTAGTCCATATAGAAAACAACGAAGAATTGATAGGCCATTTAGATGATATGAAGAAAATTAGGTTGCAGATCTATGAAGATGATTGTTGTGATACCCTATGTATCTATTTTAATGAACCAGAAGAGTATAAAGAATATTATGACAATATTCTTTTTAAAATGAATATTAATCTTGATGCATTTTACAGATGAAGATTGCCTTAATAATTTTTCTATGCATGGTGAGTGCCCTGGACTGGAATCCTATTCATCCTGGGGCATTGGTACAACATCAAGTTAACCTAATATTGGTAGACAAGCTTGTAAGGGTAGTTCTTGATTAAAAAAAAAAAAAAAAAAAAAAAAAAAAAAAATTGGACTCCTTGAGAGTGAATTTGAAATTGTTATAAGAGAACATTTCCAGTAAAAATGTTCAAAGGAAACTTGAAAGTAAGATAAAGGAGATAGAACATAAACTAAATGTCATAGATTCAAATTTAAAAAGAAATGGTAGACAAAAGAGAAGTGCGTTGGTAGTGGTTTTAGGAGCTCTTGCTGGATTAGGAATATCCAATTTTGCCTTCCTTGCTGATTTAAAGATTTCTATGAATAAATTGAATGAGAAGGTTGCAAAAATTGATTATTTACAAACAAGTATAAAAAACATTGAGGAAATTGTCTCTGAAATTACAGATAACTTAGAGAATCTCAGTTTAAAACAAAATGAACAGGAGAATATGATGCAACTTTTCTTATTACTCAATACTATGTATTTGAAATTATCTGAGATGCATATTCAGTTGGAATCTTTTGTACAAGATTTAGTTCTAGCAAATTCAGGTCAAGTAACATCTTCTCTTCTCCCAATACCTCAACTTATAAATATAATTAATTCAGCAAAGAAGGATTGGAACTTTGAACCTTTCTTTGAGGAAGCTAATGTGGCATTGTATTACCCTTTGTTGAATTCATATTTAAATGTCACCTCAGTGATAATAGAAATTCCTTTTTCTTCCAACCTAAGATTTAACTTATTTAAATTGATACCCTTCCCTGTGAAGGTAAATAATTCATTATATGAAGTGGATATTCCAGTTGCAGATCCAATCAACTACATCCTTTCTGTAGACAATCTAAAAGAGAGTATGATCTCTAATGATAAATTAGATTATTGTAAAAGAGTTAATAAGAATCTTATCTTTGCCATTCTTCTCTTCATGTGTTTCGGGAAGCTTTAAAAAACTCATGTGAAGCTTCTCTGGTTAGAAATGTGTCTGCGATGAATAATTGTCATTATAAGACAATTTTGGTAGACCAGATTTCTCATAGTAACATACAAGAATCCCTTTATCTATTTTTCCCTAATAAGACAAAAATTTCAATAAATTGTAATGGAATAAGTCCTAAATTGGAAGTGGTTCAAGGTCTTATCTCTGTTGCTGATACCTGTGAGTTACATGGAGGCCCTATTTCCACTATTGCTAATACCCTTAATACCATGCATTTAACTGAAGATTCATATATTTCAACCTTCAACTTCACATTGCCTGAAAACTCACCCCTTTGAAAATTAAGAGAAGATCATTGACAAGATCTCCCTCAAATGATTATTCTGCATACTATATAGTTATTCTTGGTGTACTTTTTTCTTCAATATTATTGTCTGCACAGATTTCAATTGTTGTATTCCGGAGATTGACTCTGTTAAACTCTATTAATAATGTATCTGCTTGAATTATTTTTGTGCATTTTGGAGGGCTGCTTATATCTTTAATATATATGCCATGTTATCAGTTTATGTAAGGGTAGATTAGCTTCTTATACTAGCAAGCCCTGTAGGAGAGTAACAGAAATCATTGGTCGGGACGACCAACGGTAGCTGCCGAACCCTGTAAGAGGCCGGTAGATAGAAGTAGACAGTTGAGTAGAAAGAGGGGTAGATGGAGACGTATGCTAATGCTGTTATTATGCAATGGCCGACTGCGTGTGCATAGTTGCTGAATTGAAGAATGGCAGAGTTGCCGTCTGGTGTTTGTAAACAATGCTGATGTAGCAAAAATTGTAAACGTATAGGCCATTTCCGTTGCGACATAATGCTTACGTAATAATATCGTTTGAAACAGTATAACAGCCTCTCTGATTGGAGAAAAAGGCGCAGGGAGGTAAAGTCATGCCCTTAAGGAGTGGCACTTGTTTCAGAAGTAAAAGGATATTGGATGAATGAAATAGTGACGTCAGAACGAAGGTGGCTTGACGTATTGTAGAAGGATCCCAAACGGGACTCTCTTGGTGTAGCTCACAAAACCAAGTAGTAGAATGGAGATAAAAATTCAACCTCTTTTAATTCACCTCTCAAGCTTTGAGTGAAGAACTAGGCATGGGAC
The DNA here is from genome assembly GCF_046742065.1 of Oratosquilla oratoria. Classification (NCBI taxonomy): domain Eukaryota; kingdom Metazoa; phylum Arthropoda; class Malacostraca; order Stomatopoda; family Squillidae; genus Oratosquilla; species Oratosquilla oratoria. The sequence continues at coordinate 29,013,290 of NC_134814.1, read as the reverse complement.
CTAAAGAAGAATGAAAATTTGCTAGGAAATTCTTGGAAATTACTGCAATCGTCAGTAACAGGCAGAAATTAGTGAAAAGAAAGAGAAACATGGATGAAATAAAGGAAACTATTCGGAAGGGTAAAAACATTAAAGTGACCGAGCGCAAACATGCTTTAGGAAGACAGCCAATGATATGTTTGAAAGATAGAAATGGAGAAATACTTAAATGTAGTATCAATTGACATTTGGAAATAAACTCATGTCAATTGACACAAATACTTGTCGGAAGACTAGCCTGCATAAAGGATTTGATGAAATACAGTACATACCACGTTCCACCTGGGTGCCCTTGCCCTGGGCCGTGAACTAAGTACTTTTTTTTTTAAGGGTCAGGATGACAGAAAATTTTGAAAGTAATAAAAAGATGTTTTGGAAAGAAATTAAGAGAGGAAGAGGAGGCGAATCAAGTAGGGAAGAAAAGGTAAAAGGTACAGATGGAGAGTTGATAATGGAAAAGATGGCAGTGAGGGGAAGATGGGCAGAATATTTTAGGGAGTTGCTGAATGTGAAGGAGGATAGGGAAGGAAAGATAGCTGCAGTGGGAAATGCGAAGAAAATGAGAGTGATGAGTGAGGAGAATGGAGGAGAAATAAGGAAGGATGAGGTGAAGGCAGCTGTAAAGATGATGAAAGCAGGTAAGGCACCTGGTCTGGATGGATGTCATGCAGAATGTCTGAAAAAGGGAGGTGCAGTGATGGTGGACTGGTTGGTGAGGTTATTTAATGTTTGCTGGAGAGAGGGTAGAGTACCGGAGGACTGGAGTAGTGCCTGTATAGTTCCTCTTTACAAGGGAAAAGGGGACAAGTGTGAATGTAGTAATTTCAGAGGGATTAGCCTGTTGAGTGTAGTAGGGAAGGCTTATGGGAGGATCTTAATTGAGAGGATTAGGAGAGGAACAGAGGGAGTAATTGGTGAGGAACAGTGTGGATTTAGGACGGGTAGAGGTTGTGTAGATCAGATCTTTGTGGTAAGACAGATATGTGAGAAAGCTATAGGAAAGGGGAAGGATGTTTTTTGGGCTTTCATGGATCTGGAAAAGGCTTATGATAGGGTAGACAGAAAGGCACTGTGGGAGGTTATGCAGATTTATGGGATAGGAGGAAAGCTTTTGGGAGCTGTCAAGAGTTTTTATGAGAGTAGTAGAGCATGTGTTAGGATTAGAAATGGAGAGAGTGAGTGGTTTGAAGTAAAGGTGGGACTTCGTCAAGGATGCGTTATGTCGCCCTGGCTGTTCAACTTATACATGGATGGGGTGGTGCGAGAGGTGAGTGCTAGGGTAGTGAGTCAGGGATTGGAGATGGTTAAAGAAAATGGAGAAAAGTGGGAGGTGAGCCAGCTGTTGTTTGCGGACGACACTGCGCTTGTGGCAGGGTCAGAGGAGGGATTGAGGAAGCTGGTGGCAGAGTTTGGGAGAGTATGTGATAGAAGAAAGCTAAAGATAAATGTGGGTAAAAGTAAGGTGATGAGATGTACAAGGGGTGAAAGTGGCAGTAGACTGGAAGTGAACATTAAGGGAGAGCGACTGGAGGAAGTGGATAGTTTTAGACACTTGGGTGCAAGTGTAGCAGGAAAAGGTGGAGTGAAGGTGGAGGTAGAATGTAGATTGAGAGAAGCGAGTAAATGCCTTGGTGGTTTAAAGAGTGTAATGAGGAATAGACATTTGGGAATGGATGCGAAGAGGAGACTGTATGAAGGAGTGATTGTGCCAACAGCACTGTATGGGGCAGAAACGTGGAACATAAGAGAAGAAGAGAGAAGGAGTTTGAATGTGTTTGAGATGAGGTGTCTGAGAAGTATGGTGGGGGTTACTAGGCTAGATAGAGTGAGAAATGAGGAGGTGAGGAGGAGAACAGGGGTGAAAAAGGATTTGGGAGATAGGGTTGATGAAAGAATATTAGGATGGTTTGGACACATGGAAAGAATTAGTGAAGAAAGACTAGTAAAAGAGGTATGGAAGGCAGATGTGGAGGGAGTGAACATGAGGGGACGTCCTAGGATGAGGTGGATGGATGGGGTGAAGGGGGCTTTGGGGAAGAGGGGAATGTCTGTTGAGGAAGGAAGGGAGAGGACAGAAGACAGGGGTGAGTGGAGAAGGGTTGTATATGGATGATGTTGTGACTGCATGAGGAGGAATGGGCGGGGAAGTGGGGGGGGGGGGAGTATGTGTGAGTAAATTTTGACGCAGCCCGAAGGGATTTCTCCCCGTCCTCGCCTTATATGCAAAGGGGGACGGAGAGGGGGGGTCGCCGATTAAATGAAGCGGCCTCGCTGTGGATGTACTGTGTCTTGCGACACTGCTTCTGACCCAGGGCGGTGGGCAGGGTGCAGGGATGACCCGTCATCCAGGAGGTGCTCAGATGAGAGGAAGGGTGGGAGGGGTGTGGAGTGTATTTGGGGATGAAATGGGTGGGAGTGTTTTTATGCCTTTCCCTTTTTGGCTACCTCCCTTGGAAGGGGGAAAAAGCCTTGGTATATGTATGTATGTAGGATGGCGTGATGGTACGGTCTTCATCTTATAAGACGCAAGCCGCTCAGGTGAGGGTTCGAATCCCAGCAGATGAGTTTATTTCCAAATGTCAATTGACACAAACACATGTCGGAAGACTAGCCTGCATAAAGGATTTGATGAAATACAGTACATACCACGTTCCACCTGGGTGCCCTCGGCGGAACGACTGGGCCGTGAACTAAGTACTTTCGTTTTGATGGGTCAGGATGGCGTGATGGTACGGTCTTCATCTTGTAAGACGCAAGCCGCTCAGGTGAGGGTTCGAATCCCAGCAGATGAGTTTATTTCCAAATGTCAATTGACACAAACACTTGTCGGAAGACTGGCCTGCATAAAGGATTTGATGAAATACAGTACATACCACGTTCCACCCGGGTGCCCTCGGCGGAACGACTGGGCCGTGAACTAAGTCCTTTCGTTTTGAAGGGTCAGGATGGTGTGATGGTACGGTCTTCATCTTGTAAGACGCAAGCCGCTCAGGTGAGGGTTCGAATCCCAGCAGATGAGTTTATTTCCAAATGTCAATTGACACAAACACATGTCGGAAGACTAGCCTGCATAAAGGATTTGATCAAATAGAGTACATACCACGTTCCACCCGGGCGCCGTGAACTAAGTCGTTTCGTTTTGAAGGGTCAGGATGGCGTGATGGTACGGTCTTCATCTTGTAAGACGCAAGCCGCTCAGGTGAGGGTTCGAATCCCAGCAGATGAGTTTATTTCCAAATGTCAATTGACACAAACACTTGTCGGAAGACTAGGCTGCATAAAGGATTTGATGAAACTCCCTCCAAATAGTTCCTGATCTCTCACCACCACTCGACATGTTGAAATAAGTAAGACAGGAGGGAGTTTCGTGCACAGAGAAGAATTGATAGCCTATTACTTCGCCGAGGATTCTTAATTAATTGCTTGGAGGAGAAAGTTCTGCCGAGAGAAGCACCTAAGCAGCTCAAGAGAGGGGGAATGCCATTCAGTGATTGTGCGAGGATATTTTTACAAGAAGCGTGTGAAGACCTGCAAAATACAGCCGTTAAGTTAAAAAGTGTCATCAACAACGTTCAACTACCACCATTCTTGGCACAGAGGCTCCAACGTGATAGTGTTATACAAAAAGAGAAGCTTGAAAGAAAGTTGGTGAATCTATGCGAGTCCAGTGAGTGGAATAGAGTGGGACGGGAGGAACTGATCGTGAATTTATCTAACAGGATCTTAACAGCAACAGAGAAACAAGCGCTCTCCCTGGGCCTCAAATTTGATATCGGATTTCAAAAGAAAGATTTTACAGAGTATGTGGAATCCAACTATAGATGGGGTGACAGCGACATGGAAAAAGGTTTCAAGCAAGGTGTAATTACATGCTTCCACGCCTTAGCCAGATCTAACCAGTGTACCATACCAAAAAGATACAGATTAGCCTTGGAGGAGCTTGGAAAAGATGACAACCTGATAATCACGAGTGCTGACAAAGGTGGAGGAGTTGTTGTCATGAACAGAAAGGACTACAATGACAAAATGTTAGATCTGCTAAATGATACTACTACGTATGAAAGGAAATATCAGGGTCACGCTGCAATGGAAGGGGAAAAATTTAAGAAAGAGGCCAGGAAGATACTCTCGAAGACCCAAAGGGGCAAAAAACTGATAGGACTGCTGGAGGAAGCCCCGAGACCACCTTGTATGAGCGGGCTCCCAAAAACCCACAAGCTCAACATCCCGATGAGACCCATCACTTCAGGCATACGTAGTGCTCCGCATAGGTTGGCCAAATGTCTGGCGAAACCCCTATCCAAAAGACTGGTATTAATAAGTAGCGCCCACCTGAAAAATTCCAGTGACCTCATTCACAGATTTAAGGATATGGACATTTCGGGAAAAAATATGGCTTCGTATGACGTCACAGCCTTATTCACAAATGTTTCCGTGGAAGAGGCGTTAAAAGCAGCAAGAGAGGTAGTTAGAGATATGGATGACGAGGCTGTACCCATAGGAAAGGCAGATTTCTTAAAACTTATATCGCTATGTGTGAGATTTGGTCCCTTCGTTTTCAACGGAGAGGAATACAGCCAATGTAGACGCCTTGCGATGGGGAGCCCCCTCAGTGCTGTTTTAGCTTCCCTCTATATGGAAGTTTTAGAGAGAGATCATTTTGTAAAAATAATGGGTCGAAACACCTCCTGGTTTCGATATGTGGAGGATGTCTTAGTCGTGGCCCCCAAGAACACCAATTTGGACAACAAATTGAGGAGGTTAAATAATGTCGAACGAAACATCCAGTTCACTGTTGAACACGAGACAGATAACAAATTGGCCTTCCTCGACACCGTCATCTGGAGGAAAGAGAACAAGACCGCATTCTCGGTTCATAGAAAAAGTACAAATAAAGACGACATCATTCACTACTACTCCGGCCACAACGAGAGAATAAAGAGTGGAGTAGTAATAGGATTCTTCCTGAGAGCATACCGCATTTGTAGTGATGAATTTATTAAAGATGAAATGGATTACATTTTCAACATTTTCACCAAACTCTGTTATCCGGAAGGGCTGTTTTACCGACTTAGAGAAAAGGCTTTAAAAATAGCAAAAAGAAGCATAAGGAACGGAGGAGACGTGACTGAAAATGATAGCAGGGAATATTTGTCCGTGCCAAACTCGAGCCACTCAGGCGAGTTGGGACAGTTGCTCACTAGAGCCGGCATCAAGGTTGCGATCAGCACGGGAACAAAAATAGGAGACATTGTTAAGAACCAGAATAAAGTCGTGGCCAACGGGGAAGAAAACAGTGTCATCTACAAGATACCGTGTGGAAACTGTCCTGTGACCTACTACGGGGAAACCAGCCGAGGTATTAAGAAGCGGACAGTTGAGCACAGGAATGACGTCAAGGCACACCGAGTATCAAACTTGCTAGTGGTTCACGTAGATACTCACGGCCACTTACCAGACTGGAACAGAGTAGAGATGCTGCAGAAAGGACTTCCTAAGAAAAGAAGAAAAATAACTGAAGCAGCTTACATCGCTTCCCATCCAAACAACAACCATCGCGATGGGTTTATTAAATTAACAAAGACGGCCAGCCGCTTGATACTTCGCGAGGCAGAGCGTAGGGGGACGAGAGGTCAGGTCGATCATGGTGGAACGCGGATAGATTCGGCGGGTATTTAGGGGATGAATTGTTCGAATGTGCACGTACTCTGAAGAAGTCCTGGTAAGGACGAAACGTCAGAATAAATCCCTAAACGGTTCCCTGTGTTTATCTCACCACCCATCCACTCATACATACATACATACATACATACATACATACATACATACATACATACATAAATACATACATACAAACAAAAGCCTACTGGTGAACAAACGGCAGGTCGAAAAGAAGCAGAGACTAGAGAACAGAACAAAGGAATTAGCCATAGTTACTCCCCGTTCCTAGATAAATAAGATTGAGATCAATGCACCTCTTTATGTAGTTGCTCTTAGTTTCCCATTGTGAGAGGCCGGTAGATAGAGGTAGACATTTAGGTAGATCGAATAGACATTTAGGTAGATCGAGGGGTAGGAGGAAAGGAAGGAAGTATTTATAGTAATTTTATTAGGTTGTTATGATACAGTGGCCGACTGCGCCGACTGCGCCGACTGCGGGTTGTTGACTTGCAGAGTGACGGAGAGTGCCGTCTGGTGTTTATAAACTTAGAGGTGCTGAGGTGACTGATTGTAAATAATGCTGATGTAGCAAAATTTGTAAGCGTATAAGCCATTTCCGTTGCGACATAATGCTTACGTAATAATATCGTTTGAACCAGTATAACAGCCTCTCTGATTGGAGGAAAGGGTGGAGGAGGAGGAGAAAAATTATTGGCGCATGGAGGTAAAGTCACGCCCTTAAGGAGTGGTGCTTGTTTGAGAAGTAAAAGGATATTGGATGAATGAAATAGTGACATCAGAACGAAGGTGGTTTGACGTATTGTAGAGGGATCTCAAACAGGACTCTCTTGGTGTAGCTCACAAAACCAAGTAGTAGGCTGAAGAAAAAATTAACCTCATTTAATTCACCCCTCAAGCTTTGAGTGAAGGACTAGGCATGGGACCTAAAGAAGAATGAAAATTTATTAAGAAATTTTTGGAGATTACTGCAACCGGTAGTAACACCCATGCTTCCAAGAATAGTCTTTCTTTTTGTTCTTTTCTTTGTGTAGAGTTGTCACTACATCTCAATCAATCCTGTGTTGGGGTTCTGTAGTGTGTTTGTACAAGGCCGATTTCGGACCTTCTCGCCTAACTGCACGTTGGTGTTCCTGTACTCTTGTGGCTAATTTCTTTTGTGTTTCTCCTACATATTCTGTGTCACAGTCTGTGCAGCCTATGCGGTAAACTACACCGGCCGGTTGTGTAGGTTCTTCGGTGTCTTTGACTTTGGTGAGATTTCGGTACAATGTGTTGCGGATTTGTGTGCCACTTGTATTCCTTTGTCTCGTAAGACTCTTGCAGTAACCTCAGATGCTCCTTTGATGTAGAGGATAGTGACTCTGGGTGTGATATGTGGTCTGTTCTGGGGTGTCGGTGGGTCGTGCTTGTGTCCATTACCATATAGTACTGCTGGGAGAGCCGTTGTTCCGGAAGACCTGTAAAAGGTGTTTTCTTTCTGCCTTCTTAGATTCCACAGATGAACAGACTTTATCTGCTCAGTTCCATAAACTCTTGACCACACTCCTTTTGTGGCAATCTGGATGGTAGCTATAAAAGTCCAACAGTCTATCTGTGTGTGTGCTTTCTGTAGACTCTGGTACTAAGGGGGTCACTTTCGCGCTTGACGCACATGTCCAGGAACGGCAGTTGGAAATCTTTCTCTAGTTCCATTGAAAATTGAATGGCCGGTAATACTGTTGATGTGACAGAAGAAAGGTTCTACGTCCTCGCTGTCCAAAATGGCGAACACATCATCGACGTATCTAGTTCACAGTTTAAGCGAAGAAGGTGTATCATGTACACACACACACACACACACACACACACACACACACACACACACACACACACACACACCCACACACACACACACACACACACACACACACACACACACACACATATATATATATATATATATATATATATATATATATATATATATACATATATCAAATCAGCCATCCTGAGTTCACTGCTGAACAAAGGCCTCCTTCATAGCATTCCATGATTCACACGAACGCGCCATCATCTGCCACGTCACCCCTGTAAACTTCTCGATCTCGTCTCTCCACCTTCTGTCTGGTCTCCCTCTTCCACGCTCCCCGTCTCGCGGCGTCTACTCAGTTACACACTTGCTCCATCGCTCATCAGTCGTTCGCACTAACTTACCTGCCCAATTCTACTTTCTCTCTTTTACTGCTTCCACAATATCTTTCACTCTAGTCTGCTCTCTCACCCAAGTTGCTCTCTTTCGGTCTCTCAGTGTTATTCCCATCATTGATCTCTCCATTCTCCTTTGTGCTGTCCTTAGTTTTTTTTTTTCATTGCCTTCGTTAGTTTGAAAGTCTCACACCCGTAGATTATTGCTGGTAGAATGCATTAATTGTAAACTTTACGTTTCAAACATAAAGGTAGAGAGCCTCTCAGGATCTTATTATACTTACCAAACACTTTCCAACCAATTGTATTGCGTCTTTTTATTTCATTATCATGATCTTTCGTCACTTTCACCATCTGGCCTAAATAATTATACTCTTCAACTTCCTCAAGACTTTCATCATCAATTACAATCTCTTTACTTTGAACTTTCGTATTGAACATTACTTTGGTTTTACTTTGATTCATTTTTAAACCTACTTTGACACTTTCCTTGTTTAGATCGCTCAACATATCTTGCAAGTCTTCTGCTCTTTCTAAAGTAAGAATAATGTCATCCGCCAATCTTAGGTGGTTCAAATATTCGCCATTAATCTTTAAACCTTTCTTTTCCTAACTCAATCTTCTGAAAATATCTTCCAAGCAAGATGTAAATTGTTTCGTTTGAATTGTATCGCTTTGCCGTACTCCTTTCTCGATCTTGATCTTTTCTGTATCTTTATGTAGTCGAACTATAGTGGTACCTTTTCGCATAAACCTTTTCTAAAACCTTTACGATCTGTTCGTTTGTACCCTGCTGGCGTAACTAGTTTAGTATTGCTATTTGTTCTACAGAGTCAAAGGCCTTCTCGTAATCTACAAAAGCTAAACACAGAGGTATATTGTATTTTGTCGCTTTCTCGATTAGTTTATTTATCGCCTACAAATGGTCTAGAGTCGAATATCCGTTCCTAAAGCCTGCCTGTTCTCTCGGTTGGTTTCCATCTAAAACTTGACTTAGTCTATTTGTAAGGATCTTGGAGAATACTTTATATACATTTGATAGCAAGCTAATCGGTCGATAGTCCCTAAGATTCTTCTGGTCTCCTTTTTTATGAAGCAAAATCACTATAGCATTGCACCACGCATCAGGAACGCTTTCTTGACGTATGTACTGGATATACAACTCAGCTAATTTAATATGAACTAATTTACCTGCGTCTTTCAACAGATCTATCGATATACCATCTTCCCCTGGTGCTTTTTCACGTTTCATAGTTTTTAGAGCAAATTCTACTTCTTCCTTTGTAATCTCTGGTACACTACTAACGTCTACACATAAATTTTCTGATTCAACTACAGTCTTCGACGAGTAAAGCTCTTGGTAAAATTCTTCTACTCGTTTTACCATTTTGTCTCTAAATCAAATTATTTCTCCATTTCTATCTTCCAAACATATCATTGGCTGTCTTCCTAAAGCATGTTTGCGCTCGGTCACTTTAATACTTTTACCCTTCCGAATAGTTTCCTCAATATCATCCATGTTTCTTTTTCTTTTCTCTAATCTTTGCCTTTTGTCGATAAGCTTGTTTAGTTCTACTCTTTCTATTTCGTCTCTTCTGCTTTTAATCTGCATGGTCCTTTTTCTTTTAATTAGGTCATTTGTAGCTTAAGAGCATTTGTTTTCTCTAATGTTTTTGTA
>NC_134814.1:28973707-28993707 GCF_046742065.1 Oratosquilla oratoria | reverse complement strand
ATTAACTTTCATTGGTTACTTATCAGACCATTTCTGAAATTTATGTAAAGCTTCTTGAATATCTAGTTGGTTTAAGTGATCATTTGCCATTTCGCACAGATTTGTATCATAAGCAAATTTAGAAACAATAGATCTTAGTCCGTGGTCTATATAATTTATGTATACTAAGAATAGAACTGGCTCAAGAACTGAACCCTCGGGATCTCAACTTGTAACATTATTCCATCTAGAAGTTTTGCCATTTAAAACAACTCTGTTTTCGATCATTCAACCAATTACTAGTCCAACTTAATAGACTACCATTTATTCCGTGTGAACCTAATTTAGCAAGTAGACTTTCGTGGGGGACGGTATAAAATTTTTTGTAATGTCTAAATCTATATAATCTATATTGTTTCTTTTGTCATAATTCGAGATAACTGTGTTGATTCGAGTAAGTTAGTCACGGAAGAACGTCTCCATTCAGAATCCTTGCTGGTTATCATTTACAAAGGATTATAAAGGCGGAGCATGCCGACAGGAGACCTTTTGGTCCATATCTAGGTCGGATGCGAAAAAATGATAATAATAATAAACTAATAAAAAAAAATTATAATAATATATAACAAATAAAATGCATAAATAATTGCATAGGTATAGTTAAATAATAAACAAACAGGTTAATTACAAATAATAATGAATTGACATATAACTAATGATAAATGAGAATCAAACAGACAAATGATAACAAAACAAAAACAAATTATATAAAATAAATTATAATCATTACAGCATCTTGCTTAGGTGTTTATCTAAATGATTCTTAAAGCTTCGAACTGAACTACATTGCACTACCTGTGCAGGAAGTTTATTCCATTCAATAACTACACGGTTGGCGAAATTATTTCCAATCAGTTTGAGACCATTGTTTCTTGTCACTTCTTTGTCACTTTTGATGTTGTAAATTCCCTTTGGAATTTTAAAGACTTGTATCAAGTTACTTATGAGTCTACGCTTTTTTAGGGAAAACAGATTCATATGTTTTAGTCGATTTTCGTATGGTTTATTTCTGATATTTGGAATCAGTTTTGTGGCTCGCCGTTGTAATTTTTCCAGTCTGTCAATGTCTTTAATGAGATTTGGTGACCATACGGAAACAGCATATTCCAAATGTGGACGAACTAACGATTTATGTAGCTTGTTAAAGAGTGATGGGCTTTTGAAGTCAAAAGATCGCGCAATCAGCCCTAGAATCTTATTTGCTTTCTCAGAGGCTGAAATACACTGCTTGGATGATTTGAGATCGTTGCTGATAATTACACCGAGATCTTTTTCACTATTCACTTTTGTTAACGAATTTCCAAATAACTTGTAATCGGACTTACTGTTATTTTTACCTATGTGCATTACCTTGCATTTACTTGTGTTAAATTTCATCAGCCACTTTTCATACCATTGCTGTAATTTATCTAAATCTTCTTGAATATTTAATTGGTTTGAGTGATCATTTGCCACTCCGCACAGTTTTGTATCATCAGCAAATTTGGAAACAGTAGATTTTAGTCCATGGTCTATATCATTTATATATACTATGAATAGAAGTGGCCCAAGAACGGAAGCCTGAGGAACTCCACTTGTAACATTTTTCCAACTAGAAGTTTTTCCATTTAAAACAACTCTCTGTTTTCGATCATTCAACCAATTACTAGTCCAACTTGATAAGCTACCACTTATTCCGTGCGAAGCTAATTTAGTAAGTAGTCTTTCGTGTGGAACGGTATCAAAAGCTTTTGCAAAGTCTAGATATATTAAATCTATATTGCTTCTTTTGTCATAATTCGAGATAACTGTGTTGTAGAATTCGAGTAAGTTAGTCACGCACGAACGTTTCCGTCTGAAACCATGCTGGCTATCATTTATCAAACGGTTACTTTCTAAATGATGTTTGATAGCATCTCTGATGATAGTTTCCATTATTTTTCCTACGGTTGAAGTCAAACTTATAGGCCTATAGTTATTTGATTTTTTTTTTTTTCACTTTTTTTTTCTTTTATGAGAGTAACGTTAGCTAGCTTCCATTCTCTTGGGACATCTCCGGATATGATGGATTTCTTGAAAATAATTTTTAATGGAACAACAATCTCATTTTTCATTTCCTCTAAGATTCTTGGATGTCAACCGTCAGTCCCTGGTGCTTTATTAACTTTGAGTTCCTCTATACACATTTTAATTTTTTCTTTTGATATATTTACCGTATTGAGTAAGTTTACCCTTGACTTTTCACAGGTTTCTGTTTGGAGTTCACTTTCAGGTATTTCGTTTACGAATACTGAGCTAAAATAATTGTTGAAAATATTACACATTCCTTCATTTGAATATTCAAGTTGACCGTCAGCAGATAATAGTGGACCAATTTGATTTCTAACAATCTTTTTATCTCTAATGTAACTATAGAATTCTTTGAGATTCTCTTTGGATTAATCAGCGATATTCATTTCGTATTGTCGTTTTATTTTTTATTGCCTTTTTAAAATCTCTCTGTATTGACACATAACTTTCATAGTCATTAGATGTACCCGAGCATTTATATTTCTTATAAGCCTGTATCTTTTTAGCAATACTTTTTCAATTTCTTTGTCGAGCCACTTTGGGCGAGCCTGATTTAGGAGACGTCTGTCCTTAAAAGGAATGTAAGTATGAATCATCTTAGTGAGTGTATTTTGAAATATTTCCCACATCTGATCTAGAGGTCTTTCGCTTAATTTTGCCTCCCATTCTATAAACTGAAGCTCCTGACGAAGTCCTATGAACTGAGCTTTACTGAAATTGGGTATTTTAGAAACACAAGTATCTATTCTAAAAAAAATTAAGAGTTTGAATATATGTTGTGATCGCTATTTGTAACAGTTTCACCGATTTCTACATCAGTTACCATGCTTTTGCGGCTAGTGATCAATAAATCGAGTAAGTTTCCATATCTTGTGGGCTCTTTTACATGCTGAATTAAGTAATTGTCACCAAGAAAATCAATCAAGCGACTATCTATATGGCCACGTTCAAGGGTCATCCAATGAATGTCAGAAAATTGAAATCACCCATTATCAATAAATCCCGGTTGCAGAAAGTAGAAAGTTCTTGAAATAACAGTTTGTCGTCTGCTAATGATAATGTCTTCGGCCAATATATTACACCTACATGCATTTTTTTCCATTTGTTTGGTTAACTCAACCCACAAACTATCATATGGATCCTGTTTCACTTTCTCTAAAACACAAGCATGGACATTGTTTCTAACATACTACAGAACATCCCCGCCTTTGCTATGGTTTCTATCTTGATGAAAGTGTTTAAATCCCGCAATATTAAAATCAGCTTCGAACTCTGTACCATTTAATCATGTTTCGGTTATTCCTATCATATCGATATTTTCGTTTTTGACATACGCCTGTATTTCTTGAAATTTGTTCCTAATACTACGAGCATTAAAGTATATGGTCTTAAGAAACTCGTGATTATTTCTTTTTGGCACATTTTGAGTTTCAATATCATGTTTTATATTATAATTTTGTTTTTTATTTATACCTTGCTCTATGTTATTATTTGGTCCTTCATTGACATTCAATACCTCATTAACATATCTCCCATCAAAATTAACATTTCCCTCATCACGGACATCTGGTCGCTCATGGCCATCCGATCTCTTATGTACACTTTGTCCCCCTACGCCACCGTGATTCACACCGGCCTCCCGTCGTTCATTGACATTCTGTCCGGCATCCCTTCCTAAAATTATATTTTGTCCTCCACTGACATTACATTCTACCGTGATATTTTTTCCTCCAATATAATTGCATCCCATCGTGACATTTTGTCTTCCACTGTCATTACATCCTATCTTGATATTTCAGCCTTCATTGACATTACATCCCATCGTGACATTTTGTCCTTTGACATAACATCGTAATGTAACATTCGTCCTCTACCGACATTATATACTAAAATTATATTTTGTCCTATACTGGCATGTTGTTCTACATTAATGCTATACTCTACACTGTTTTGCCAAGTACACTCTATTTTCCCTTCCCTTTGGGCTTCTACCCCAAAACAGGAGCTATTTCATTACAGACTCCCACAATGAGGTTTGTAAGAACATCTTTGCCTCTGTGGGTAAGGTGGATCCCATCGGAAGCGTAAAGGTCATGGCGCCTAGAAAAGAGATACTAAGGATCAAGAAAGTGGTATCCTAATTGTGTGCACAGCTGCGATATCCTATCATTGATCCCTATGGCTCTACTGTTCCAACACGAGCCTGCGTAGATCCTCGGGAGGATCCCACAGACTACGTGACGGCTCCCACGTTCCTTGATCTCCTGAAGGAGGACCCTGTAATTCCGAACAAGTTTCTCTGATCTAACCTTACCTACATCGTTACTTCCTGTATGAACAATCATAACCGTGTTCGTCCGTCCTTGCTCCCTGATGGACTGGGTGTCATCGGCGATCCCACGGCCCGGTTTACATACAAGCTTGCAACGTCGCTTAGTCTTCCGCTGCAGGATGTCGTCATAGCTTCGCACCGTGGAGTCCCCCACCACCAAGAACTCCTGGTTTTCAGCCACTTCATCCTTCAGTAGAGCAAAACGATTGGCTATAGCCAGTGTTTGCTCCATAGGCCACACGTCTACCGAACGCGGGCTCTACAAACGGGACCCCGCGGAATGCCACTCGCTCACGGCAGTGATAGAAGGGGAAGAAGTGGAACGCTCTTTGGGTTGTGGGGAGGGTTCACTCTTCTCATGGAGCGCACTCCTGATAAGACGAATTTCCTCCTCACACACCCTGAGACGGTCCTCCAGGTTAAAAAAAGAAAAAAAAAATCGGTCTCTAGTAAACTAAATATACGAAGCTTACTCTGCTTACCTTATACTATTTCTCCTACCTTTGGAGTACAGTAACAGAATATTGTTTTGAATTTAGATAGAACACTACACTTTATTTTGTATCTGCAACTGTATAGCGCTATACGTATACAATCACAAAAACACAATACAATTACTTAACACTATTCGGAGATATAAATTTCACAGGTATTCGCTGGCTGGTGCCTGTGCAGAAAAACGAGCTCTCTAGCTGAGGTCACGAGCAGACTATTAGCTGAGGTCACGAGCAGACTGAGCTAAGGTCACGAGGAGAGTGGAACTATATATATATATATATATATATATATATATATATATATATATATATATATATATATTTAAAATTATTTCAGACAAATGAGAGAGAATGTGGGTGGGGAAGGGCAAACGAAGATGTGTTAGGAATAGAGTTTAATGTCCTAACGTTGCGACCAACTTGGTCTTCTTCAGAGGACTACAGCATTACAGACGGATCACAATTCTTATATTCGTAGTGAGAGGGAACCCGCCAAGGTATGAGCGTCATGTTTTCCCTTTGGCTAACGATTTAATTATTAGGACACTTGCTGCTTTCGAGAGGCATTTAAATCCGTCTCTGTCGTTGTTGTTCTTGTTGGCGGCGATATGTGCAGCTTCCACAGTTTTTCTCATTTTCTTCTCAAATCCCTCGTGTAGAATTTCCAAGTTGGTGGTTCTTAAAAGACGTGTCAGGTTGGTGGCAACGTCACCGGTTGACAACACGAGACGTCTAGTTGTGCTGTCCTGCTGCCTACGGCTTTCCCGAATCTTAGCGGCCTGCTGTTTCCAATTATCTAAAAGAAACTCTGGAAATTTTAGTGTTAAAAAGGTCTCTTTAATAAACCAATTTGAATTCAAAGTGTATAGAAAGCCCACCAACAAAAATGATTTAATTCATTTCTACTCCCACCATGATATAAGGACCAAGAGAGGAGTAGTAATAGGTTTTTTCCTTAGGGCATTTAGGATATGTAGTGCAAAATACTTAGAAGAAGAGTGCAGGTTTATTAAAGAGACCTTTTTAACACTAAAATTTCCAGAGTTTCTTTTAGATAATTGCAAACAGCAGGCCGCTAAGATTCGGGAAAGCCGTAGGCAGCAGGACAGCACAACTAGACGTCTCGTGTTGTCAACCGGTGACGTTGCCACCAACCTGACACGTCTTTTAAGAACCACCAACTTGGAAATAGTGTGCCAGACAAGCAGAACAATAAAAGACATCACGAAGACGGAAACACACAACAACCAGACACCGAGCACCAAAGCCGGTGTTTATCGTATTCCGTGTTCAGGATGTGATAAAGTTTACATCGGAGAAACGTCACGCGACCTGAATACACGAATACGTGAACACCGTTACGACGTCAGGCATGATGTCACCACCAATGCATGTGTGACACATAGAAACAAGGAAAACCATCTTATGGACTGGAAGAATGCAGAGCTGCTGATGCGGGAACCAGACAAAATCCGCAGGAAGTGTTTAGAAGCAGCAATCATTCAAGGAACGAACACTATTGAACAAAACAGGGGCATGTTTAACATATCTCCTCACATTATTCCCCTAATACCCATGGCCAGCAAAATATTAAATACTTAAACCACCCTTTGTGGACATTTCGCTCACGGACGTTTGGGCCAGCATTCTCATCCTTTCCCAGTGTCCAATCCCTCCACCCTCCTCCTCCTCCTCCTCTTCCTCCTCCTCCTCCTCCTCCTCCTCTTTCTTCCCCCCCCCCCTTTTTCTCTCCCCGTTCCCTCCTTTCCCCTTATTTAATCTCAAGCATTTGTATGGAGTTAGCGACTACATGTGTCGGGAAGAGGGGCAGGGAATGCTTTCCCACAGAGGCCTCGGAAGAGCTCTCCACGCCCAAGAAGGCGGCCCGAGCCAGGCCCAGTATCAGATACGCGCCCTCCCTGCAAGAGGACGACAGCAGCAGCGACACTTCCTTACTAATGTTTGTCAGCAACAACGACGCGCCCTCCTCACCGGAAGACACCCAGAGAAACGCGGACGACGCCGCCCTACTTGAGCAGCTACTCAGGAGTGACGAGGAGCAACCAGGAGACGACGAAGGCGAAGGATGGACCACCGTCGTCAGAAATCGTAGAGCCCGCCACCAGCTTCCTCCGAGGCCCAAGTTCAAACTGGGCCACCTAGGGGACCACGACAGCGCCTACCAGGCCATCACCGCTCTCGAGAGGGAGAACCCCAGCCTGAAAATGGAGGTGAGACTCAACCTCCAGGGTGAACACATCCTCAAGGCCAGGGACGAAGCCTCCGCAGTACTCCTCCGTCGCCTCGCGGAGGAGGGGAACACTGTGATTCTCCTCGACCCCAATTTGAGACGGCACAAGGTAGTGCTGGAACGCTACCCATTGGACCTGCCCCTGAAAGCGGTAGAGGCTCACCCAAAGGTGATCTCAGCCGAGCGACTGCGCTCCCGCACGGATAAGCTCCCCACAAGGCAAGTGCTGGTGGTGTTGGAGGGACAGCCGCCCCCCAAACTGGACCTCGGCTGTTGGGGGAGGTACTCTCTGCGCCCTCATCGGGGGGAACCGGTGAGATGCTATAAATGCCAGAGATACAACCATCTCCAGGTACGGTGTGGACACCCTGTCAGATGCGGCGTGTGCAGCTTGCCACACCCGACGGAGGATTGCATCGCAAAGCACAAATCCAATCAGACCACCTCCGCAAAATGCCCCAATTGCGGAAATAAACATCACGCCTGGAACCCTCGGTGCCCCGAGAGGGTCCGCAGGCTCCCCAGGCTTCCCCAGAAACCCCAGCAGCAACAGCGGCAGCCCCAGGGACCACCACAACGGCAGCAACAGCGGCAGCCCCAGGGGCCTCCGCAACGGCAGCAACGACGCCGCTCGAGGACATCACGTAGCCAGTCGCAGCAACAGAAGAACTTCGTCGCTGGAACATCACGGCACCAGGACACCAAGCACCAGCACCCACCACGAAGCCAGCCTAAACCGCAGCAGCAGCGTCGGCAAGCCTTCCAGCCTGCATCACCACCAACCAGGTCAGCGTGGGGTCGGCGGCGGGCCCTCGCGGTCCCCACCCCCCCAGCCCAGGCCGCACCAGAGCCGGAGGAAGGGATGAGCCGACCGGCCCCCAGGGATCACACCCCCTATCGCCAACCCAGGACGCGGAGTCGGGAGCAGCGGCCGCGGGCCGCAGCCTTGGAGACTGGCGGCAGCGCCCCCTCGGCCCGGCGCAGCGCAACCAGACCTCGCCAACCAGGAGGTGGTGCACGGGACCCTCCCCCCAGCACTCCCGCGACGTCGGCGAGGAGACCCTCCATGGGCCTAACCGACCCTTCCCACGACCTGCCACGCACCATGAGCGAGGAAATACGCACAGTCGTCAGCTGCATCATGACAAGGATGATGCAATTTCTGGTGAAGCTGCTCACCAACCCCAACCATGACAGCGACAAGCAGGGGACCCTGAGCGAGCTCCTGCAGGAGACTGTCTCAGTCTTCACAGAATGTGGTTTCCAGCCACCCCCCGACCTGAAGGACACGCATCTCCGCTCCCTCTACCCAGCCGACCCCAACCACCAGAATGGAGAGTCGACGAGCTGAGGCAGACGCCGATAAGGACCAGCTTGCTGGCCCTCCCAGGCTCCGAGTCCTGCAGTGGAACGTGCAAGGTCTCCGACCTAAGAAGCACCAAGTACTGCAGGCTATCTTCGCGGAAAACCTTGACGTGGTGCTGCTCCAGGAGACCTTGACGCGTGCCGACTTTGAGTGGAGGGTGGCGGGTTATTCCCTTCACTCGCTCCCTGCCACAGAGAACACCCGCGGCTGTGCGGCGCTGGTGAGGAGCACCATCCCTCACCGCAGAGTATCCGCCCCAGTCCACTGCGGGGAGGGCGTGGAGGTCCTGGGACTAGAGCTGCAGGTCGGGGGCATCCCGCTTCTGGTATACAACATATACAGGAGCCAACGATACCATCTGGAAGCAGGCGAGCTGTTCTCCCTCGCCGCCCACACCAGCCTCCTCGTGGCGGGCGACCTGAACGCCCACCACCCCATGCTGCAGTCACCATCTCCAACCAACGAAACGGGCCGCCACCTGACCGTGTTACTCGAGGACATTCCCCATATCCGCCTCCTCAACACAGGGGAGGCTACCCACACCCGGGGGGGGAGGCTTGATCTCACACTCGCCTCGAGCGACCTGGCCGCCGGTGCTACATGGCAAGTACATCCTACCCTCACCAGTGACCACTTTGCCACTCTCACCACCCTACCAGTGGCACCCCCAGCGCCCTCCCTCCCCCCTCCACGTTGGAACATCGGGAGAGCAGACTGGGCCAGCTTCCAGGCCTCCCTCGACGAATGGTGGGCCGCCTACCAGCCACCCGTGGACCTTCACCAGCGGGAGAGGGACCTGACTGCTGCTATTGAGAGGGCTGCTAACGCAGCCATCCCCAGGAAAGCCCCGAGCCGTCGTCACCGGCCAAATTGGTGGTTCTACAACGAGGAGGTGCGGGAGCATAACCACAGAGTGAACATTCACAGGAAGCTCTACAAGAGACGCCCCAACCCAACCAACTTGAGGCTACTTCAGGACGTGGTGGCCCGCGCACGGGAGGTGTCCCTGAAGGCCAGGGAGGCCAAGTGGTTGGAGTGGTGCTCCTCCTTCAGCCAACACACATCTCTAAGCCAGCTGTGGAAAAGCGTGAAGACCGCCTCCGGCGCCGCCCCGCCTCGCCCCGCCGCCCACCCGTACCCACGCCAGGAGGCTGAGAGGCTCGTAGCCGAATTCACCACCCGCGGCTCCAGTGACCAGCTTCCGGGTAGCACGCGCCGTCTCCAGCAGCAGCTTCGGCCGCTCCGCGACACGGCCATCGAGGAGGCGACTAAAGAAGCTGATGCAACAGACCGTCCCTTCACTCCTCAGGAGCTGGAGCAGGCCAAAAAACGGGGTCGTGACACAGCAGCAGGGGCCGACGGCGTGACGTACTCCATGATCGCTCACGCCGGACCAGCTGGGGACGCCGCCCTGCTGGCCACAGTCAACGAGTCGTGGATGGCGGGATGCCTGCCTCCTTCGTGGAAGGAGGCTGACATCCAACCAATCCCCAAACCGAGGGAGCCCACTAAGCTAAGGCCTATCTCCCTCCTCAGCTGCACGGCCAAAACGGCTGAGAGAATGGTGCTTGCTCGCCTTCAGTGGCGTGTGGGGCCACTACACCCTCACATTTTCGGCTACACCCGCGGCAGGAGCACGGCGGACAGCATCCTGACATTGCTGAATCAAGTTAACCATCGCCCCGCCATCGTTGTCTTCCTCGACTTGGAAAAGGCATTCGAGCTGGCCAGCCCTCACGCCATCCTCGCCGCCCTCGTAAGGAAGGGCGTGATGGGAAGGATGCTAGCCTGGCTCCGCGACTATCTCCAGCATCGCCGCGCCAGGGTAAAATTCCAGGGCCTAAAGTCCAGCTTCCAGAGGTTGGAGAACGGGACGCCCCAGAGTGGTGTCCTCAGCCCCTTCCTCTTCAACCTGCTGATGGAGCAGCTGGTGGCCCTGCCCTTCCACAATGGCACCATCCTCCTCAGCTACGCCGATGACCTCGCCCTCGTGGTCACCGGGAGGGGCAACAAGCTCAGGAAGGCGCAGCAGGCGCTCGACATTATCAGCGGGAAATGCGAGGAGCTGGGACTCAAAATCTCTGCAGAGAAGTCCCGAGCCATGATGGTGAGGGCTGCCGACCCGGCAGGTCAGCTCTGCGTCCAGGGCGTCAGACTGGCTTGGGCCAACTCATACCAGTACCTCGGTGTATGGGTGGACAAGTGGCTGTCCTTTACAGCCCACGCCACCTACCTGAGGGAAAGGGCCCACGCTAGGCTGAACGTAATGCGAGCCATGACACGACCCACAGCGGGGACCACTTTCTCCGTCCTCCGACTGTACTTCATATTTGCAGTGCGCTCCCTGATGGACTACAGCGCCCCAGTCCTCATATCGCTCTCCCGTAGCCAACAGGAGCAGCTCGAGGTGCTGCAAAACACCGCCATGAGGACGATGCTGGGAGCTCCGAGATGGACCAGTGCGTGCGTCATGCAGAACGAGACCCGCCTGGTGCCACTCACCACCAGAGTAAAACAGATCGTGGCCTGCCGCGTGGCCAGGGTCCTGCAGCGCGACTCCGAAGGAGTAGCACAGAGAAGACTACGGCTTGCAATGACGCAAGGGAACGATGTCCTCCACCGCAACCCGTGGCTACTCCAGTCCACCCTGGCCACCCGCAGCCTCGCCCACATTAACAGCTGGCGCTGGCCACACGCCGACCTCCCGGCCCCCACCTACCGAGCCCCACCCCCATGGGAGCCCCCCACAGCAGAGTTCTCCACCACCCGGCTACCGGCCAGCAAGGCGCTCTGCACCACCGAGGAGCTGCGGCATCACACCCTCATGGCGGTGGCGCAGGTGTCTGAGCCGGGCGGTGCCATATACTACACCGACGGCTCAGTCGACCCCGAGAGTAGCAGGACGGGCGCCGCTGCCATCACCGTTGGGACCGAACTGCTCGAGAGGACGCCGGATTACTGTTCCACCCTGCAGACAGACCTTGTGGCCATCCACCTGGCCCTGGAGCACGCCCAGAACCGCCAGGAGGCTACTGTGGTCCTACTTACAGACTCCAGAACGGCGTGGCAGGTCCTCCAGCAGCCGTGCCCCAGCGACAACGTGGGACTCGTCACCGCCATCCTGGGCAGCCTGCAGAGCCTCGCCGCACAGGGACGTCGGGTAAGGCTGCACTGGATGCCCAGCCACGTGGGCGTGCGAGGCAATGAGTCCGCCGACGTTGCTGCAAAAAGAGCCGCTGGCGCTCCCCACGTGACCAGGCACGTGCCACCTAGTCTATCGTACGTGAAGGCACGAGCCAGGCGTGCCGCAGCCCGCCGCGCCCACCAGACTCACCGGCAGTTAGAAGGAGCAAAAAGACTAGCTGCTTGGTACGCCGCCACCACCGACTATCAGACGTTGAGCGCCTTCCATCAACAGCCCAGGGCGGACGGCCTACTATTGCAAAGAGTTAGGCTGGGCTACTGCACCAGGGAGGAGCTGTATGACGGCTTCCAAGGGCAACAGTGCGATCACTGCGGTAGGCACAGCCG
Organism: Oratosquilla oratoria; assembly: GCF_046742065.1. NCBI lineage: Eukaryota > Metazoa > Arthropoda > Malacostraca > Stomatopoda > Squillidae > Oratosquilla > Oratosquilla oratoria. The sequence goes on along the minus strand of NC_134814.1, from coordinate 28,981,642 downwards.
CCACCCGCTGCTGCACTACCTACTGTCCTGCCCGGCCACGGAGGCCCTCCGACCAGCGCCGCAGACCCCCGCCCACCCTGCAGAAGGCAGCCTCCTCAGCAGTCGGGCAACGAGAGCTGCCCTCCTTGTCCGCCACACGCCCATGGACGTAATGCTTGGGGTGCTCAGGGCGGCGCCCCCCCCTCGCTGACCTCCCTAAGCCCTCACCTTCCACCCACTAGGGCACAACAACTCCCCCACTGGCGGGCTGTTGCCCGCATTGTATGTCAATGTATGTAAAGCTGTACATATTTATACAATAAACCTTTATTAACTATCTCAACTTGTACTTGAAAAAGCTGTAATAAGCGAAACGTCGTACAAATAAAGGCTCCGTCCTCATATGGTGTTTATCTAGTCATATATATATATATATATATATATATATATATATATATATATATATATATATATATATATATATATATATATATATATATATCGTAAGACTGAGCGAAGTCCGAAGAACGGAAGAAAAGCTGATACAATTATAAGATGGTCACCACCTGTTCTACTATAGAGGTAAGGACAAAGAAAGATCTAGTTGAGTAGGATTCTTGATCAACCGAGAGGTTGCTAGTAACGTAGTCAAATTCAGTAGTTTGTCAGACAGGGTAGCTTGGATTGTGATTACGCTGTGTAAAAAGTAGAGTCTAAAAATAGTTCAGGTTTATGCACCAACTTCACAGAGTCCAGACAATGAAATTGAGTCGTTCTATGATGATTTAAGTCAGGTAATGGATCAAGAAAAAAGTAAGTACACATTTTGTAATACGCGACTTTAATGCTAAAGTGGGGAAGAAGATAGGTGATGAGACTGGCATTGGTAAGTTTGGAGTAGGTGAAAGAAATGACAGAGGCAAGATGTTAGTAAATTTTGCAGAGAACTACAACATGAGGATAATGAACACTTTCTTCCAAAAGCGTGTAGGTCGAAAATGGACGTGGAGAAGTCCAAATGGAACAACAAAGAACGAAATAAACTTCCTATTAGGAGATGAGAACAAAAGCGTTAACAATGTTACGGTGATAAATAAAGTCAACATAGGTAGTGACCATAGAATGGTAGGTTGCACAGCTAAATTAAATTTCAGAGCCGAAAGAAATAAACTAATTTTAAGAAAGAAAATAAGCCTTGCAAAGGTTAAAGATGATAATAAGAAATTTCAGTTAGAAATTAAAAATAGATTCGAAGTTCTAAGAACTAATGAGGACACCGTGAAGGATATTAATTCGAATTTAGTGAATATCATTAGAGAATTGGCAGAGAAAGTAGGAACTACAAAAACATTAGAGAAAACAAATGCCTTCAAGCTACAAATGACCTAATAAAAGAAGAAGGACCGTGCAATTTAAAAGCATACGAGACGAAATAGAAAGAGTAAAACTAAACAAGCTTACCAACAAAAGGCAGACATTAGAGAAAAGAAAAAGAAACATATATGAAATTGAGGAAACTAATCGGAAGGGTAAAAAAATTAAAGTGACCGAGCGCAAACATGCTTTAGGAAGACAGCCAATGATATGTTTGGAAGATAGAAAAGGAAAAATAATTAAATGTAGACAAAATAGTAAAAAGAGTAGAAGAATTTTACCAAGAGATATATTCGTCGAAGACCGTAGTTGAATCAGAAAATTCATGTGTAGACGTTAGTAGTGTACCAGAGATTACAAAGGAAGAAGTAGAATTTGCTCTAAAAACTATGAAACGAGGAGAAGTACCTGGGGAAGATGGTATATCGATAGATCCGTTGAAAGACGCAAGGAAATTAGTTCATATTAAATTAGCTGAGTTGTACAACCAGTGCTTTCGTCAAGAGAGCGTTCCTGATGCGTGGTGCAATGCTATAGTGATTTTGCTTCATAAAAAAGGAGATTAGGAGGACCTTAGTAACTATCGACCGATTAGCTTGCTTTCAAATGTATATAAAGTATTCTCCAAGATCTTTACAAATAGACTAAGTCAAGTTTTAGATGGAAAAAAACCGAGAAAACAGGCAGGCCTTAGGAACGGATATTCGACCCTAGACTATATGCAGGCGATAAATCAACTAATCGAGAAAACGACAGAATACAATATACCTCTGTGTTTAGCTTTTGTAGATTACGAGAAGGCCTTTGACTCGGTAGAAAAAATAGCAATACTAAACTCGCTACGCAAGTAGGGTACAATCGAACAGATCGTAAAGGTTTTAGAAAACATTTATGCGAAAGGTACCGCTATAGCTCGACTACATAGAGATACAGAAAAGATCAAGATCGCGAAAGGAGTGCAGCAAAGCGATACAATTTCAACGAAACTATTTACATCTTGCTTGGAAGATATTTTCAGAAGATTGAGTTGGAAAAAGAAAGGTTTAAAGATTAATGGCGAATATTCGAGCCATCTAAGATTTGCGGGTGACATTATTCTTATTTCAGAAAGAGCAGAAGACTTGCAAGATATGTTGAGCGATCTAAACAAAGAAAGCCTCAATAGGTTTAAAAATGAGTAAGAACAAAACTAAAGTAATGTTCAACACGAAGAGATTGTAATTGATTATGAGGATCTTGAAGAAGTTGAAGAGTGCAATTATTTATGCCAGATGGTAAAAGTGACGAAAGATCATGATAATGAAATAAAAAGACGCATTACAATTGGTTGCAAAATGTTTGGTAAGTATAATAAGATCCTTAGAGGCTCTCTACCTTTATGTTTGAAACGTAAAGTTTACAATTAATGCATTCTACCAGCAATAATCTACGGGTGTGAGACTTTTAAACTAACGAAGGCAATGGAAACAAAACTAAGGACAGCACAGGGGAGAATGGAGAGATCAATGATGGGAATAACGCTGAGAGACCAAAGGAGAGCAAGTTGGGTAAGAAAGCAGACTAAAGTGAAAGATATTGTGGAAGCAGTAAAAGAGAGAAAGTGGAATTGGGCAGGTAAGTTAGTGCGAACGACTGATGAGCGATGAAGCAAGTGTGTTACTGAGTGGACGCCGCGAGACGGGGAGCGTGGAAGAGGGAGACCAGACAGAAGGTGGAGAGACGAGATTGAGAAATTTGCAGGAGTGACCTGACAGAGGATGGCGCATTCCTGTGAATCATGGAATGCTCTGACGGAGGCCTTTGTTCAGCAGTGGACCCAGGATGGCTGATTTGATTGATTGATTTATTTATATACATACACACATACATACATACATACATACATACATACATACATACATACATACATACATACATACATACATACATACATACATACATACATACATATATATATATACATATAAATATACATATATATACATATACATATATATATATATATATATAATAAAGTAGTAGCCTCTATCTGTCTGATTATTTATTTGTTTATTTGTTTATACACGAACTCCTCCCAGGGCTTTAGAGATAGACCCCATAACCATATATATTCTGATACCCTATCACTCCAGGTACTTGGATAACTATATTCCATTTCGAAAAATTATATACATATATATATATATATATATATATATATATATATATATATATATATATATATATGCTTAAAAGTGGCAGTCTGCCGACAAGATTGACTAGATAAACACCATATGAGGACGGAGCCTTTATTTGTACGACGTTTCGCTTATTACAGCTTTTTCAAGTACAAGTTGAGATACAAATGCTTGAGATTAAATAAGGGAGATTAAATATGGTGTTTATCTAGTCATATATATATATATATATATGTATATATATACATATATATATATATTGGTTAGGGTTCATGGCTAAAGTTAGGAGGTTTATGTAGTATCTTGTGAAGTCGCGTAGTATTATCTGTGACTTAATAATTGATATGATTAAACAAACAAATTAATGTATCCATAAATATTATTTACATATGTGAAATTAATGTTGCCACAAACCATGATAGCTTTTGTAAAAAGAAAGCATGTTTATGGAAATTATTGTATAATTTTACCAAATTTTGAAATATTGGTTATTTTCATCTAATTTTTGTGCGGGCGGAAATAGTTCATTCACAAACTCCTACGTTTTTGCAGATAAACCCCTATAGCTATATATATTCTGAAGATAAATAAACTAGATACATGTCTAGACATTTATTGTCAATCCACACACACACACACACACACACACACACACACACACACACACACACACACACACACACACACACACACACACACACACACACACACACACACACACACACACACACACACACACACAAACACACACACACACACACACACACACACACACACACACACACACACACACACACACACACACACACACACACACATACACACACACACACACACACACATACACACACACACACACACACACACACATGCTCATACATACGCACACAAAAGAATGTGTACACATGATATTTGTGTTTGTGCATGCATGTATTTTCAAACTAGGGTTTCCCAACTTCGGGAAGGGGGGGGGCGCACACCTGGGAGGGGAATTATTTAAAGCTATACTTAATGAAAAAATGTTTTGGTTAGGGTTAAGGGTTAAAGTTAGGTGGTTTATGGTGCGGGAACACGCCACTGCTGTAGTCCCCCTTAAGCTATTATTTTTATAACATAAGCATCAATGTAATTAAACAAACCATTGTATATGTTCATAAATATTACTTATATTTATGAAATTAATATTACTACAAACCATTATAGCTTTTGTAAGAAAAATTCATGCAAATGTAAAATTATTGTATGATTTTACCAAAAGTTAAAATATTGCTTATTTTCAATTAATTTTAGTGCGGCGGAAATTTAGTATTTACAAACTCTTCCTAGGTTTTTCCAAATAAACCCCTATAACCATATATATTCTGAAGATAAATAAAGTAAATACATTTCTTCAACTTTTAGCTTTAGGCATTTATTGTCAATTCACACACACACTCACACTTGCATGCAAAAGAATGTGCACATAATATTTATGTTTGTGTATGTATGTATTTTCAAACTAGGGTTTCCCAATCTTCGGGTAGGGGGGCGCACATCTCGTAGGGGGAGTATTTAAAGATATATTTCATTTAAAAATATTTTTGTTAGGGTTAAGGGTTAAAGTTAGGTATGGTATGGTTAGGTTAGGGATTATTCACGAACTCGCAGCAACGCGCGGGTAATTGGCTAGTATGTGTATATATATGTATATATTTATATATGTATATATATATATATATATATTTGTGTGTGTGTGTGTGTGTGTGTGTGTGTGTGTGTGTGTACACACAAACACACACACACACACACACGCACACACACACAAACACACACACACACACACACACACACACACACACACTCACACACACACACACACACACACACACACAAACACACACACACACACACACACACACACACACACACACACACATACACACACGCACGCACACACACACACACACACACACACACACACACACACACACACACACACACACACACACACACACACACACACACACACACACACACACACACACACACACACACACACACACACACACACACACACACACACACACACACACACACACACACACACACACACACACACACACACACACACACAAATCAGAATGGGAGAAAGAAAAGCAGAAAAAAATGGAGAAAACAAAATTTAAGTGGCTTATACTAACATTGTTGGATTAATTTCAGGACTGAATGAACTAAATGATTACCTGTTAGATGAAAAACCAGACGTAATGGGAATTGTGGAGACGAAATTAAGGGGGCCAATACCACACAATAATGATTGTGGTGATTTATGTGCCCCCAAAAACGAGCTCTTGGAAAGAGAACGAGCATTCGAAAATGTTAGAAGATACAAGACATTCATTAAACGAGATACTAAAGGGCGGAAGTAACCTTTTAATTACGGTGGATTTTAACTGCAAAGAAATTTGTTGGGAGAAAATGACAGTGAAGGGGTGAGAGGATCTGTGGGGTAATCTATTACTGGACATGAGCATGGAATATACAATGACACAATGAATCAATGAAAACATCTAATACAGAAGTAATGAAGAACCGTCGAGACTGGATTTAATATTTACAACAGAACCTGAAATTGTGAACAAAACTGAATACAAGATACCTTTTGGAAAGAGTGACCATATACTTATACAGACTGTGTAAAAAGAATAACTATACATGTAGAGAAATGAAAAATGCAGAAAAGGAAGATTGATGTACAACAAACCGGACTTTTGCAAACTAAAGAAATTCTTTCAAAATGCAAATTGGGAAAAATTCTACTTGGTAGGGACAAAAGTGGAAGATAAATGGGAGATCTTGATAGATAACTATAATGAAGGAGTGAAAAGGTACGTGCCAAGACAGAAACAATAGAAGGTGTACATTAAATGCTGGTTCAACAGAAGATGCAGTGAGGCGAAAGATAGAAGAGACAAAGCTTGGAAAAAAGAGAAGAAAAAATAGAATACCTGGAAAATGGCAAATATATATATAAACTATAGAAAAAAGTATGTAAAAGTGCGAAGAGAGGAAAAAAAAGGGACTATAAAAAAGACATTATAGGAAAATGCAAGGAGCAACCCAAACTGTTCTATAGATATGTGAATGGCAAACTTAAGAATTAACAGGAAACGTGAAAGTACGCCAAGGAAATACAGAATACACAGAAGATCTAGAAATAGCCGAAGTCATGAATAATAGCTTCAAGTCGGTTTTCACTAGAGAGAAGGTACAGTACAGTAACGAAGTGCGATTTCCCCCCCTCCCCATGAGCGGAATAATAATAACACAAAAATAATTGTTAACTGAATACTAAAAAAATGCAAAGAAGAAATAATGGGCAAAATATATAACATAAGCTGTTCACTTAAAGAAGGAAAAATAACAAAAGACTAGAAAAATGCTAACATTGTACAAATATGCAAAGAAGGAAAGAAGGAAAAACCAACTATATTTACAGACCGGTCTCACAAGTAAGCACTGTAGCCAAAATTTGTGAGAAAATTATCAAGAATACATGGATAGAACACCTGGAAGAATATAGTGCAATAAACTCAAGACAACTTGAGTTCAGACAGGGAAGATCATGTATCACAAATTTAATCTGTTTTAACTCATGATTAATAGATATAATACGAGAAAGGGATGGATGGACTGATTGTGTTTTCTTGGACTTACAAAAAGCCTTCAACAAAGTACCACACAAAACATTGTTAAAGAAATTGGAAAACATAGGAGGGATACAATGTAACCTACTAAACTGGATGGATGCCTTCCAAGATGATAGAAAGATGAGAGTAGTACTCAGAGAAAAATATTCAGTTTGGAAGGAGGTGATTAATGGAGATCCGCAAGGATCTGTACTAGCTCCAATAATGTTCGCTATTTATGTGGATGACATGGATAATAATGTGAAATGTTACATGAGCTTCTTTGCAGACGATACTAAATTGTTGAGCAAAGTAAAAACTGAAACAGATTGCGAATCACTACAGACAGACCTGAATAAGGTTTGGAAATGGAGTCAGAAATGGAAAGTTGACTTCAATATTAAGAAGTGTTGCATAATTCAGTCCAGAAAAGGTAAAAATAAGATATCAGGACAATATAAAATTGGAGCTAAGGAGGTAAGGAATGTAAGAGGCCGGTAGTTGTACGAATGTAAATGAGCCTGCCTGCTCGCCTGTTGTTTTGAAAACATTGAGGTGACGCTATGTCTATGTAAACACACCGACGGTGGTGACTGTTATATAATCGATGTTGTAATCAAAACTCTGTAAGCGCAGGTTAGCTTCGTTTGACTAATGCTGAGGTAAACAATTTTGCTAGTGGCATTGAAATGGCTTTCCGGATTGGTGCAAGGTGGAGAAGGAGGAAAAAACTATTG
>NC_134814.1:28956207-28968707 GCF_046742065.1 Oratosquilla oratoria | reverse complement strand
CTTCAATCGATGTTCCTATCAAAATATGTGCCACACATAACAAAAAATAAGTAACCCTTCCAAAATGTATAAATATCAGAAACATCAAAAGGACACAAAAGAAAATAATTGTAACACATATATAAATATTATGTCTAATTGAATTGCAAAATTCATTACTACCAAAGCTTAATTTACCAATAACAAAATAAAAAATAACTGTCAAATAGTATTCAGTGTCTTCTTTCTTCTGATTGTGAAATTGATTAAGAACAGCAACAATCAAAATAATACTTAATTAGAATAATTGTGTTAGATCTCAATGGAGAATGTTTTCACCTTTACAAAGATGGTGAATTGTATACTAATGAAATATGTTACAACAGCTATATAGACAGCATTAAAGATATTAGTAATTGTAGAGTGTCTGCATAATTTCACATTTGTTTCACACACACCCATTTTACTTTTTGTCTTGTGTAAATAATGGTGAAGCTGCATCATAATTTTCAATGCTTCACAAAAGAAAATATAGATCAATACTTATTGGCACTGTCCTTATATTGGCAAGGTTCCAAGTCTTCATGACTGACCATGTAGTAAATCTGTCTGACACACCAAGGTCCCAAGTAGTTCAGGTCTCACACCATAGTCATGCATCATACACTTCAACACTATAAATATTATCTGTAAAATATATTTGGATTAATATTCAGCTCACATAATGCTCTCGAGATAATCCTTATACTCTTCTGAGTTCAAAGATTCAATTACTGCATTAATATTTTTAGAATCTTTAATCTCTGTGTCAAATGTATCCTTATCATCCATTTGTATCCTAACCTTATTTATGTCATCTAAGTGACTAATTGATACTTCCCTAGTTTCTAAGTGTGGGATCTTATATTTATTTCCATCTGCAAAATCAATTATCCTATATGGACCTGATTACCTCGGTGAAATTTGTAATTTGTAATTTGACCATGACTAGATATCCTATTTTTAATTCTATCTTATGTGCTATTTTGTGTTGTTACTCTTTCATCTCTTGTGTATACTCCTGCATATGTTCCCTAACTTTTTTATGTATAGCTTAAAATGTATGTATCCTATTTGAGATATAATCATCTATATCATACACAGGTTTCTGCTCTGCAATCAAGACTTCATATGAAAGAATTTTATCCATCCCAACAATAATAAAATGGGGTGTTTCTCCTCTAGCTGTGTTAGTTTGGTTGTTTAGGGTACATTTAACACAAAGAATTCAAGTATCTTAAGTTATACTATGAGGACTTATCATACCGCTAAGACATGTAATAATTTTCTTATTTAACCTCTCTACAACTCCATTGCTTTGATGATGGGTCACTAAAATGTTGACTTTTTGAATCTTGAATAATATCCCATACATATACAAAAGGCTTTTTCCCCTTTACAAGGGAGGTAGCCCCCCTTCCCCCCCAAAAAAAAAGGCATAAAGACCATTCCCACCCATCCCATCCCTAATACACTCCATTCCCCTCCACCCTGTACCCTCCCTTTCATCTTAGCACCTCCTGGATGACCTGCATCTTGTCCACTGCCCTAGGTCATAAGCAGTATCGCAAGATACAGCACATCCACAGCAATGCTGCTTCATAAAATCGGTGACCCCCCTCTCCGTCCCCCCATTCAGAAAAGGAGAAGACGGGGAGAAACCCCTTCGGTCTGTGTCAAACTTATCTCACACATACACCTCCCCCCCCTCCCCCACCCAATCCACCTTATGCATCACAACCTCATCCATACGCAACCATTCTCCAATCACCCCGTCTTCTTTCTTCTTCCGTCCTTCCTCAACAGACATTCCCCTCTTCCCCAAAGCCCCTTTTACCCCATCCATCTATCTCATCCTAGGATGACCCCTCATGTTCATTCCATCCAATTCTGCATTCCACAATTCTTTTACTAGTCTTTTTTCATGCATTCTTTCCATGTGTCCAAACGCTCCCAACAGTCTTTCATCCACCCTATCTCCCAACTACCTTACCACCCCCGTTCTCCTCCTCACCTCCTCATTTCTCACTCTATCTAGCCTAGTAACCCCCATCCTACTTCTCAGACACCTCATCTATAACACATTCAAACTCCTTCCTTCTTCCTCTTATGTTCCATGTTTCTGCCCCATAGAATGCTGTCGGCACAATCACTCCTTCATACAATCTCCTTTTAGCATCCATTCCCAGATGTCTATTTCTCATTACACTTTTCAATCAACCAAGGCATTTACTCGCTTCTCTCAATCTATATTCTACCTCAACTTCCACTCCTTCATCTCCTGTCACATTCGAACCCAAGTATCTAAAACTATATACTTCCTCCAGTCTCTCCCCCTTAATGTTCACTTCCAGTCTGCTGCCACTTTCTCTCCTTGTACATCTCATCACCTTACTTTTACCCACATTTACCTTCAACTTCCTTTTTTCACACACTCTCACAAACTCTATCAATAACTTAATCAATCCCTCCTCTGATCCTGCCACAAGCGCAGTGTCACCCGCAAACAACAACTGGCTCACCTCCCACTTTTCTCCATTTTCTTTAACCATCTCCAATCCATGACCCACCACCCTTTCATTTACCTCTCGCACCACCCTATCCATATATAAGTTGAACAGACAGGGCGACATAATACATCCCTGATGAAGTCGTACCTGTATCTCGAACCACTCACTCTTTCCATTTCTAATCCTGACATATGCTCTACTACTCTTGTAAAAACTCTTGACTGCTCCAAAAAGCTTTCCTCCTATTCCATATATCTGCAATGCCTCCCACAGTACCTTCCTGTCTATCCTGTCATAAGCCTTTTTCAGATCCAAAAAGCCCCCCCCCCCAAAAAAAAAAAAAAAAAACATCCTTACCTTTTCCTATACCTTTCTCACCAATTACTCCCTCTGTTCCTATCCTAGTCCTCTCACTCAAGACCCTCCCATAAGCCTTCCCAACTGCACTTAACAAGCTGATTCCTCTGAAACTACTACACTCACACTTGTCCCCCTTTCCCTTGTAAAATGTACATATACAGACACTTCTCCAGTCCTTCGGCACTCTACCCTGTCTTAAAAAAATATTGAATAACCTTACCAGCCAGTCCACCATCATTATACCTACTTTTTCCAGACATTCTGCATGGCATCCATCCAACCCAGGTGCCTTACCTGATCTCATCATAACAACTGCCTTCACTTCATCTTTCCTTATTTCTCCTCCATTTTCCTCACTCATCACGGTCATTTCTTAGCACTTCCCACTGCAACTACCTTTCCCTTCCTATCCTCCTTCACATTTAGCACTTACCTAAAATACTCTGCCCATTTTCCTCTTACTGGCTTCTCTTTTATTATCATCTTTCCATCTACATCTTTTAATTTTTCTTCTCTACTTGATTTGCCTGCTCTTCCTCTCTTAATTTCTTTCCAAAGCATCTTTTTATTACTTTCAAAATTTTCTGTCATAACCTTACCCCATTTTACATCTGCTCTCCTCTTTGCCTCCCTTATATTGTGTTTTATTTCTCTTTTCTTAAATAATCTGCATAATTCTTCAATGATTTGTTATTAAATTCAGTTCCATTATCTGAAACTAAGGTCTTAGGTGCTGTGAAATAACAAATTATCTGATCATAAATTACTGAAGCAATTGTTTCAGCTTTCTTTTTTGGAAGGGGTTTTGAAATACAAAATATTGAAAGATAATCATTAGCAACACATACATACGTATATCCATGATCAGATATGTGTAGCTCAAATATATCTATGTGAACTCTGTGGAATGGGATATGGTAACATAGGAGCAGGTTTTGGTGCATTTTTTTTCATCTTAGCTCATTTAAAAAAATCTATATAATCATATATATATATATATATCTTTCTTTATACCTGACCAAAAGTATTTAAGATGCGCTTGACTATAAGTTTTATCCTTTCCTGGATGTCAACTACAATAACTATCATAAAGTAACTTTAATACCTCGTGTTCAATAGTTTTTGGTATTACCAACTGATTCACTGGGCCCCTAGAAACATCTTTACCACTTACAACTGTTTTTTCTATACAAAAGTCCATTAATCAAATTAAATTCCTCTATATCATACCCTTTTGGTAGTTTTGGAGGATTGCCCCTTGGGTTCATGAAATACTGGGCTATTGATTTCCATGTCTTTTTATCTCTCTGTTCCATTATTATCATTTCCTCATATAAGGTTACTAGTTCATCTACAGTATAATACAGACAAAATTTATCAACCCTGTCATTGGTTGGCTAATATTTCTAGATAGTGCATCTGCTGCAACATTCTTCCTACCCGGTATATATTCAAACCTAACCTCATAACATTTAAATACAGCTGTGGTATGAGTAGAACGCATGACTATTTCTATGGTAAGCGTCTCGCGTTGGGTCACGTGTTCCCGCGTAAAGCTGGGGGAGCGACGCGGCCTAGCATGGCCATTGTTCCCAGATGCGCGTCATCACGTGACCCAGACGCGCGCCATCACGTGACCCAGATGCGCGTCATCACGTGACCCAGTTGCGCGTCATCACGTGACCCAGATCAAGCATCTGATTGGGCACTCGCTAAGCTGGACCAGCAGGGCGACTAGCCCGCTCCGGACAATACTCAGATTACCTCTGACTACGCTGCCAGGCGGTCGTGGTCAAACAAGTGCTGGTTCAGGACACGAAAGAGTAAGTGCTAGCATATTCACAGTGCCGATTAGTTCTCTCCCCCATTCAGCCTCCGACATCTTAGGCCAGAATGCAAACTTCTGTAGGCGTTCCAGAGTAACTTGGATTCCGCCATGGCCGGCCATCGGAAGGGAATGGGCGATGCGTAACGCTGCCGCCTTTGCTCCATCAGGGCATACCAGGCGAAGCTCTTCCAACTGGTATGCATTCCTACGCGCATGATATAGGAGTCCGTCGGGGAGGAGTCGGAACTCCCCGATTGGCACTCTTAGGCGCGGGATCTTTGGCACTTCTGACGTCACTCCTTTGAGGTATTGTTTTACACGACCCCAATCAGGGTGTGTATCCTGATCCTGTCGGATCTCAACCTGGTTCCAGGTGATGGTATCCTCCTCAGTAGTTGTGCATGAGTTCCCTCGGCCATCCGTGGTTACGGCCGAAACTATGAAGTCATCTATAGGGTGGTCAGCCCCCCGTATCCGAGAGAGTGCGTCCGCAACAATGTTGAGTCTCCCAGGTATGTACTCGACCTGGATGTCAAAGTCGGCGATGGCCATCTGCCACCGGAGGATCCGAGTGTTTGTGCCCTTAACAGTGAAGAGCCAGACCAATGGCCTGTGATCACTCATCAACCGGACAGGATAGCCCATGATTAGTGGGCGGTTAACCGTGAGACCGTACACTGCCGCTAACGCTTCTCTCTCCACGGTGCTGTACCGTTTCTCATGCGTGTTCAGCGTGCGACTGAAGTACGAGAGTGGACGTCTCGCACCTCCTTCGCCCTCCTGCTGAAGCACGCCCCCGATAGCCGAGGCACTAGCATCGGTGGTGAGTAAGAACGGTTTGGAAAAGTTGGGGTATGGAAGGACCACCGTTGACGACAAATGATGCTTGAGGGACTCAAACGCATGCAACTGAGGAGGTGGCCATGCACCAAGCACACGATTGTTGTGCTTCCCTGCGACGTCACCCTTTGTCATATCTATTAGGGGCAACGAAATGGCCGCAAAGTGCGGGATAAATTTGCGGTAATATCCCGCCAATCCCAAAAAGGAAAGCAACTCTTTCCGACGCGTTGGCCGGGGGAAAGCTTTGATGGCTTGGACTTTCTCTGGCTGGGGCTTTATCCCTTCCTGGGATATTACATGGCCTAGGTAAGCGACCTCCTTCTGGAAGAAATGACATTTCTCCAGCCTCAATGAGAGGTTTGCTTCTTGCAACCTCCTAAGGACATCCTCAAGATTCTTGAGGTGGTCGACCCAGGACGTACCCAGAACAATTATATCGTCCATGTACACCATCGCACTGACCCCTAACAGCCCCGTTAGTACCTGGTTCATCACCCTTTGAAAACAGGATGGAGCGTCCTTTAACCCGAAGGGCAGAGACGTGAACTCGTAATGCCCTTCGGGAGTCGAGAATGCCGTTTTCTCGCAGCTGCTCTCCATCAATGGGATCTGGAGATAACCCTGCTTTAAGTCAAGCAGAGAGAAAATGACGCTGGAGCCGAGACTGCGCAGCATCGAATCGATGTGGGGGAGAGGGAACCTATCATCAACCACGTGTCTATTTAGAGCACGAAAATCAAGACAAAGACGAAGGGTTTTATCCTTCTTCACAACCGGAACAATAGGAGCATTGTAAGGAGAACGAGATGGGCGAATGATCCCCTTACTGAGCATATCCCCAATGAGGTCTCTAATCTCACCTCTATACTTCTCAGGGAAGGGATAAGATTTGCGGTAGACTGGCGGTCCAAATGTCCGAATCTCGTGCAGGAAGTGAGGCGTCACGGTAAGTGGATCCCCCGGTAAGGCAAAAACATCGGCATATTTGACCACTAAAGAGGTCAGAGCCATACTTTCCCTGCCATGTCTATTAGGGAAAATTTTCCCTACTTCCACACGTAACTTGTGTACGCGAGAGCCATCCACTACGTTAGACGCCTGGACCATTCCCACCGAGACGTTAGTTCCACCGTCTATTAGCGCAATCTCCCCTAAGAGAGAAATGTCTCCGACCACCTGGTCCTTACGAACCTCATGGGTGTCCGGGCCCAAATTCAGGAATGGAACTTTACACCATGCCTTGCCATCTTCCATCCTGATCAGCTCTACTACTCCCTGGCCGAGCAGGTTGGCGCCTTCGGCATATGGGCGTGCTGTAAACAGCGCCGAGAAAACCTGACCTGCGGGAGCGAGCTCGTTTGCCCTCTCGAGCATCAATCCTACGGTTCCCCCTGAGAACCCAGGCACCCACTGATGTTCAATTGACTTAACCGGGAAAGTGGGAGTTTCACTTTCCCGCTGGAAACTATGACGCTCCTCGCACACGGCGATGAATGGCGGTGAGTGCTGAGCCGTCCCCGCAAGGATTACGGGAATATCCTTGCCCTTAACTTGGAATGTTAAAGGACTGAACGTCAATGTCACTTTGTGCGCCGCGAGGAAATCAAACCCTAAGATAATTTTGGCCGGCAAACCGTCAGCAGGGATGATAAAGAAAGGATGGTGGAACGAAAAACCAGCTAGATCAAAAGGAACATCTACCTTGCCAAGATTTGGCATCTCCGAACCGTCGGCCACTATGATTCTAGTGGTACCGACCTGGGAGCCTTCCATGGCGGTAGGCAAAATGCTCTTATGGATAAGAGACACCGCCGCTCCCGTGTCCAAGAGGGCACAAATAGACTTACGCGCGAGTGGCTCTAACAATGTAACTGCGACCATGGCTAAGCTTCCACTCGGCGTACGGGAGCTAGCTAAATCGACGTGAACAATGGTCACTGCCGACTGCTGTTCAACCGTCACCTTGGATTGTGGGCACTCCTGCGCTGGCCGTTTTTTGACGAGCCACTTGCTGCACGACCCCTCTGAGCCTCATGACCGACACTAAACTCAGTCTCCCGAACTTGCCCCACACCCCCGCAAGACTTGCAACACGTGGTAGGTCGACTGCGTGGTCTATAATAACACACATCAGTCGCGTGTCCTGCTTTCTTGCAATGGGTGCAGTATGGACGCCACCTATTGCGATTACCACGGCCCCGGGGACGCTTCCACGTGTTCCTTTGTCCCCCATGTCTGTGAGTCGAGTGCATGGCTTCCTCGTGAGGGCACGTTGCGATCTCTCGCTCATGGCGAGGGCGCACCTCCACCTCTTGCGAATAGCGAGAGGGTGTCTCTGACTCGCAGATTGCGAGGAGAGGAAGAGCCTGGGACTCTGTGTACAGTGGAAATGTTATGTGATTGTGAAGTTGAGTGGGAAAAGACGTCTGTGGCCGGATATTGGTGGGTCACGGCAGGGGCGGCTGGGTACAAAGCCATAGGGGAATCGGCACCGCCCGCGTACACCGTCTTAACCGAACCAGGATGCCGATGGGCATAGTCAATGGCCGCATGGAGAATGGCAACAATGGACGCTTGCTGGTCTGAGGTGAGGGTGGTGCCGAATTGAGGGGGCATAGCCCGTTTAACCCTTAACAGGTAAAGGTCTTTTTGACAAACGATTCAGGTAAAGCGGGGTCTGACAGACCCCAAACACAAAAAATAAAAATAGAATACTTCTACTGCATTTATTGACATAGAAATCAAAACATATGTACTTCAACTTATATTCTTCCATTTACATGCTTAAAAGTGACTATAATTGTTAGACATATATTTTAATGAAAATTACAAAAAAAGTATTAAAAATAAGATACTGTTGACTTCAGAGGGTGCTTGACTGAAAGCATGAAACATGAAGCGGTTGGTCATCATCATTTTGTAGAGACCAATGTCCCAACTATCTTTAAGGAAAAGCAGAGCTATAACAAATGAATAATAAATGTGTTTCATAAACCATGAAATCTGAAGAAAAAAAACGAGGTGATTATTTTGACTTTGACCAATTTTACGCAAAAATGATGAACTGGTTTTAATGAAATTTTCAGGGAAGGTTGATACTAGGTCCAGCAAACAATCTATAAGTTTTTAATGGTATCTAAGTTTATTATTTATAAGTTTTTATGGCTCTAAGCACTCCTACCCTGACTCAGCAAAACCCCATCCTTCATTGACGGAAGTTTGTGGTCTCAGAGGGTTTTGAGTTTTCTTGAGAGGACATGAGTCGAGCAATTCATACATAATGCTTGTGATAATGAAGAACATATTTTATTGGATATACTGAAAGTGGAATTTGTGATACTGAAGAATCTAATTGCAGTCATCGCAGATGGGGGTTGAATGGTCCTGACACACTGGTCTTTTGCAGTGTAGGCAGTACTTCTTGGTCTTCCTGTCAGACTTCCGGTCACACATGGCACATCGCTTTCTCATAGAAGAGGTATCCGCTTGCTGATGGGGCATGTTCAAGCCAAAGACCGTTCTGATGGTCATCAAAGTACTTTTGTGCATCCCCTTGAAGTTCATCCTCTCCTCTGCCCATGGACGTATCATCTCTTCTGCCAGCTCAATCAGATACTTCCAGCGTGATGAAAGTTCCGCTTGTCCATCACGTTTCCTCATTTCATTGCAGGTGATATAGGAGTTGACACCGGCGGCGTTGACCAGTCCGTATATTATGCACAAAGGCCACCGTTTGGTTTTTCGGCTGCACGTATATCGGGCACACATTTGATCGAACGCGTCAACCCCTCCTTTTGTGTTGTTATAATACAAGATGATTTCTGGCTTCCCACAGTCATCCATAACAGGTTGTTGGTGCATTGAGGAGATCAACTGCACAAATTTTTTCTTCTTCTTGTCAGTAAATGTGACACAAGTGCCATGGTTGTGTCAAAGAGGAAAGCCGTGCACCCTTTTCTGGTGACCGTCTTGTCTGTCATCAGAGCTAGTACTTGTGGCTTCTTGTCCCTCAGTGTGCCTACATATGTGAGCCCATAATTTTTCAAAAGATCTTGTACAAGGGGGATAGATGAGAACCAGATGCATGTGTGGGAATAGAGTGGTTGAGGTGTCCTAAAATGTGGCGAGATGTCACATCTTATGATGATATGAGAATAGTGTGAGAAGAAACATATTATCAACAGAACAGAAAATATCAAACATTTATATGTGATACAAAATATGTGATACAAATTAAATTTGAACTAAAAGAAGAGAAGGATGAAATAAATTACAGCTGTATGTGTGGGAATAGAGTGACTGAGGTGCCCTAAAATGTGGCGAGATGTCACATTTTATGATGATATGAGAACAGTGTGATCTTGTTGTGAGAAGAAACATATTAACAGAACAGAAAATATTAAGCATTCATATGTGATACAAAATATGTGATACAAATTAAATTTGAACAAAAGAGGGAAGGATAAATCAATCAAATAAAATGTGGCGGAATGTCATGCTTTATGATAATATGAGTATAGTGTGACCATGATATGAAAAGAAACTCGCATTACCAGAACAGAAATTAAACATTGTGATAAAAATTAATGTGATCAAAAGAGGGAAAATGGAATAAATTTAATAAATAAATTAAACAAATTAAATAAATAAATAAAATAAATAAATAAAATCAAACTCGGATGTATGTTTTTCTGTTGACAAAAAAGAAATTATTATTTACCCATAGGTATAAATAATAAAACATTTATATGACATGAACAAACCTCAGGTGAAGTGGGGTCTGACAAACCCCACGCTACTCACACCTCAGGTAAAGTGGGGTCTGACTGACCCCACGGTACTCACACCTTAGGTAAAGTGGGGTCAGACGGGCTCAAAAGCTCTATAAAGCTTATATAGAGCAAGATTCAGGAATGACCCTATCACCCCATTAAACTACTCCACTGATCAAGAAGGTATATGGGAGTACATATCTGTATGTAATATATTAGTATATTGAAATTTAAAAACAAAAAAGTATGGGGTCTGTCTGACCCCACTTTACCTGTTAAGGGTTAATGCGGGTTACCGCAGTAAAATTAGCCCACTCATCGCGCTCTGGGTGATACACCGTGTAGGCCGAGACCATGTCGGCCAGACGAAGCGCGAATGAAGTGAGTGTTTCGGCTGGATGCATGGTTGCTTCCGCCAAACGATCAGCTACAGCGCCAGCCGACGCGGGCGCGTAGAAAAAAGTGCGGAACGCTAGTTTGAACGCGTTCCAATCATCAGGATGCCCACTCTTGGCTAACCGAGCGGCAATCGCGGCATCACCGGCAGTTTTCTGCTGAGTGACGGCGATTTTGTCAGCCTCCGGGATCTCGGAGGACCACCTTTCATCTAACAGAGCGAGCCATGATTGCGCGTCCGTGCAAGCAGGCAGATTGGTAGTGGGATGATAATTTATCCCTGATGAAATGAATATTGGGACATCTGCAGCTGCCTGCAGTGCCCTCGCCTGGTTGCTGACGGGTACACTCGTACGCCGCGACATGGCAATGAAATAACCGGCCTAGCTCTAGCTAGCACTCCTGTATGTGCACTGAGTATTTGGAGAATGTGGACTTTGTAATTTGTATGTATGTTCACTGAGTAATAGGAATGGGTACGTATACACGAGTTAGTCAAACTCTAACCACCGCTTGCCACCACTATGGTAAAGTGTCCGAATGGTTAGGCTCAATGACTAAAACACGTAGAACTGTGTTGGCTCTTTATTGTAGCACAGAATATGATATGTGTGTCGGAGGCTGAATGGGGGAGAGAACTAATCGGCACTGTGAATATGCTAGCACTTACTCTTTCGTGTCCTGAACCAGCACTTGTTTGACCACGACCGCCTGGCAGCGTAGTCAGAGGTAATCTGAGTATTGTCCGGAGCGGGCTAGTCGCCCTGCTGGTCCAGCTTAGCGAGTGCCCAATCAGATGCTTGATCTGGGTCACGTGATGACGCGCAACTGGGTCACGTGATGACGCGCATCTGGGTCACGTGATGGCGCGCGTCTGGGTCACGTGATGACGCGCATCTGGGAACAATGGCCATGCTAGGCCGAGTGACGTCAGAAGTGCCAAAGATCCCGCGCCTAAGAGTGCCAATCGGGGAGTTCCGACTCCTCCCCGACGGACTCCTATATCATGCGCGTAGGAATGCATACCAGTTGGAAGAGCTTCGCCTGGTATGCCCTGATGGAGCAAAGGCGGCAGCGTTACGCATCACCCATTCCCTTCCGATGGCCGGCCATGGCGGAATCCAAGTTACTCTGGAACGCCTACAGAAGTTTGCATTCTGGCCTAAGATGTCGGAGGCTGAATGGGGGAGAGAACTAATCGGCACTGTGAATATGCTAGCACTTACTCTTTCGTGTCCTGAACCAGCACTTGTTTGACCACGACCGCCTGGCAGCGTAGTCAGAGGTAATCTGAGTATTGTCCGGAGCGGGCTAGTCGCCCTGCTGGTCCAGCTTAGCGAGTGCCCAATCAGATGACCCAGATGCGCGTCATCACGTGACCCAGTTGCGCGTCATCACGTGACCCAGATCAAGCATCTGATTGGGCACTCGCTAAGCTGGACCAGCAGGGCGACTAGCCCGCTCCGGACAATACTCAGATTACCTCTGACTACGCTGCCAGGCGGTCGTGGTCAAACAAGTGCTGGTTCAGGACACGAAAGAGTAAGTGCTAGCATATTCACAGTGCCGATTAGTTCTCTCCCCCATTCAGCCTCCGACACACATATCATATTCTGTGCTACAATAAAGAGCCAACACAGTTCTACGTGTTTTAGTCATTGAGCCTAACCATTCGGACACTTTACCATACAGCAAACCAGCCTTGCTAGTCTATGCCTAAGGTTCTTATGCTTAAATAAGTTCTGAGTAGCTGTATTATCAGCCCATACTCTG
>NC_134814.1:28933707-28946207 GCF_046742065.1 Oratosquilla oratoria | reverse complement strand
GGAGCAAATAATTTTCTAGGACTGTTTTGGCGATCGTTTGATTTTTAAAAGTACATGTGAAATTTCATACATACATGTACACACATACCAAAGGCTTTCCCCCCCCTTACAAGGGAGGTAACCCCCCCCCAAAAAAAAAAAGGCATAAAAACAATTCCCATACATTCCATCTCTATCACACTTCACTCCCCTCCACCATCTTCCATCCCTCTTATCTTGACACCTCCTGGATGATGGGTCATCCCTATATCTTGTCCAATGACCTGGGTCAGAATCAGCGTCGCAAGACACAGCACATCCACAGCAAGGCCGTTCCATTAAATTGGCGACCCTTCTTTCCGTCCCCCTCATGCAGAAAAGAAAACGGGGAGAAATCACATCGAGCTGCGTCAAATTTTTCTCACACATACTCCCTCACCCTCCATCCCCCACCGATTCCACCTCATGCATCATAACATTATCCATACAGAACCATTGTCCATTCAACCTTATCTTCTGTCCTCTCCCTTCCTTCCTCAACAGATATTCCCCTCTTCCCCAAAGCCTTTTTACTCCATCCATCTATCTCATTCTAGGTCACCCCCTCATGTTCACTCCTTCCACATCTCCCTTCCACGTGTCCAAACGATCCCAATACTCTTCCATCAGCCCTGTCTCCGAACTCCTTTTACACCCTTGTTCTCCTCCTAACCTCCTTATTTCTTACTCTATCCAGACTAGTAACCCCTATCACATTTCTCAGACAACTCATCTCAAACACATTCAAACTCCTTCCCTCTTCCTCTCTTATGTTCCATGTTTCTGCCCCATACAGTGCTGTCAGTAAAATCACTCCATACAATCTCCTCTTAGTATCCCTTTCCAAATGTCTATTTCTCATTTCACTATTTAATCCACCAAGGCATTCACTTGCCTCTCTCAATCTAAGTACTACCTCCACTACCACTCCTTCTTTTCCTGCAACATTTGCACCAAAGTATCTAAACATATCCACTTCCCTTAATACTCACTTCCAGTCTGCTGCCACTTTCTCTCTTGTATATCTCATCACCTTAGTTTTACCCACATTCATTTTCAACTTCCTTTATTCACACACTTTCCCAAACGGTCACTAGCTTTCTCAATCCCTCCTCTGATTCTGCTACAGGCGCAGTGTCGTCCGCAAACAACAGCTTGGTTATCTTCCACTTTTTTTTCCATTTTCTTTTCCCTAGATTGGTGGTGTGCCAATTGGATACACACTTTTCGCGCTTAAATTTTCGCGGGCTTTTTTGTCCATAATAATGCTTATGTGGTAACTTTTATTGTTTGAGTTATCAGTAATGATTATATTTTTTCTTTTAAGGGTGTTTTTACCCCATCTGGATATATAATATAGCCCCTATAAGGTAGCGTGTATCCGATTGGCACAGTTCCTACCGGTTACGTTACGCTTGTTGACATCGGATGGGAAAAGTCAAATCATTATATATCTTCACATGGTAGCTTAGAAACAAAAATTTTGTATTGTATAGGTAGAAAAAACACTATAATTGTATACACAACTCTATAATAGAGAAGGAATTGTCATTATGTATTTTTTTCAATTTCATTTTAGGTTGTCGAAACCAAAAATGAAACGTACTATATACTACACTGAAGATGAGTTAGCACAGCATGTAAACTCTCATGAGTTTCAACATGGTTGTGATAATACGTCGGTGACAATAAATGAAAGTAATATAACCATCGTGACTGTAAATGAGAGTTCTAGGAGAGACTGCCAAGGTGGCACAGTGCGCGCAACATCACCTATTTATATTTTTTGCGTCGCCAGAGACATTTATTGAATGCTTAGAAGGTCCTCATAGGGATTTGAGTGCTGTCATTACATCCTGTCTTCCCCTCCCCCTCTAAATTCCACATCCGGTTACCTCCTCTCCCTCAGTGCATAGGCCTACGCACCAATCCCCCCCCCCTCCCCCTCTCACACTCCACTTCCGTCTCTATGTAAGTGCAATTTCATACAAAGAATATATGTCTCACATAGAAACACAATTTCATAAAAGAAAAATAAGTACATGCATTATTTTTACACATTACACATAAAAATTCATTTCCAAAATCACCCATTTTCATTTAGTCAGGACGAAGTTTTTTTTTGTACAATTGAGGTTTTAAATGTTTTGTATGAGATGAATTGACATATGTAGGTCATTGTTATAATGTTTTTTTTTTTACCAAGTTCCTCTTATATTAGGCTCAGGCACACGTAATCTCAATCCTTTGATTTTCTGTCAAAGTTTTTTTCAATTGTTCATAGTTGTCATTTTTTATTTTGGAATTACGTTAATTTTGTATTAGCAGGACTCTACGAACCCTATATTTATATCATAGTAACTTTAAATGGACAAAAAACACACGCATATATTTTATTTTAATTTTTTATTCTTTGTATCCTTTTGGATGCATGCCCACCGGAATTGCCAGCGCGCGCCACCTCCACCAATCTAGGGCCATCTCGGATCCTTGACCCACCACCCTTGCATTTGCCTCTCGCACTACATCATCCATGTATAAATTGAACAGCCTGTTTGACATAACACATCCCTGACGAAGTCCCACCTTTACCTCAAACCACTCACTCTCTCCATTTATAATCCTAACACACGCTCTATTACTCTCGTAAAAACTCTTGACAGCTCGTAAAAGCTTTACTCCTATTCCATATATCTGCAATACCTCCTACAGTGCCTTACTGTCTACCGTGTCATAAACCTTTTCCAGATCCAGAAAAACCCAAAATACATCCTTAACTTTTCCTATAGCTTACTCATATATCTGTCTTACCACAAAATTCTGATCTACGCAACCCCTACTTGTCCTAAACCTACACTGTTCCCCAGCAATTATTCCCTCTGTTCCTCTCCTAATCCTTTCAATCAAGACCCTCCAATAGGCCTTCCCAACTACACTTAACAAGCTAGTCCCTCTGAAACTAATACACTCACACTTGTCCCCCTTTCCCTTGTAAAGTGGAACTATCAGACACTACTCCAGTCCTCCGGCGCTCTACCCTCTCTTAAACAAATATCAAATAACCTCACCAGCCACACCATCACTGTAACTCCTTTTTTCAGACATTCTTCATGACATCCATCCAGACCAGGTGCCTTACCTGCTCTCATCATCTTAACAACTGCCTTCGTTTCATCTTTCCTTATTTCTCCTCCATTTTCCTCACTCATCTTGGTCATTTTCTTAGCACTTCCCATTGCAACTACCTTTCCCTCCCTATCCTCCTCCACATTTACCAACTCCCTAAAGTACTCTACCCATCTTCTTCTCACTGCCTTCTCTTTTATTATCATCTTTCCATCTGCACCTTTTACCTTGTCTTTCTCTCTTAATTTCTTTTCAAAACATCTTGTTATTACTTTCAACATTTTCTGTCATACTCTTACCTCATTTCACATCTCCTCTCCTCTTTGCCTTCTTTATCTTATGCTTTACTTCTCTTCTTTTTTCTTTGTACCTTTCATATGATTCTCTCGTCCTATTTTGTAACCAATCTATGAAAGATTGATTCTTCTCTTCTACACTTATCTTTGCTTCCTCATCCCACCAATCACTACTCTTTCTTCTATTTTCTCCTGTCCTCCTTGTTCCACACATCATCTTTGCACACCTTTTGACTCCCTCCTTGAACCATCCACATTCCTCCTCCACTATTAATTCATTGAATCCTTTCTGACTCTAGTTGAATCTGCATCCTATATTTCTCCAACTCCTGTCTATCACTTGGCTGCATTTTCTCTTCTGACTCATTTTCATGAACTACATCGCTAACTCCCTTCTCAGCTAGTGCTGCAATGGTTTCTTTCTGTATATCACCTTTTAAACTACATGTCACCGGTATTTCAAACTTATTTGCTATCTGGCGTAACTCCTCTTCTGTACATTGGTACAGGTAGTGGAGGTCACGACTATTTATGAATTCTTTTACTTTATCTGCCATTTTAATTTCACCTGAACTAACTTCAGTAGTCTATGACATACCTTAATTGGATGGCTACTACTGTCTTTGCCGTGGAGAATACTGTGTGGAATCCTTGGGTGGTAATCTGCCGGTGGTTACAATCCTCGGACCGGGCCCCCACCTTTATTACACCCGCACCCCTAACCTAAAATAACTAGTTAGTAAATAAGGGACCTATGAGGGCAATACTTACTTATATATATTCTGCTTCATTCCTTAAAGGTGGGTGAACAATAGAATATCTATCATCAGTTATTATCTTTAACATATATCATCATTATTGAGGTTAGACAAATGCAGATGTAATTATTTTCATTTATTGAACTAAAAGCTATATTGATCATATCTTCATTACATGCAAAATAAATCTTATATATATTCTTACACATGTGAGGTAGTATGAAATCTTAATCATTATTACTTGCATCCAGTAGATCTATACTGAGATTCTGATCTCCACATTATTATTCATATGAACTAAATTCAACTCAATGAATAATATCAACAAGTTCCAACAATAGATCTGTCGACATACATAAGTCATAAACATAAATCATACATTATTCATACATCACAAGAAATTAAAGCAAATACTTCCTAAAAATTCACACACTAATTAGAATGTAACAATCTTAAATATATAACATATACGCAGATATGTTCACTTTCAAAATACTTTGGTTTTCTCTTGCTACGTACTGCGCCTGCGTTAAACGAAGGAAACGAAAGACACAATACAACAGCAAACACTATACGACACAGGGGTGACTATGGTAAACGATACGGTAACACCCGTAAAAAGGATATATATGTATTGTACAAAGATTTTAAACTATGGTATACCCCCCCCAAAAAAAAAAATCTCATCACCATTGTTGTACATACTCGTAGTGTCGTCGACACTTTCATTAAACACATATTCATCGACAGGCGTCAACAACCTATAGCAGATAGTCGGTATTTGCACAAGGACAGTCATACCTGCTAGGGCTACTCTTAAAGTCCAACGTAACGTTGGATGGCTTTCACCTAGGCTGTTAAAACTGCCACCCACTTATGGGCGTTTCTCAGCTATTTCTCTCTTTGACCTTTCCCTCTTTTCTTAGCTCTCCAGGATCCGCATGAGTCCTTGCTGGCTCGTGAGACTCCTCGGTCGTCCGGCCTGACGAAATCTAGTATACCCCTGTTGTAGTTTAGAGTAGTGTAGATCCCGTCACCAACTGGGCACACAGCGTGTCATTCCATGCGACTGTCGCCAGTCGTCAGTCCCCAAGGAACTTTGTGACCCCTATAGTCTGCAAACGAAAAAACACTTCCCCTGACGACCCTAATATCGACCTGGATAAGGCTAGGCATATTTTTCTCCACTCTGACCAAACCCGATTAGCTGAATTCAATCCCTTTATTCTGAAGAAATGTCTGTCTTCTCATACTGATGATATCAACCGGGTTAGGAAACTTAGAAGCGGAGATCTCCAAGTTACTACCAACTCTGGGAAAGCCACACGCGACTTACATAAGGCCAAGAGGTGTCATACCTTTGATGTTGTTGCCTCCCTCCGTAAGTCACTCAACTCCTGCAGAGATTTGATGATCATGGACGAGTCTGACATACTCGAAGAAATGAAAAACGAGGTGATTCTATATGTCAAAATCATAACGCGACTGGACCGGGAAAAGAACATGCAAGTGAACACGCCCCTTATCATCTTCACTTTCAACTCCACAACCCTCCCTGACCATGTCAAAGTTGGATACATCCGCGTACCAAACAAACCACGCACTCGCACCTTCCTTCCCCGACTATCTCAGAGCTTCCACTGCATGTACCATAGTCACTCATGTGTTGTATAGTGTTTTCTGTTGTATCGTGTCTTCCGTTTTTTTTTTTTTTTTTTTTTCTCGCAGGCGCAGAACGTAGCGAGAGAAAACCAAAGTGTTTCAAAAGTGAACATATCTGCGTATATATTATATATTTAAGATTGTTACATTCTAATTAGTATGTGGAAATTCAAGTAAGTATTTGCTTTAATTTCTTGTGATGTATGAATAATGTATGATTTATGTTTGTGACGTTCCATTGTTGGAACTTGTTTATGTTTGGACATGAGTTAAGAGTTGATTTTCGTTTTCTCTTTCTCTCTCGCAGCCAAACTGTTAACACGTATATTATGTTAGCTTAAACGGGTTTCATACCCTTGTGCATAGATTGAGCACATTTGTAATTAAAGTAAAAAAGGGGGGGTTTCCTGTGAATAGAGAGAGAGCAATCATATGAGGTATGTAAGCTTGGAAATTATATTGTATTGAAAGTTCACTATTATTTTGATAAATTTAGAGATTAAATTAGATTTTCAAGGATAATATTTGATATATCATGTATATGCACACCATGTCATTGCAGTCACGTTGTGGTAAACTCTTATATTGAGATTAGTACAAGGTCTAATACACTATTAAGTACACCTATTACATTGAGTTTATTTTGTTGATATTATTTATTGAGTTTGTAATGGTATGATACATATTATAATTACGTACAACATTGTACAAGTATTATATATTGTACTTGCGAAGTGTTCAATTGTGGTTGTATTTTTCCATTGCATAATTGTCATAGAAGTTATTGTATATTTATTTTGTTATTGTCATTGTATATTTATTATTGTATATTGTGCATATGTAATAAGAACCAAGTGTTTAGTTTGAGCGTGTATGTTTTCCCGCCAAATCTGGCGTGGTCGCGTCGCTTAGCGTCAGTCTTGAATCTGCATAGGAAGCGACAGCATGCTCGTTTTGTAGTGCTTGTATCAAATATATTTTTTCATTATTGCATTATTTGACTGTTTCATTGGCCACCCCGATACAAGTTGAATTTAATTCATATGAATAATAATGTGGAGATCAGAATCTCAGTATAGATCTACTGGATGCAAGTAATGATGATTAAGATTTCATACTACCTCACATGTGTAAGAATATATATATGATGTATTTTTCATGTAATGAAGATATGATCAATATAACTTTTAGTTCAATATATGAAAATAATTATATTTGTATTTGTCTAACCTCAATAATGATGATATATGTTAAAGATAATAACTGATGATAGATATTCTATTGTTCACCCACCTTTAAGGAATGAAGCAGTATATATATGAGTAAGTATTGTCCTCATAGGTTCCTTATTTACTAACTAATTATTTTAGGTTAGAGGTGCGGGTGTAACACAGGATATAAAGATATATTTTCATTCCATTTCCAGGAGAAATAAAATTGTTGGAGTGAAAGCATACATATATAAATATAAAATATATATATATATAAGTGCCGTGCTAAGAGGGTGATCATAGTCTTGACCTGCTACTTGGCGGTCACGAGTCTTTTAAGGAGGTACTTTGCGTGTTGGCTACAGAGCATTACAATGATAAAACAGTAAAATTATAAAAAGATAAAATGATAAAATCATAAAACGATAAAATGATAAAAAGAAAAAATGATAAAACAGTAAAATCATAAAACGATAAAATTATAAAACAATGAAATTATAAAGCAGTAAAATAAAAATACTATAAAATTATAAAACGATAAAATGATAAAGATATAAAATTATGATACTATAAAGTGATAGAATAATAAAATGATATGACGATAAAACGATAAAGCGATTAATCGAAGTGATGAAATGTTAAAATGATAGAAATTGTAAAATTATAAATTTATAAAATGAAGTGAGAGGTCAAGCCGCTGCATTTTCTTTATTTGATTGATTGACTGATTGATTGATTCATTTATTTTTCTATTAATTTATTTATCTATTTATCTATTTATCTAATTATCTAATTATTTAATTATCTATTTGTTTATCTATTTATTTATTCATTTATATATATATTTATTTATTTATTTATTTATTCATTTATTTATTTGTTTATTTATTTATTTATTTATTTATCTAGTTATTTGTTTGTTTGTTTATATGTTTGCTTGTTTATTTATTTATTTATTTTGTTGTTTTTTATTTATCTATTTATTTATTTATTTATTTATCATTATTATTATTAATTTTTTTTAGGTAGATGTTTGAGTCGCCTCCCCAGCTGGACAGGTCTGTTGGGAACCAACGCAGGAACCATGCAGATGGACCCGGTAATCGAAATCACGACCATCTGCTCATGAGTTCGATACAGTGTCTACTGGGCTAACATGCATCTCAGATCGTGTGATGTTAGTTATAATAAAACTACAAATTTCAACACTGGCATGAATAGGTTGATGATTAAAGCTTATGCAGTGGTGAGTATGGAAAATAATCGCATGGCATTTACTTTTGTCATGAAGTATGGCGAATGAAACTATGGTACCATTGGTATAATTAACCCCTTGCGCACTGATTGGTCCTTTAGATTCTACTATGGACTCCGCCAGACTATTGTGCCCATCTCTATAGAATAACAAAAGGGTTACAATATCTCCTGTTTAAAATCTGTGCCTGGGGCTATTTTAACTAATATTCTATCAATTGGTGATCTATTATCTTTAAGTTGTATGACACCTTATCAGTATCCTTCGTCACGGCAGAATAAATACATATTACCGTCCCTGTGTTGGATGTATAGATCCTCTCAAAATATTGAACCACATATGGATTTCACAGTGATGATATAATATTGGAGTATATCATATATTATCTGTGTGAGCTATCTCATTTGCTGTACAGCAAATAGTGTATGAAAAGTGTATCAAGGAATCGGCAACAAACGTTAAAATAACATAGTAAACCCCATAAGTACCTGAAGTCTTGGACCATGCTTACGCATAGCTAGTCTTATGTAATAATTTTTTATTTTATTGTATCTATTTATTCTATTGTAATTATTTATTTTATTTATTTGTATTTATTTATTTTATTTATTTATTTTATTTTTGGTGACGCATGCAGTGGGTTTGATCTAGCATCAAACTGTTTTATTGAGCTTGAGGGATACTCAATGCAGCAAAAATGCAGGGGGAAATGGTTTAGATTTTGATTACTCATTATTGTAGGTGCTAGCTTGGTCCACCTGGGCTTTCGAAAAAGCCAAGAAGTTAGCTTGGCAAAACGCCAAAGATAACCTCAAAGGACTACATGATGTACTCGTACTGTACAGTATGCGAGTGCTTCTTGGCATCTGCCCTCACTGAATGATTGATCAATTTATGTAAGCGATTGTAAAATTTACCGTGATAGTTGTAAGTCTACTGGCATTTGCCGGGAGACAGAGGAGAAATGCAAATATCAACATTCACAGTTATAGTTCGGGTGACCTAGACGGTGATAAAGACTAAAGTGGCGGCTGTAACTGTGGCAGATGCGACGCAAGAGGCCATAGAGGTTGTGGTGATGGTATCGGTGCCGTAAAGATGACTTTAACGATGACTGTGTGATATTGCTGTGGACAGTGATGGCACAATAGTGATGATAGCAATGATGATTGTGATGATGATGAGGTGGAGGAGAACATAGAATATGAGGAAGAGGTGGCGTATGGGGAGGAACAAATGGAAAAGAAGAGCGGTGATGATAATGCTTATGTTGATTGAATCATGAAAATGATTACGGTGATTAGACTCGTAACAAGCAAGCATGGTGTTAATGAGAATAACTATGATAACGACACGACGACGACGACGACGACGACGACGACGACTAAGATGACAACGACGATGGCTACGACGACAGCAGCGACGACGACGCCTACGACGACGACGACGAAGAAGAAGAAGAAGAAGAAGAAGAAGAAGAAGAAGAAGAAGAAGAAGAAGAAGAAGAAGAAGAAGAAGAAGAAGAAGAAGAAGAAGAAGAAGAAGAAGAAGAAGAAGAAGAAGAAGAAGAAGAAGAAGAAGAAGAAGAAGAAGAAGAAGAAGAAGAAGAAGAAGAAGAAGAAGAAGAAGAAGAAGAAGAAGAAAAAGAAGAAGAAGAAGAAGAAGAAAGAAGAAGAAGAAGAAGAAGAAGAAGAAGAAGAAGAAGAAGAAGAAGAAGAAGAAGAAGAAGAAGAAGAAGAAGAAGAAGAAGAAGAAGAAGAAGAAGAAGAAGAAGAAGAAGAAGAAGAAGAAGAAGAAGAAGAGAGTGGTGGTAACGACGATTGCGAATATGACTGTGACCGGTTGTGATTTATGTAAAGGACGGTGACAACGCACTGTGGGACGATGAGAATATTATTCATGTCTACGTCAGTCTGATGATGATTTACGACGATACTACCTCTCGAGATGATCTCACTAATATTGTTGATTTCAACAAATGGTCTGATTTCACCGATCCCTATGTACACTGAAGAAGTAATGAAATGCACACATAGAGATTACAACAGAACTAGAGGTGGGAAATGAGAAGCGGTGGGTGGGCTAGGGTCGCACAATGACAGCAGAAGTTATGTCAATATTAGACACCAGTCTCCTACAGCTAGTCTTCTCGACTACGTCTTTACCACGGAGTTTATAAATGTCATTCATTCTGCTGTGGCTACTGTAAAAACAAGGACTTATCGCAGGGCAAATGAATCGTGAAGCGTTCAACCAAATAAGTGACTAATTCTCTACAGTCGTTAATGTAGGGTTAATCAAAATCGTTCAGAAAAGATGATTTTCAACTCTTTATAATGAAAGGTAATTCTCAGCCAAATGAAGTCGTCTGACTTTAGACAGAACTAAAATTAACGTAGTCATCTATGTGGGGCTAATTGACATGGTTTTAACACAAAGTTTATCATTACAGCAATTAAAGCTCCTTTGTTCGGGAGGAAAACGTCGAGTATCGAACAGAACAGAATCGCATGTGACAAATCTACTACAATCGTCTAGGTTGTGCTGACATTTTCATTGCTCAACGAATTCCCCTTGGTTGGATGAAATCGTCTGGTAGTTCTTTCATGATATCCCTGTCGAATGATTACTCCTTATTTTCCCGGCGAGATCGGTATTTGTCAGAAGTAAAAACTGTATTTTCAGACATGATAACATTTATGCATTACAGTCTTTTAACTTTGTAATATATGACTAAGTTTTACCATCATTGTCCTCATAAAACATAAATTAAAGTTAATATACGTTATGGGACAATAATTCACAAAGCAAAGAAGACCATGAAAAATTACAGATCATTCATAATCCGTTCCGCTGAAACAAACTTAAGCAGCTAAGAAAGGCATTCGTACATGATCTATGGATACAATAAATGAAGGAAGAATAGAGGTGAAAAGTGAAGAAGGGGAGAACTGATTTATAGGAAAGAGGAGCTAAAAGTCAAAGAAATTATGGGACGGAAAATAGTCGGTCTCATTATTATACTTCCTACACCAGCGGAGTCTATGTAGCAATATCTAATGGACTATAATCTAATCATTAATTAGTTCAGATGTATATCATAGATTGTTATTTTTATACCCCATAAAAAGCTCAGGGTATATAGTATAACTAATCAACATTAAATGATTTAGGAGGTTCAGCCCCGTGGGGATGACACTCAATCTTTGGACTGAGCACAAAATCTCTCACTAATAGTTTTAACTCTATTTCTTCTTTTTATTTTTTTTTTTATGGGAAATTGACAAGGGGTTACTGCTCTCCTCTTCCTATCACTTAAGCTAGTGACATAGAAACAGTCCCACTCTGATACAACACGGACAACAGTCCAAATTTTCTTCCAGGTGTGATCTGTGGGAGGTTCCAAGGACCGTTGCCATCTATTGTTGGGCTGTAGGTTTTCCACTAAGTGAAACTCGAGCCAACAGTTAATTGACGTGAATGAAAACAATGGACTAGCTATGGGATGGAAAGGGGCACTCTATGATACCCACTATGCCTTATGTACTTGTTATGCACTCATATGTAGAACAGATTAATGAAGCCTGATCTTGTGTCACACTATAAACACAACATGTGCATGAAAAAAAAATCCCTTCACAAGAAAATAGTAAACTAAGAAAAACAGATTATGAAGAAAGCCGAGGGTATAAATAGATTTTACCTTTATGATTTACGAATGAATGTTAGATAACGGGCAAATTCAAATATATAAATACAAGCAATGGTAGACCCCCCAAAAAAAAATATATATATGTATATAACAAATCAGGAAGGTAACTTTATACGGCTTGAGTGTATGTTATTCTTAATAAATCGAAAGAAACCAGAATAGAACTGCATGTATCAATTGGGTATGACAATAGAAAATAAGAAATAAAATTGGCCTTATAACAATTTGAAAATATTCTTATCAAATTTTGAAAAGTGCTTTATTCTTATATACAAAAGTAGGATGAAAATAAAGAAACTATTGTAGGTTTTTAAGGAAGAAGATCAACTGAGACGGAATTTTGTTTCCAAATGACATACAATAAAGTATAGATAAAAAATGTAGGAACACACACACACACACACACACACACACACACACACACACACACACACACACACACACACACACACACACACACAC
>NC_134814.1:28926207-28928707 GCF_046742065.1 Oratosquilla oratoria | reverse complement strand
TTCCCTGTATTTGCAAGCGTGAACTGAAGATTCCTGTGATCGAACTGGCATTTGTCAAAGCTCAGAGAGAGAAGGCTGGCAGTATAGGAGCTCTCATGATTTCTAGCCAGGATATTCTGAAGTCCAAGAGACAGGAGGCTGCCACAGAGAGACAGAAGAAAAGAATTGCCGAGGAAAAGAGACTTGAGATGGCCCAGGCTGAGAGAAAGAAGTCCGATGACTGGAGTCAAGCCGATTCTGGGTTTAATGACTTCCCCATGACTGATTCGAAAGCTGACCAGGAGAAATATGAATTTGTCTCTAACCCAGAAAATAATTATTCCAAACGCCCCAGGCATAAGATTCGAAATAGGAAATATATCCTGAAATCAGTCTAGATGCCAAACCTTCACTGATCTCATAGTTCTAGATAACATCTAGGCTGGCAGTGAGCCTCTTTTCACCTGCAGCCTTACTAATGTTCAAATTAAAGCTTTCCTGGACAACCCCATGTATGTCCCTGACTGGTCTTCACACACCCAGAGTATAGAACAGTGGTTCTTAACCTTTTTCAGTGTCTGTGCCCCTTGATTATCTCAGAAAATTTTCTCGTACCCCCATCCAATATAATTACAATACAAACATATGAAAAGGATTAGTGATAAACCTTGCTGAGAAATTATCATATATATTCCATTACTGAACCCCTAGGAGTTCATTAATGGAATATGTATAATAATTATATATAATAATTTCCCAGCAAGGTTTGTATCACTAATCCTTTTCATATGTTTGTATTGAGGGGGAGTGGGTGGGGATGGGTGTGAGGGAGTATGTATGAGAAATAAATTGACGTAGCCTGAAGAGATTTCTTCCCGTCTTCTCCTTTTCAGCATGAGAGGACGGAGAGGGAGGGTGGCCGAGTTAATGAAGCGGCCTTGCTGTGGATATGCTGTGTCTTGCGACACTGCTTCTGACCCAGGATAGTAGACAAGATGCAGGGATGACCCGTCATTCAAGAGGTGCCAAGATAAGAGGGAGGGAAGAGGGTAGAGGGGAATGGAGTATGTAAGGAATGGAAAGGGTAGGAGTGATTTCTATGCCTCCCGAGTAAGGGGGAAAAAAGCCTATGGTATATGTATTACTGAACAAAGGTACTTTTTTTTTATTTCAAATTGAAAATGTCAGTTTGTAGGATACAGTGAATGCACATTATGATTTCTCATGGTAAATATACAGTACCATTGCACTGGCTATCATGTCTCATACCCCCTGGATTAAGGTTTCGTACCCATTGGGGGTACAGATACCCCATGTTAAGAATCACTGGTATAGAGCGTTGTGTGCAGCAAGTGAGCGAGGCCAGCAGTGACGTGTATAGCCAGGAGAGGAGGGAAGGCTACATCCGATCTCAGGTGGTCAGCAGGGAGGTGATTAGTTGGAACAGAAGCAAGAAAGACATGTTTTCTATGGTGTGCAGCAACAGAGTATCGTAGTAGTAAAACCGGTTTTTGTACTTGATGATTTTGTTTTCTAAAAGAATATTAAATGCATCAGTTGTATCATGATCATTCGTTTTACTACTATGGATCCATCTTCATCCTATAAAATTAATCTGATGCATTTACTTCACTCTAAATTAGCTGTTTAATTATGTTAGTAAAAGGCAGGGAATACTGAATCTTTTTTAGAATTTCAAGTTAAAATTTACCTATAAAAAATTAAAAATATTAAGATTTGAAGATATCACATCATTCTGCACATAACCTACATCATTTATTCCACGGACCAATAAAAAAAAAAAAGGCCATCTTATAACACGCCCTACTACACAATGACTATAAAGATTGATATTAAAGACATGATTAGTTATACGTCGTTAGACGTCAAATACATTTATGTAGGTGGTGGTTAACTTTGAACAAAAAGGGTAAATTGATCAAATTATACTATGTGCGCTGTTAGCACAATCGAAACTAATCTGGTCTCGCATTCCCTTAGATGTAGATTCGAATTCGGCTTTTCTCACCGATTCCCAGCAGTACTGCCCTTTCCAACAGCCCTCAAAGTCACAGGCTAAAAGTGAAGGATTCGGACATGAATACGCGTCTCCTGGTGTAGGCTCCCCACCTTCATCTTTTGTGCTTTGACCAACATTTTCATTTATTTACGGAAAGAACTCTGGATTAAAGAAGTTTGTGTGGATTCACCTCCTCGTTCGCTTAGAATTATACTGGTCAATACAGTTTTTCTGTCATAACTGTGTACAACGGATCCTAGATAACTAATGTATGCCGAATCTAAATTTGGTACCAGCATTTGTCTATTGCATCAAAGTTTCGAGATGCTCATAGGGTAACCTTACGTTTGTTAATAACTTGCAATTTTGTATTAAGTTTTAAAGAACTGATAGCGTAAAATGACTGAAATTATTGGGAATAAGATGATTTTTATATTTTTACATCTAATACGTTAAATAGTAAAGTTGGTGAATCATAGTTAAGAGCATAACATACGAATG
>NC_134814.1:28906207-28918707 GCF_046742065.1 Oratosquilla oratoria | reverse complement strand
GTATGTATATATGTCTATATATATGTCTATCTATCTATCTATCTATGTATCTATGTATATATATATATATATATATATATCATTAAATCCCTAAATTAGTCAAAATCTATCATCAAAGTTTATGTGAGATTATTTTCCTGCATCCATTCCCAAATGTCTATTTCTCATTACATTTTTTAATCCACCAAGGCATTTACTCGCTTTTCTCAATCTACATTCTACCTCCACCTCCACTCCTCCTTTTCCTGACACATTCGCACCCAAGTATCTAAAAGTATCCACTACCTCTAGTCTCTCTCCTCCAGTCTGCTGCCACTTTCACCCCTTGTACATCTCATCACCTTACTTTTTTACCCACATTTATCTTCAACTTCCTTCTTTCACACACTTTCCCAAACTTTGTCACTAACTTCCTTAATACATCCTCTGATTCTGTTACAAGCGCAGTGTCGTCAGAAAAACAACAACTGACTTATCTCCCACTTTTCTCCGTTTCCTTTAACCATCTTTAACCATTTGGGAAAGGATGCTAAGATTAGATTGCATGAAGGAGTGATTGTGCCGAGAGCACTGTATGGGGCTGAACATGGAACATAAGAAAGGAAGAGAGAAGAAGTTTGAATGTGTTTGAGATGAGGTGTCTCAGAAGTATGATAAGAGTTACTAGGCTGGATAGAGTGAGAAATGAGGAGGTGAGGAGGAGAACAAAGGTGGTAAGGGAGCTGGGAGATAGGGTGGATGAAAGAGTATTGGGATTGTTTGGACACATGGATAGAGTGAGTGAAGAAAGAGTAGTAAAGGAGGTGGAAGGCAGATGTGGAATGAGTGAACATGAGGGGGCGACCTAGGATGAGATGGATGGATGAGGTAAAAGGGGTTTTGGGGAAGAGGGAAATGTCTGTTGAAGAAGGATGGGAGAGTACAGAAGACAGGTGTGAATGGAGAATGGTTGTATATGGATGATGTTGTGATCCAAGGGGTGGAATGAGTGGGGGATGGGGGGTGAGGGATTATGTGCGAGAAATAATTTGACACAGCTCGAAGGGGTTTCTCCCCGTCTTCTCCTTTTCTGCATAAGGGTACAGAGATGGGGAGGGGTCGCCAATTTAATGAAGCGACCTTTCTGTGGATGTGCTGTGTCTTATGACACCGTTTCTGACCCAGGGCAGTGGACAGGGTGTAGGGATGACCCGTCATCCAGGAAGTGCCAAGATAAGAGGGAGGGAAGAGGGTGGAGAGGAGTGTAGTGTGATAGGGATGGAATGGGTGGGAGTCGTTTTTATGCCTTTTTTTGGCTACCTCCCTTGTAAGGGGGAAAAAACCTTTGGTATATGTATGTATGTATGTATGTATGTATGTATGTATGTATGTATGTATGTATGTATGTATGTATGTATGTATGTATGTACAGTATGTATGTATGTATATATGTATATATGTATGTATGTATGTATGTATGTATGTATGTATGTATGTATGTATGTATGTATGCATGTATGTATGTATGTATGTATGTACAGTATGTATGTATGTATGTATGTATGTATGGATGGATGTATGTATGTATGTATGTATGTATGTATGTATGTATGTATGTATGTATGTATGTATGTATGTGTTTTTCTGCACACTAGGATTACCTTATTGTACATAATGTATGTGTAGTAATATTCGTAAACGTACGTGAATTGAAATGGAACCTTTCCTCTTTAGTGAGAAGAAACCAATGTTATTCTTTGGTCACCAGAAGAGCCAGTGAATCGCTGGCTGTCTTGTGTTTGTAGAAATTTTAATCCTAAACAATTTGTAAAATCACATGCTCCACTTATGAGAGGATAAAGGCTAGAAATTTGTTCTTGTTTTTACAGAAGTCGACCAATCTAGGTGAAGACGAGAAGCCTACCCCAGGAGGCGCGTAGCTGTGGCCTAAGCCGTCACTTTACTACACTCTTTGGGGACTGTTGGGTAAGGAAACCAACATTCACGGGTAGGAATCAGTGAAGAGCGTGGGATTCGAAACCAAAACTAAGCGAAAACGAGATCAGCATGTTTCCCATTACGCCTCAGTTAATGAGACAGTGTAAGAAGAGCTCATTTTAGACATACGGTTTCCAATGCGGAGACTTTCGGTAAACGTGTGGGCTGTAGAAATTATTATCGTCAATTATATATCTAAGTACTGCAATTCATATGTCATTATTAGCTCTTGCGGACACGTAAGAATTTGGAATCGGATAACACTATATAGCCAACACAACGCTGCGTTGCAAAATCATCTCAATTCAGTCAGCTTATCCAAATAAAAAATATATCATTTTACATTCATTCATACATACATACATACATACATACATACATACATACATACATACATACATACATACATACATACATACATACATACATACATACATATATACATACATACATATATACATACATACATACATACATACATACATACATATATACATACATACATACATACATACATGCATACATACATACATATATACAAACATACTGTACATACATACATACACACATACATACATACATACATACATACATACATACATACATACATACATACATACATACATACATACATATATACATACATACATACATACATACATACATACATACATACATACATATATACATACATACATACATACATACATACATACATACATACATACATACATACATACATATATGCATACATACATACATACATACATACATACATACATACATATATGCATACATACATACATACATACATACACACATACATTAATATATTCATACATGTATACATGTATACAGTACATACATACATACATACATACATACATACATACATACATACATACATACATACATATATACATACATACATACATGCATACAAACATACATATATACATACATACATTCATACATACATACATACATACATTCATACATATATGTGTTAATACATATACCAAAAGGCATTTTCCTATATGTTTTTCCTGTTATCTTAGCTCAGTGTGGATATAAGGCTCCCCACACACTGCCGGTTTAGTATTTACAAGGTTGTACATTTACTGGAATTATTAATTATTTTATGGCAGATCCTAAACTTTTGCTTGTAGAATTCTATCCGGGTGCCATGTCAAGGAGAATTTGGAAATGTCAATAACTAGGATTTCATTTAAAAATGCACAGTTATGTGTTTATTCAGTAGAATTCGTTAGTGGTCTCTTATCAATTCGAAGTGCTTAACAAGGACGAGCAGAACTAATTATGCATATGTATATATATATATATATATATATATATATATATATATATATATATATATATATATTGTTACGGGCTGCTGGTATGTGAAGAGACGTTACGTATAACGTCTAAGTGCTTAAGAACCAGCGCACTTCTAGAAGCCACTGTAGGACTGAACTATCTGGTCAGGGCCTAGATAATTCGTAAGACTAGAAGTAAAGGTAACAAAGAAGATTCCAGGAAAGGAATATTAAACTAGCGATAAAACTAGTAAACGAAATTATTAATGGAAAATATTTACAGGCAATCAACACAAAAGAGAATGGGCAGTAGGGTCAATGGGACCGTTACATGATTATGAGAATATGGAAATTATCGTTCAAATAAGAAACAAGATAAGTATACAATATGGTACTATCTAAGTACAAAGAGATCAGGAACATGCATCAGAATAAGTAATAAGTACAAATATAAGTAAAGTAATGCAATGTATATCAGACACGTAATGTAGGCAAAAAGGGTGATCACTTCACACCAATCGTCTCATGAATCTAAACCTTCTAGTTTTTATCAAGAGATCAATATGTGGGAATATGACAAGGAGTCAGCGAATACCACTGCTTATATACCATTGGACCGGAAGCCGGATACTTCCGGTTAAGGGTGCGGGTGAGGAGGAGGGTAAGTTAACACGTCAACATGGGTAGTTTTAGGACCCTCGACTTGCTTGAACAATCTATTTATTTAGTAACTGTCAAATCTGTGCGCTCCGAACTATTCAGGATTTCGCTTGTCTGTTTGTTCTACAAGAGTGCGCACCTCTCCGCACGTAGGTAGGATTACATATAGTGGACGGGCGTTACTGCTTAACATTGTTACAATACATACATAGACAAGAAATATGAACATAGTTATGTAATACAAAGGAACACAATTCTATAACATAATTACACATATGACGTAATATCTAATATTACGTTACACCTCCACCGTTTGGGAAAGCTTTTCACTTTCTGTTGAAAAGCTATGTTCTAGAAAGTATGGAGTAGTTCTTCTGCGCAGGGGACAGCTTCTTGCTGTAGTAGGCGATAGCGTGAAGAACTTCGTTGTGTTCTTGCAAGAGGGCGGCACCGATACCGGTGTCGCTGGCGTCGACTTGCAGAAGAAAGGGTCGTTGGAAATCGGGTGCCCTTAGAACTGGTGCGTTAGTGAGAAGGGACTTCAGGTTTTTGAAGGCCGTCTCACAGGTAGGTGTCCACACGAAGTCGTGGTCTTTTCTCGACAGGTCAGTCAATGGTTCTGCTACATCTTGTTTCTCAGATAAGTGTCCTACTTTTATCTGAAGATTTTGTAGTATCTGAGAGTTTTCCAAGGGAATCTCAGGAGGATTAGGCAGGTTATCAGGAGGCTCTTCCGATTTTATTGTGGTAGAGCTGCAAGCTGGAATTGGATCTCTGGAATGATAAGGTTTTAAGGTATTTATGTGACAGAGACGGGAAATCTTTCTTCTGTCTGGAGTTTTGATTATGTAGTTGAGATCACTGGCTCTGGACAAGACTTCATAGGGTCCTTTGTATTTAGCCTGCAATGGATCTCCTGGTATGGGAAGATAAAGTAACACTTGATCTCCTGGAGAGAAAGTTCTAAGTTTAGAATTTTTATCATACCGACCTTTCATTACTCGTTGAGCATTCGTCAAGTTCTCTCTTGCCAACTTCCAAGCTTCTGACAACTTCTCGGTGACCTGGGACACGTATTTCAAAGAAGGAACAGGTGGTTCTTCTTTCATCCATTGTTCATGAAGTATCTTTAGGGGACCACGGACTTCATGACCGAAGACTAATTCTGACGGGCTGAATCCAAGGCTTTCTTGAATTGTTGTTCGGGTGGCGAACAACAAAAAGGGGAGTCCGTCTTCCCAATTTCGCGTGTTCTCAGCACAGAAGATTCTTAACATTGTCTTGAGCGTTTGGTGAAAGCGCTCTAGAGCACCTTGTGATTGAGGATGATAGGCGGAGGAAGTTACATGATTTATACCTAGTGTTACAAGAGTTTCTCTAAACTTGTTGGAAAGAAAATTACTTCCTTGATCACTTTGAATGTTCTTGGGAAATCCTACCATAGTGAAATATTTCAACATTTCTCTGATTATGTTTTGAGCTTTAATATTTTTCAAAGGAATTGCTTCTGGAAAACGAGTGCTCATACACATGATTGTGAGAATGTACTGATTTCCTTTACTTGAAGGAGGTAAAGGTCCTACACAATCAATAAGAACTTTTTTAAATGGCTCTTCCATTACAGGAATGGGATGGAGTGGAGCTTCTACAATTTTCTGGTTGGGCTTACCTACAAGTTGACATGTATGACATGTTTTACAATATTGGGCAACATCTTTGACAACCGTGGGCCAATGGAAATGTTGGGTTATGTTGAACAAGGTCTTTCTTACCCCTAAGTGACCTGCTAAGGGAGTATCATGAGCCAATCTTAGAACATTATTCCTGAAACTAAGAGGGAGGACTATTTGATTCCTCACTTGCCATGGCTGGTCAGCGGTTGCGGTGGATGCTCTCCATTTTCGCATTAGGACTCCGTTTTCTATATAGAAACCTCGTGACATATTTTCAACTTCTCCTGGAGAAGAAACAATCTCGTACAAATTTTTAAGAGAAGGATCTGACTTCTGTTCTTTGATTAATTCTGCTCTAGATAGAGAAACTGGTGAAGAAGAAGATGGGTCAGTTTGGGAGAATAGGGATTCTAAATTATAGGTCTCCTCTTCAGATTTCTTATACTGAGATCTGGTTACAGCACAAGCGGGAAACAACTGTAAGTTATCTGAAGGTTCTACTGAGGTCTTAGGGTTATTTGTTATTAAGGGAGAAATGACTTTGCTTCCAGCGATGTCATTGGCCAACAATAAGGATATTCCTACTATGGGAAGAGAGTCTACTACTGCTACTTTAACCATTCCGGTTGTTAAATCAGACCGCAAGAAAACATTATGTAATGGACATTTTATAATTCCTCCAACTCCTTCTATCAATATATCATAACCTGTATATGACTCACCCAGATTCTGCAAGACAGAATTTAAAATCAGACTTTGCTTTGCTCCTGTGTCTCGGAGTATGGAAATAGGATATTGTTGTGAACTACTACTATGAGATATAGTTCCTGAAGATACAAATGGTTTGAAACAAGGATCATGATCTGATGAGGGGGGTTCTACATTACTTGACAATACCGGCTTCTTTGGTAGTGTATCCTGAATAGAGGATTTTGAATCGTCTGATTTTATATTACTTACAAGAGTTGGTGTCTTATTGGAGAATGAGGGTGTCAGTCTCTTTCTGCAATTAGAAATGTGATGGCCAACCTGTTTACAATATGAACAAGTTACAGGGGGACTAGTCTTAAACTTTTCCATTCTTTGCCAAGGTTGGTTTGGAGGATATTGATTGAAATCAGACCTGTAACTGAAATGTGATGGGCTAGACTGATTTTCAAAGCGTTTCTTTGGGGCCCAAGGATCAGAGTATTTTGTTGAATCTGGAATATATGACTTTGACTTTTGGGATTCCATTTGTCTTGACTTAGGTTTATGATTTAGTGTGAACTCATCAGCCAATACAGCAGCTTTAGTTAAAGTTTCGGGAACATGATCATCTATAAAAATCCTAAGATCTGTCTCTAAGGTATTCTTAAACTGCTCCAACAAAATCAACTGTTTAAGTCTATCTAAGGTGTCCGTTTCACTAGCCAAACACCACCTATTGAATAACCTCTCTTGTTGAGCCGCATATTCTACGTATGTTAACTGAGGTGTCTTCCTATAATTACGGAATTTCTGTCTATAGGCCTCTGGTATTAGTTCATAAGCTTTTAAAATACAAGCTTTCATATTATCATACTCGCTTTCTGCTTCTGAAAGAGAAGTATAAATTTGCTGAGCCTTACCCTTAAATTGTGTTTGAATGATTAATGGCCAATTTTCTTTAGGGATTTGTAACTGTTGCGCCAATTTTTCCCACTGAAGAAAGAAAATTTCTGGCTCTCCTTCTGAAAATATGGGTAAAAGTTTTACATACTTGGAAATATCTATACGACCTTCCTGAACTACGGGTCGTCTATCAACAAT
This sequence comes from Oratosquilla oratoria, assembly GCF_046742065.1. NCBI lineage: Eukaryota > Metazoa > Arthropoda > Malacostraca > Stomatopoda > Squillidae > Oratosquilla > Oratosquilla oratoria. The sequence goes on along the minus strand of NC_134814.1, from coordinate 28,911,287 downwards.
CCTAGCTTCTACTTCTGCCTTCTTTAATTCTAACTCTGCCAATTTGACTTTAGTTTCGTTCTCTCTTTCTATTTGTTTCACTTTAGCTTCCTCTTCTCTAGCTCTAAATTCTGCCTCAATTTGCATTTGTTTTAGTTTAGTTTCCTCCTCTTTAGCTACTCGTTTCGCTTTAGCTTCCTCTTCTCTAGCTCTAAATTCTGCCTCAATTTGCATTTGTTTCAGTTTAGTTTCCTCCTCTTTAGCTACTTGTTTCGCTTTAGCTTCCTCTTCTCTAGCTCTAAATTCTGCCTCAATTTGCATTTGTTTCAGTTTAGTTTCCTCCTCTTTAGCTTTAAATTCTGCCTCAATTTGCATTTGTTTCAGTTTAGTTTCCTCCTCTTTAGCTTTAAATTCTGCCTCAATTTGCATTTGTTTCAATTTAGCTTCCTCCTCAAAATCTACTCTCCTGACCTTTAATTCAATCTCCTTAATCTTAAGTTCGGTTAGTCGTGCCTCCATTTCTAACCTATTTGAAGGAATTTGTATAGCTGTAATCTCTTCTGGAGATAATATCTCATCTTCGATCAGATTTTCAACGAGTTCCTGAAGTATTTTTTTCTTTCGTAAACTTGTATCAATGTCTACTCCAAAGTGCTTGCCTATTTCTATCAAAGTGTCTTTAGTTTGTTTCTTTAAGAAACTTACCTTGGGATTTTGAACGAATTCTTGAACTATATCATCCATCTCTATAAGAATGTGTTAAATACCTGATCCAATATCCTGGCAAGGGTCGCCACTTTGTTACGGGCTGCTGGTATGTGAAGAGACGTTACGTATAACGTCTAAGTGCTTAAGAACCAGCGCACTTCTAGAAGCCACTGTAGGACTGAACTATCTGGTCAGGGCCTAGATAATTCGTAAGACTAGAAGTAAAGGTAACAAAGAAGATTCCAGGAAAGGAATATTAAACTAGCGATAAAACTAGTAAACGAAATTATTAATGGAAAATATTTACAGGCAATCAACACAAAAGAGAATGGGCAGTAGGGTCAATGGGACCGTTACATGATTATGAGAATATGGAAATTATCGTTCAAATAAGAAACAAGATAAGTATACAATATGGTACTATCTAAGTACAAAGAGATCAGGAACATGCATCAGAATAAGTAATAAGTACAAATATAAGTAAAGTAATGCAATGTATATCAGACACGTAATGTAGGCAAAAAGGGTGATCACTTCACACCAATCGTCTCATGAATCTAAACCTTCTAGTTTTTATCAAGAGATCAATATGTGGGAATATGACAAGGAGTCAGCGAATACCACTGCTTATATACCATTGGACCGGAAGCCGGATACTTCCGGTTAAGGGTGCGGGTGAGGAGGAGGGTAAGTTAACACGTCAACATGGGTAGTTTTAGGACCCTCGACTTGCTTGAACAATCTATTTATTTAGTAACTGTCAAATCTGTGCGCTCCGAACTATTCAGGATTTCGCTTGTCTGTTTGTTCTACAAGAGTGCGCACCTCTCCGCACGTAGGTAGGATTACATATAGTGGACGGGCGTTACTGCTTAACATTGTTACAATACATACATAGACAAGAAATATGAACATAGTTATGTAATACAAAGGAACACAATTCTATAACATAATTACACATATGACGTAATATCTAATATTACGTTACAATATATATATATACAGTGTATATATATGTATATGTATATATATATATATATATATATATATATATATATATATAAACATAAGAACATAAGAATAAAGGAGACTGCAAAAGACCATAAGACCTACACTAGGCAGCTCCGTATCCATCACCACCTGTCATCCCCATCCATAAAGTTGTCTAATCGTTTTTTAAAACAACTGATAGTTTCAGCGCTTACTACATGGTTACTAAGTTTATTCCATTCATCGACCACCCTATTAGTAAACCAATTCTTGCCTATTTTCTTCTTAAATCTGAATTTATCCAGTTTATACCCATTACTGCGAGTCCTGCCCTGTTGTTTTATTATGATGACCTTGTTTGCATCACCCTTGTTATAGCCTTTGATCCACTTGAACACTTCTATTAGATCACCCCGCACTCTGCGTCTTTCCAGAGAGTGTAAGTTTAAGTGCCTAAGCCTCTCTTCGTAAGGCAAATTTCCGAGTCCTTGTATCATTTTGGTCATTCTTCTCTGTACTGATTCTAGTGAATTTATGTCCATTCTGTAGGACGGAGACCAAAGCTGTACCGCATAGTCAAGGATGGGTCTAACTATGGCTAGATAGAGTTTGATAATTACCTCTGCACTTCTATTCATTACCGTCCTAGCAATGAAGCCTAATGCCCTGTTAGCTTTATTTCTGGCGCAAATGCACTACTTCCTGGTTTTAAGGTCCGGACTCACCAGAACTCACAAGTCCCTCTCGCACTCAGATTTTTCCAAAACGTATTATCTAAGTTGTATCTATTTTTGGGGTTGTGTAGCCCTACGTTTAACACGCTACACTTAGAGATATTGAAGTTCATTTGCCATTTCACCGACCATGTTAACAGTTTATTAAGATCATCCTGCAGAATCTCTGCGTCGTCTCCTGACCTAATTAGGCATCCTATTTTAGTGTCGTCCGCAAACTTACTAACATCACTATTTAACCCATCGTCTAAGTCGTTTATATACATAATGAACAACAAGGGACCCAAAACCGAGCCCTGGGGGACCCCGCTAGTAACATTGCCCCACCTAGATTTTATTCCATTTATGGTGACCCGTTGTTTTCTGTTACTAATCCAAGCTCTAATCCATTCTAACACTTTTCCTCCTATGCCATGGGCTTTGATTTTATTTAGTAGTCTCTGGTGTGGCACTTTGTCGAACGCTTTGCTAAAGTCAAGGTAAATAACATCGTAATTTTCATTGTTGTCTGACGCCTTATATATTTTAGTGTAAAAGGATAGAAGATTAGTCACACGTGACTTAGCCTTGTAGAAACCATGCTGTGAATCACGAATTAAATTATGCCCTTCAATGTGTTATCTCTGAGTCTATTTACTATTATTGATTCAAGCATTTTTCCTATAACTGATGTCAAACTGATTGGCCTGTAGTTGCATATAGACGATCTATCTCCCTTCTTAAAAACAGGAACAACGTTTGCCTGCCTCCAAGCAGTTGGAACAGAACCAGTGTCTACCGATTTATTGAATATTTCAGTTAACTGGTCGCAGATTTCAAATTTACACTCTTTAAGCATTCTTGGAAAAATTTCGTCTGGACCCGCAGATTTTGTAGCTTTAAGTCTGTCAATCTGCTTGACTACTTCTTCTTTACTAATGCTGATATTAGTTAGACTACTTTCTTCATCCCCTCTGAAAATCGGATCGCAGTCAGGTACTTTATCTAACCTCTCATTAGTAAACACCGATAGAAAATAATTGTTAAACTCCTCACTAATTTTGTCTTCCGAATCTATCATGACATTTTCATCGTTTTTAATTGGTCTTATTCTTTCTTTATTTTTTGTTCTATAGAGGTGAAAGAAACCCTTTGGGTTGAATTTTGCTTGACTGGCAACCTAGATTTCATAATTACGTTTCGCTGAATGTGTATTCCTTTCAACCAGCTTTGCCATTTCATTATATCTTGATCTAAGGTGTGATTCCCCGTTTTTTTTTTTTTTTTTTTTTTTTTTTTTAACGTAAAGTCCTCTTTTCATTCCGATCTCATGTTTCAATCTATCCGTCATTCATTTGGGAGTATTACTATTTTTCCGTATTGACCTTGGGATATTTTAACGCCCGTGTTGGTAGTGACCACCACTCCTGTAACAATGTCATTGGACATAATGGCATAGGAAAGAAAAATTCAAACGGCTCATTACTGCTCTCTCTATGTACAATACGTGACCTAATCATAACCAACACAATCTTCCAACAAAAGGATAGCTTTAAAATCACTTGGAAACACCCTAGATCTGGCCATTGCCCTCAAATTGACTTTGTGATCACTTGACAACTGACCGCCGTGATGTCAACCTCACAAGAGCAGCAATGAGGACAATGCACCTCTTAGACCACGCACCACTGCGGAGCAAAGTCGCTCTTGTTTTCAAACCAAAAAGACGGCACAGAAACACAAACATTAATAAACTAAATGTTGTGAAACTCTCAGATACAGAAACACGGTCCCAGCTAGAAAGCCACCTCGAAATCAAACTCTCAGACTTCATCCCCAGTGGATCAGTCGACCAGCACCTGGCTGACCTGCATTCAGTCATATACCAGGCTGGAGCTGAAATCATTGGATTCACAGGCCGTGTTAGATCCATATTAAAAAAAAATCATATACATGTTGAATACTCAGATGACAAAAGCTTTCAATCTAAAAAAAAAAGACTAATATATTAAAACTAAACAACAAGATCAGCTCTTCTTGAGAGAAATAAAGGACAAGTGGTGGCAGGACAGAACAACAGAACTACAAGCTGGGGGGGACTGAACACTTTGAATCATGAAATTTCCATCCAAAAATCGAATTTTGGATATGGGCATATTTGAATAATATAAACACCCTAAAAACAAAATATGAACGACTTTTTCCTCCCCAGCGTAATGGAGGGAGTTTAAAAGGCCCGGGAGGCGTGTCAGTTTAAATGGCTCACACAAGAATAGACCCTAAATATCTATGAATATGTCTTGTTTTCGCTTGTCTAATTCCATGAAATAGCTATATTTTTGTACGTCTGGCATCAGCGTGACTTCCTCTTCCGTGTAGCCCAAGTTACCCAACAAGCATCAGAGTAGATTGATGTATAAACACCTAACTGACTGCGGCGATATTGTGTTCCTGTGCCAATGTTTGCCTTATTTCCTGGACATTACTACACTTACTAGTTGTCCAAGCGAAAATGTGACAACCATCGTGGCATCCAGGTCCTGTGCATTGCCAGGAAAATCCTAGCGAGGATAATCACAAACCACCTGACAGAACATTTGGACTCAACCATACCTGAAAGTCAATGTGGCTTCCGGGCAGGCAGAGGTACTGGTGACATGATATTCTCTACAAGGCAAGTTCAGGAAAAA
>NC_134814.1:28851207-28901207 GCF_046742065.1 Oratosquilla oratoria | reverse complement strand
AGAGAGATTTAAAAAAGACAATAAGAAAAAGAAAACGACAATACGAAATGAACATCGCTGATAAATCCAAAGAGAATCCCAAAGAATTCTATAGTTACATTAGAGATAAAAAGGTTGTTAGGAATCACATTGGTCCACTATTATCTGCTGACGGTCAACTTGAATATTCAAATGAAGGAATGTGTAATATCTTAAACAATTATTTTAGCTCGGTATTCGTAAAAGAAACACCTCAAAGTGAATTCCAAAATGAAACCTGTGTAAAGTCTAGGGTAAACTTACTCACTACGGTAAATATACATACATACATATACCAAGGCTTTTTCCCCCTTCCAAGGGAGGTAGCCAAAAAGGGAAAGGCACAAAAACACTCCCACCCATTTCATCCCTAAATACACTCCACACCCCTCCCACCCTTCCTCTCATCTGAGCACCTCCTGGATGACGGGTCATCTCTGCACCCTGCCCACCGCCCTGGGTCAGAAGCAGTGTCGCAAGACACAGTACATCCACAGCGAGGCCGCTTCATTTAATCGGCGACCCCCCCTCTCCGTCCCCCTTTGCATATAAGGCGAGGACGGGGAGAAATCCCTTCGGGCTGCGTCAAAATTTACTCACACATACTACCCCACCCCCCACTTCCCCGCCCATTCCTACTCATGCAGTCACAACATCATCCATATACAACCATTCTCCACTCACCTCTGTCTTCCGTCCTCTCCCTTCCTTCCTCAACAGACATTCCCCTCTTCCCCAAAGCCCCCTTCACCCCATCCATCCACCTCATCCTAGGACGTCCCCTCATGTTCACTCCCTCCACATCTGCCTTCCATACCTCTTTTACTAGTCTTTCTTCACTCATTCTTTCCATGTGTCCAAACCATCCTAATATTCTTTCATCAACCCTATCTCCCAAATCCTTTTTCACCCCTGTTCTCCTCCTCACCTCCTCATTTCTCACTCTATCTAGCCTAGTAACCCCCACCATACTTCTCAGACACCTCATCTCAAACACATTCAAACTCCTTCTCTCTTCTTCTCTTATGTTCCACGTTTCTGCCCCATACAGTGCTGTTGGCACAATCACTCCTTCATACAGTCTCCTCTTAGCATCCATTCCCAAATGTCTATTCCTCATTACACTCTTTAAACCGCCAAGGCATTTACTCGCTTCTCTCAATCTACATTCTACCTCCACCTTCACTCCACCTTTTCCTGCTACACTTGCACCCAAGTATCTAAAACTATCCACTTCCTCCAGTCGCTCTCCCTTAATGTTCACTTCCAGTCTACTGCCACTTTCACCCCTTGTACATCTCATCACCTTACTTTTACCCACATTTATCTTTAGCTTTCTTCTATCACATACTCTCCCAAACTCTGCCACCAGCTTCCTCAATCCCTCCTCTGACCCTGCCACAAGCGCAGTGTCGTCCGCAAACAACAGCTGGCTCACCTCCCACTTTTCTCCATTTCCTTTAACCATCTCCAATCCCTGACTCACTACCCTAGCATTCACCTCTCGCACCACCCCATCCATGTATAAGTTGAACAGCCAGGGCGACATAACGCATCCTTGACGAAGTCCCACCTTTACTTCAAACCACTCACTCACTCTCTCCATTTCTAATCCTAACACATGCTCTACTACTCTCATAAAAACTCTTGACAGCTCCCAAAAGCTTTCCTCCTATCCCATAAATCTGCATAACCTCCCACAGTGCCTTTCTGTCTACCCTATCATAAGCCTTTTCCAGATCCATGAAAGCCCAAAAAACATCCTTCCCCTTTCCTATAGCTTTCTCACATATCTGTCTTACCACAAAGATCTGATCTACACAACCTCTACCCGTCCTAAATCCACACTGTTCCTCACCAATTACTCCCTCTGTTCCTCTCCTAATCCTCTCAATTAAGATCCTCCCATAAGCCTTCCCTACTACACTCAACAGGCTAATCCCTCTGAAATTACTACATTCACACTTGTCCCCTTTTCCCTTGTAAAGAGGAACTATACAGGCACTACTCCAGTCCTCCAGTACTCTACCCTCTCTCCAGCAAACATTAAATAACCTCACCAACCAGTCCACCATCACTGCACCTCCCTTTTTCAGACATTCTGCATGACATCCATCCAGACCAGGTGCCTTACCTGCTTTCATCATCTTTACAGCTGCCTTCACCTCATCCTTCCTTATTTCTCCTCCATTCTCCTCACTCATCACTCTCATTTTCTTCGCATTTCCCACTACAGCTATATTTTCTTCCCTATCCTCCTTCACATTCAGCAACTCCCTAAAATATTCTGCCCATCTTCCCCTCACTGCCATCTCTTCCATTATCAACTCTCCATCTGTACCTTTTACCTTTTCTTCCCTACTTGATTCGCCTCCTCTTCCTCTCTTAATTTCTTTCCAAAACATCTTTTTATTACTTTCAAAATTTTCTGTCATACTCCTACCCCATTTCACATCTGCTCTCCTCTTTGCCTCCTTTACCTTTTGCTTTACTTCTCTTTTCTTTTCTTTGTACGTCTCATATGACTCCCCTGTCCTCTTTTGTAACCAATCTGTGAATGCTCGCTTCTTCTCTTCTACAGCCTTCTTTGTTTCCTCATCCCACCATTCACTACCCTTTCTTCTATTTCCCCCTGTCCTTCTTGTTCCACACACCATCCTTGCACACTTTAAGACTCCCTCCTTGAACCATCCCCATTCCTCCTCCACACCCATCTCTGCTCTATCCTTTACTCCCTCCCACTCCTCCTTCAGCTTCTTTTCGTACTCCTCCTTTTCCTTTTCATTCAAGGAGTTCACTCTAAGAACCTCCCTACCTTTTGTCCCTTTCCTCCTTCTCCATCTATCCTCCACTCTCAGCTTACCTTCCACCAAAAAATGATCTGATATTCCCCCACCCTCTCCCCTTAGCACATGTACATCCTTAACTCTTCCTATCATAATCCTATTTACCACTACATAATCCATTAGCGCTCTATCTACCACCCTTCCCTCCACCACCCTCTCCCATGTGTACTTATGCTTGACTTTCTTCCGAAACACTGTATTTGCTATCATCAACTCTCTTTCTAGACACATTTCCACCATCAGCTCTCCACTACGATTCTTTCCTGGAACTCCACACTTCCCAACCACTCCATCGATTGGACCATTTCCCACCCTAGCATTAAGGTCTCCCAGTACTATTACATTGACATTTCTTCCTAAACCCTCTATGCACTCATTTAAATCTATCCAAAAGGCCTCCCTTTCTTCCATGTTCTTCTCACTGCCCGGCCCATATGCACTTACAAAGACCCACATCTCCTTTCCCAGTTTCACCTTCATCCACATTATCCTTGAGGAAACCTCCTTCCACTCCACTACCCCTTTACCTATCTCCTCACTTACTAGAATAGCCACCCCTTCCCTCCCTCGCCCTCTCTTCACTCCTGATAACCTCCCACTTACACTCCCAAACTTACACTCACCCTTCCCTTTCAACTTAGTTTCACTCAAAGCCAACACATCCAACTTTCTTCTCACAAACATACTACCTATCTCTTCCCTTTTATTCTCATCTGTACCACATCCACGCACATTAAAAGACCCAAACCTTAGGGTGCTGGCCCGAGGCCCTCCAGCACCCCTTATGCCTTTCCTTTGATTTTTAGGAATTTGCCCCTTGGGGCTACAGGGAGAAGGATGCCTAGTTCCAATCCCCGTCCCTTTCTTCTCGCCTCTTACGATCCAAGTGGGAAAACTTGGTGGCAGTATTCTTTTCCCCCACCACAGGGAAATTCCCCCAATCAGAAAGAGAATACTCAGAGAAATGGTACAGGACAGCAACAAGGGGTTGGGGGACAGCATAACGGAGGGACAGTCGTAGTATAAAAGTGTCATCATTTCTCTATGAACAGAATTTCTTCTATCATAGACAAAATGATGTGTGGCTCTGGTCCGTAGGGGCGCCCCATATAGACCCTAAAGTATCGACTGCATGCTACTTTGCCACAATAACAAGCAACCAATACCCCAGACGGTAAATATAACAAAAGAAAAAAATAAAAGGTGTATAGATAAACTCAAAGTTAATAAAACACCAGGGCCTGACTGTTGGCATCCAAGAATCTTAAAGGAAAAGAAAAATGAGATTGTTGTTCCATTAGAAATTATTTTCAAGAAATCCATCATATCCGGAGATGTCCCAAGAGAATGGAAGCTAGCTAACGTTACTCCCATATTCAAAAAAGGTGACAAAAAGAAACCAAATAACTACAGTCCTATAAGTTTGACTTCAATCGTAGGAAAAATAATGGAAACTATCATCAGAGATGCTATCGAACATCATTTAGAAAGTAACCGTTTGATAAATGATAGCCAGCATGGTTTCAGACGGAAACGTTCTTGCGTGACTAACTTACGCGAATTCTACAACACAGTTATCTCGAATTATGACAAAAGAAACAATATAGATTTAATATATCTAGACTTTGCAAAAGCTTTTGATACCGTCCCACACGAAAGACTACTTACATGGAGTAAGTGGTAGCCTATTAGGTTGGACTAGTAATTGGTTGAATGGTCGAAAACAGAGAGTTGTTTTGAATGGAAAAACTTCTAGATGGAAAAATGTTACAAGCGGAGTTCCTCAGGGTTCCGTTCTTGGGCCACTTCTATTCATAGTATATATAAATGATATAGACCATGGACTAAAATCTACTGTTTCCAAATTTGCTGATGATACAAAAATGTGCGAAGTGGCAAATGATCACTCAAACCAATTAGATATTCAAGAAGATTTAGATAAATTACAGCAATGGTCTGAAAAGTGGCTAATGAAATTTAACACAAGTAAATGCAAGGTAATGTAACCTCCTTTGGTGTGGGGTTACATAGGCAGGACTTAGTGCGGGGAAGATGAACTCTCAACGGCTCCTTTTCTTCTTATTTTATTATTATTAGTTTATCGTGTTATCTTATACACTATGCTCACTTTTTATAACACATCACTGGTACACGTTTTTCTTGGTTATACACTTTTGTCTCTACACCACCTTACACAATGTTCTTTTGAGTTAATCTCTGGAGCACCTCACACCTAACCTCCTCGAGAGAGTTACACGGCCTTTTTGCTGGCCGGAAACGACTGACCAAGCAAAGCTTGAGGTGCGCTTTGTCCTTTTGTTTAATAATTCTACCTTGAAAGTCCGTCGCCTCACATGGCTAGGACAACCCACTAATTACCTACTATATTTGTTTTACAACTTGGTATGTACACATATCCAGGGGGGTGGTTCGTTAATATATAATGTTTCCGTGAGCTATGTGGGTCGTGTCTAATGGCATCCATTATGTGTGTGTGTTCGTAAGTCTGTTTGTGGGCGCTCGGGGTGGTATGCTAGGCTGTTAAGATGTCCACTCAGCAATTCGAACGGACGTGGTCTGGCGCCAAGGAGTCCGGTGAGTGAGTGTGATATTGTTCACCATGCATATGGTGACGTATACATATCGCCCTCCCCCTGGGGTTAGGTGGCTCCCGGCACCTAATGTTACACGGTTAACCAAATATTGATACATATATATGGTTATATAGTTATATAGTCAGAGACACAAAATCTTTGGGTGGATATATGTGGAGAAGGGGGGGGGGTGATGTTGAGGTGATTGTGAGGTCCCAAGAGGGCACTTTAAAATAGAAGGATGGGTATGCGATGTTGTGTCTCTGAATAGGGAATAAGGTTGTGTCTCACCAACATTTCATATGAAAATTTATACTATACTTCACATATCACTGTCGGAATTCACATTTTCAAATGTCATATTGTTTTCATATGATACTTCACATATCACTGTAGGGAATCACATTTTAAAATGTTGTGCTAGAGTTCATGTGATATTTCACAAGGCACTGGTTGTGATTCACAATATATGTTTTCTGTAAAATTCTTATCATGAGTTTGTATGGTTATATATGTTATTATGGTATTCAAGATATTGGATGAGACACAAGATCAAACTTAATCTAGGTTTACAATAATTTGGGAAAGGGAGGGTTAAAACAGTTTGATGGTCTTATTTCATGCAAAATAATTTCGTTAGTATCACTAATATAAAAATGATGATTAAGATTGAGAGGGCAGTGGATGCATAGGGTAAAATTTTATAGTGCAGATCTAAGGAGTCTATATCAGGAGTAGTTGATTTATTTAGGAGACGTACCATGTCTATCTTACTTGGGAGGATGGTATCGGGGATCTTGGGGAGGGATGGGAGTGTTAGTTGAGTTATGGGACCTAGATCGTGAGTGGTGTTGAGAGTGCCTTGGTAGTGTAATTTGTTGGGAAGGAGCATTGAGTCCATCATATAAATGTGGCAGGTGTCTGGTAGAGTGATAGAGCCGTTGATCCTATGATGGGAGGGTGGTTTGTGTAGGCATATCACTGATACTAATGTGGGGTGGGGAAGAAAAATGAAGTGTTTATGTCCTACGTGGGTGTGGTGTATTTGAGTGTTGTCTGAAAAGCGAAAATCACATGTCTCGGAAAAATTGACTTTGGGTGTTGTGAGTTCTGAGAGGCAAGGTTGAGACTTGGTTAATTGGAAATGGAAGGGGTAAGCTGGACAGATATGGAAGTTGGGTCGTGCTATCTTGCAAGCTGCTATGGTTTCTGGTGAGGTCAGTGAAATCCACTGGCCGTCTGTTGATTTTAGGATGGTGGAGGTTGGTAGGTTGAGGGTCATTGTGCGGTTTTGATAAGGGTAGGGGAAGGGATAAATTTCCCAAAGGGAGAATCTCTTGATCGGGTCCATAGGTATGTTGATAAGAATAAATTCTTGAAAGATAGTTGATGCTAGGATGGGGTAGTAGTGTTGTATTTCATTCTGGAGGAAGAAGGGGGTGAGTTTAAATGTATTGTGAGCTTGTCGTACTGTTTGACTGAGTTGGTTTGGAGTGATCATTTGAGAGTTGACTATACCTGCGTGGGCGTTCCAAATATCTCTCTGGATAAGATTACTGTTACTCAGTAATCTATCTAGTTGTTTGTCTAGTTCATTTAGGTGGTGAAGGAAGAAAAGGGCTATTTGTGAATTTGCAATCTTAGATAACTGGGAAGTTCTGAATGCTGTGAGGTGGTTGATTTTTTCAACTACTGAATTTATTGAGGTGGCGAGGAGATCGATGTTTTTTTATTTTAGATCTATGATTTTACCCTGTTTGTGTAGTACTTCTGTTATATTTCCTATGTGTGAGTGGATTGTTTTTATGTCTTGTTCAGTTGCAGTCCCGAACAGGGATTTAGATATGATGCCCATGAAATCGAACAGGCCACGTTTGACTCTACTGTTCTTTGGGTCTTCATTTTCTGGTTTGGGAAGGTGGTATATTGTGTATTTAATTGTGTTCATTTTTTCGTGTAGGACGTTTACGTTGTGGTATAGTGTCATTGAGATTTCATAGTTTTGATCTGTGGTGTTGGGTATTTGAGTGGAGATTTGTTGCTCTATTTGTAAAAAAAAAAAAAAAAATATGAGGGGTCTTATCAACAGTTCAGGTGAAATCCTTAGTTTTACCATTATGGAATCTTCTACGCATGCGGTGGTGCCGTGGTTGTTGACGATTGCTCCTGGTATCAGTATGGGGGTGGAGAGGGAGAGGTGGACGAGAAGGGGGAGCAGGAAGATGTGAGGCATCCTGTGGATGAAGGTTATGTTTTAGTGAATGAGGATATGTCCATCTGACTCTCGCTAAGGTTATAGTGGTCGGAAGGAAGTAGAGAAGTTTTGATAGATATGCGGAAGGGAGTTCTTATTGTAAATTTGCCATTTTAACCTCCACTGAGGGGTGCATGACGTCCTGCATCTTCAGGGGCGAGAGCTAGAGTGCATGTTTAGTTGCGTCGACGTAGTGTCATGTGGTGGGACTTGCGCTTGGGTGAGTTATGTGTTAGTGCGGTAGGTGGGTTGTGGTTGGGAGGTGGGGTTGGCTCGAGGTTAAGTTTAACCTTTCTCAATTTCTCTCCGTGTATGGTTACGGTTGTGTGATCGCAAGGATCCGTTAACAGGAAAACATTGTTGGGGAGTGAGGTTGTGACTGTGAAGGGGCCTAAGAACTTGGGTTTGAGTTTGTTAGTTCTATTAGAGTCTTTGACCATGACTGTGTCTCCAAGTGTTATGTTTAGTGGAGATGACCGTTTGTGTTGTTTTGTTTTTGTTGTTTCTTGGGCTACTTTGAGGTTTTCTCTGACTTGTTTGTACATGGTTTGCATACCTCTTTTTAGGCATTGGGTAAGGTTATCTAGATTGTATAAGGGGGGGTTGGTTGGTTGAAGATTTGGTAGGGTAGGCGCATTCTTTGGCCAAAAATGATCTCATGGGGGGACATCTTTGTTGCGGAGTTGACTGTGCTGTTGATACTGGCTTGTACCTGTGGTAGCCAATCTTCCCAACTGTCCGTAAGATCGTTGGCCAAAGGTCTGAGGATTTCAAGCACTTTCCTGTTTGTTCGTTCCACAAGTCCATTCCCTTGTGGATGGTAGGCAGTGGCGAAGGTTTGATTTATGTTGTATAGATGTGCTATTTCGCGCATTACCTGGTTCTTGAATTCTGAACCATTGTCAGACAGCATTCGCCTGGGGATGTTGTATCTACAGAATATGTTGTTAACCAATGCTTTTGCCACAGTCTCTGCTGTTTTGTCCTGTAGTGGAACTAGGATTGTGTACTTTGACAGATAGTCGACTGCCGTGAGTACATAATTGGAACCTTGATGGCTCGTTGGCATTTTTAGTAGATCAATGCCAAGTGTTTCCCATGGTTCCGCAGGGAGTGGTATGTCTTTGATATTGAGTTGTTTTGGGTCAGGTCCCCTGAATTGGTTGCAAGTCACACAATTATGTATGTGCGTGGTTATGTCTTTTTTCATGTTGATCCAGTAAAAGGAATGCCTAGCAGTATTCAGTGTCTTATCTCTGCCTGAGTGGCCTCCCATTGCACTGTCGTGGAATATGTGTAGGACCTTGGGAACAAACTCTGGGAACGACAGTTACTTCCTTGTCGTTAATGATTCTCCTTATGATTCCGTCGACCAGTTTGAGTTCCTCTATAGGGACAGGTGGTCGGGACTGTAAGGGGGTCCTTGAAAGGAGATGTTGTTTTATTGGAGACCATGTTGGGTCTTTGTCAGTTTCATCTCTAAGTTCTTGCATAGGAATGCATGTTGTTTGTGTTAGTGTTGAGATGTGAGTTTGTCTGCTTAATGAGTCAGCTACTATGTTAGCCTTTCCAGCTAGGTATGTAATCTTTGGATCGAAGTCCAATAAGGTGGTTTTCCACCTAGCAATTCTGCCATGTAAGTCTTTAGAATTAAAGAGGTAGACTAGGGGTTGGTGGTCAGTGCAAATCGTGATCCTGTACCCTAATATGAGGTATTTGAAATGCTTCAAACCCCATATCAGTGCCAGGCCTTCTTTGTGTGTAGTTGAATAGTTACTTTCAGGCTTATTTAGTACTCTACTTGCGTAGGCTATGGGGTGCTCTTTGCCATTTTCATCCTTCTGTTGTAGGACTGCGCCTATTCTTTTAGAGGAGGCGTCGGTGTAAAGAAAGAATTCTTTCTTCATGTCTGGGAAGGCTAGGACAGGGGGTGTGGTAAGAGCATGTTTAAGGGTGTCGAAACTTTGCTGTTCTGCTTCAGACCATTTAAAGGTCTCGCCTTTCCTCGTGAATTTGGTGAGGGGTGATGCTATGTGTGCAAAATTTCTTATGAAGTGTCTATAGTATGATGCTAGTCCTACGAAACTTCTTGTTTCATCTGCGTTTCTGGGGGTTGGGAAATTGGTTATTGTGTTTATTTTATCTGGGGTGGTATGGATGCCTCTGGCATCGACTTTATGACCTAGGAAGGTGAGTTCCGTCTGTAGGAATTTACACTTTCCTAGTTGGATTTTCAGTCCGGTGTTTTTGAGTCTTTTGAGGACAATCTCTAGTGTATGAAGGTGGTCAGTTTGTGTGGGACTATAGATGATGAGGTCGTCTAAGTAGATGAATAATGAGATTCCTATCATGTCGCTGAATATGCGAGTCATTAATCGTTGTTGGGTTGAGGGGGCATTCTTAAGGCCAAAAGGCATACGTTCGAAGTGGAAATGTCCCTTATCAGTGGAGAATGCAGTTACGGGTTTTGATTCTTCCGTGAGCTCCACCTGCCAGAAGGCTGACTTAAGGTCAATTGTGGAAAAAACGGAATTCCCGTTTCCAATATTTTGTAAGACATCTTGCATGGCGGGGAGGGGGTGTGGGTCAGATTGAGTTAGGTGATTTACTTTCCTAAAGTCAACAACAGGGCGTAAAGTACCGTCTTTCTTAGGGACTAGGAAGAGGGGACTGTTCCACGGACTTTCCGAGTGAGAAATTACACCTTGGTGTAACATCTCGTGCACACTGTTGTCGACTTGTGTTTTCCTACTGTGGGTAAGCGGGGGTGTATGAGGTGGGGGTGTTGGGGGGAATTTGGATGTGATGTTTGATTATATCATATTTGCCTAAGGGTTCGCCTTCTAAGGCGATAGCCGATCTATTCCTTTGTAGGATGTATTGTAATTTGTCACGCATCTCTCCGTTGGCTGATGTTGTGATTTGGTTGGGGTGGATAGGAGTGAGGGGTTGTGTTTGTCTTACGGTGTTGATGTGTTGAGGGAGTGGTTCCTGGATTGGGGAATTGTGGAGATGGACTGAACAAATGTATGTGTTCTCTTTAATTTTGCGGTGTTGGTCTGAGAGATTCGTTAACATAGCTAGGGTGTGTTTATTTTCTGATACTATATCCCAGGAGGACTCCAGGGTTATGTTATTTATTCTTGACGTATCTGGGTCAATTATGACATCCTGATGTTCTATTGCTCAGGGTATGTATAGTGGAACTGTTATTGAATGTCTAGGGGGTATGATGACTGTGTTAGACAACAGTGCCTTTGAGGTGACATAAGGGGGTGGGCGGAAAGAGTAGCTCTTAGCGGGATTTGGGTTATTTAAGCCAGACAGACATGAAAGGGGTTGTGTGTCTAGGTCGGGTGCTTCAGGGGTTTTGGAGATGTCATTTATGTCTTGGAAGGAGATTTTGTTGGTATCTAAGTCAATTGTGACTTTCCAGTCCTGTAATGACTTTAATCCTATTATACCTTGTTGATCTAGACTCCATTCATCAGTTAAGTGGAAGGATGTGAAACCTACTTGGGAATTATTTACCTCAATCATATCATGAAGTGATATGGTAGATCCTTCTATCAATAGACCTTCCGTATTTGAATACTGAATTTGGGGTGGGTCATTTAATGCTTCATAGAGAGCTCTGGGTATGATGTTCAGGTTTGTTCCTGTATCAACCATCATGTCAACAGTAATTTGATCTTATGTCACCTTTAGGGTGATATAGTTGTGTGGTGTGTCGGACGTTCCTATGGTGGTCTGGTGCGTGAGGCTGGTGCACGTTCCCCCAATCGGTGTTGAGTTGTATGTGTTGTGTGGGAGGAGGGTGTTTGTCGAGGTGCTGTATCTTGTTTGTTTGTTTTCTGATGAGGTTGTGGTTGTGATTTTTGTTGAGAACATTCCTCGTTGGAGTGAGTTGTGGTTTTGTGTAGGTTGCAGTATTTGCCTGGCCGTGTTGGTTTTGACATGTTGGGGGGTCTAGGGGTGGGTGGGAGTTGTTTGATTTGCTGTTGAGCTCTACATTGGGAATCTGTGTGGGAGGTAGTACCATGAATTGAGCAAGGGGTAGCGCGGTGTTGTGCCTGCGGGTGTTGATATTGTTGCGCTCTACACTGAGAATCCGTGTGGGAGGTTGTTCCATGAACTGAGCAAGGGATAGTGTGGTGTTGTGTCTGCGGGTGTTGGTATTGCTGCGTTCTACATTGAGAATCCGTGTGGGAAGTAGTTCCATGAACTGAGCAAGGGGTAGTGTGGTGTTGTGCTTGCATTTGTTGTTTCTGTATGCAGTTTCTGGTGTTGTGACTTGTTGAAAGATGGTAGGAACACCAGTTAGATGGTTGCGCTGTATTGGAGCTAGGGGGCTGGTGTGACTGAAGGCTATTTAGTCTAGCAAAATGGTGCTGGTCAGAGAGGGAGATGTTGCAAGCGTTGGTTATGTGTAATATGTATGTGTAAGCTAATGGGTTTCTAGTGTTTAAATCCCTTTTTGTGACTTCTCTTTGACACTTTGGTGGGAGTTGGGAAAGATAAAGGCCTATCTCCAGGAATGTGTAAAAGTTTTCTAATGTCAATGCCTTTTTTCCTGTAGTGGTTGTACAGATCCAAGGGCTGTTATTTTCTAGATTTTCCCTAATTTCCTTAATTGCGTTAGCAACATTATCCTTGATGTTAGTCTGTTTTTTGAGTTCTAGTATTATTTAGAAATGTGAGGAGAAAGTTAATGTTGTTTGGTTGTTTGCTCTGAAAGACATTTAACAGATGCTGCTTATAATCGCTATATGTGATCCCTGTGGCTATCAGATTGTCTAGCATCCGAGCGGTAGATCGGTGCTCATCTGATGCTTCTATTTTCTGGCGGCATAGATTTATCTTATCTAAGTCAGAGTAGTTTGGATTTTTAGAAAAGAAAAGGTCACATGCCGTCAGGAAGTCAGTGATGGAGAGTCCGCTAGCTTGAGAGAAGGTTGGGATTTTGGTTAGAGGGGTGATGGTTTGGTAATTATTGATTACTGTAGGTTGGAGTTGTGGTTGAGGATGTTGCGATGGGGTTGGGGCAAGGTTAGGTGGTGGGTAGGGATGTGAGGTGAAGGCAGGTTGACTTGACGGGAAGTTGGGAGAAGGGAAGGCTAAGTTTTCGTATGCATGGATTGTGGAGTTCAGGGATTGTTGCTGGGGGTCCACATAAGGAGGAATTTGGGGTTGCGGTGAGGTGTGGGGGGTCGTTGTTGAGGGTCTAGTTGAGGGGGAATATGGGGTTGCGGTGAGGTGTAGGGTTGTTGTTGTTGAGGGTCTAGTTGAGGGGGAATTTGGGGTTGCGGTGAGGTGTGGGGGGTCGTTGTTGAGGGTCTAGTTGAGGGGTAACTTGAAGTTTTGGTGTGGAGTGGGGGAGGGGGTTGGGGAAGTGTTGTAGTTGGGTCGGGTTAAAAGGGTCTTCCCGTGAGTGGTCATGGTGAAGGGGTATGTTGTCATAGTAATCCTCAGGAAGTATTTGAGAATCTGCATTAGTCGTGGCATGGTCTGAGTCATGAGAGGGTTTTTCTTCTTTAGATGAGGAAAGAAATCCTTCAAGAAAATTTCTGACCTTGGCTCTCGTACCTGTAGCCATGTTAGTGTCTAACTAGAGATGCATGTATCACTTATGCAATGTATGCAATGGTATATATAATATGGGTTTACAGCAGTAATTATAAGAAAATGGTTACATTGGCAAAATTATGTAATTTATACTAAATATAAATGGATAATATTTAAAACATTAAAAATGTATATAGTGTAAACAAGAATTACTTAACTGGAAAAATGCATATGAACATGATAATATGTACGTAAAACTGGGTAATAGTTAAATCTAGAAATATTATTGCATATACAAATATATGTTAAAATAAAATTGGCATATTTTATATATTACTTATCACTGTTAGAGGTGTAATATTATTATTTAGCACTTTACTTATTTTGGTTCTGATATGCAGTGACGCATTATTTGTTGTTATCTTAGTGATGTTGCAAAACAAAAACAAAAAACTTAAGTATAATGATCTTTGTTTCGTTTAAGTTATTAATCCACTAGTGGATGTATTGTTATTATTTAAAAAAAGAAAATGAAGTTAGGCTGTTGTTAATTATTAATGTTACGGAGGCTAACGTAAATTTTACGTGCCTTTGGTACGTGGACAGGTTATCTAGAAATATACAGAGGATATATCAATGAATAGGGGTACCTAAATATGGTGAGCCCTATCAGCTGGTACGTCGATGTCTAGCAGGGTGGTGGATTTGCGGTGCTAAGCAAATGTAGGCGGCCGAAGGTGGGTGGGTGGTTGTTGTGTGTAGCGAGAATGTTGACCCGCTAACTGCTGTGGAGCTCCTTGTCCGGGATGAGGGGGAAGCTTTTAGGTCTAGGTGATAATGAGGGGGAGTGGGGGTGGAACTAGATGCTCGTCCGGTTCTGATGAAAGAACGGGAAAATTAGTGGGAGTCTATTTTTAAACTCACGGTGATTGGTGACGGTAGTTGTGGACGTGTCTCGTCGGCCTGGGTCCACTGCGTCTTGACTGAAGTCGTGGTGTGTAAATGTAGGAGGTGGTGCGCCGTTCGAAATGGCAGAGGAGTTGGCTGAGGAGGGTAGGTGGGTGAGGTGGAGTATCCTCTCTCGGAGATTGGATCTTGTGGTTGCTTGAAGTATAATGTCTAGATTGGGAGTCTTGTTTGAAGTTGGATTGGAATCTTGAAGGGGTGCCGTGTGGGGTTTGAACGGTTATTCACTCTGACAGAGGTTCACTGTAGACATCTGTCTACAGGGTATAGGACTGGCAGGTCACTGCCACCAGGTGGTTTGAAATCGAAAGCCTTCGATTTTACCACCGATTCTAAGATTCGACTGCTAAGCTGCAATCTTAGACGTCAGATTGCCGTCTCGGAGGGGGTGGTTGGTGGAGGGGGAGTGTGTAGACGTGGTGTTGTTCGACACGGGTGGTCTGTGTGGAGCTGGTAGGCGTGGCTTGAGTCTTTGATGGCTGAAGGTTTTATTCGGCCTTCTGTGGTAGGTTTGAGTGTAATTAGTATTATGTGGTATATGATGGCTTGTCTCTTCGGAGATTGAAATGAAACTAACGCTCGCCAGTTTGAGTGGTTGCGTAACCTTGATTGTATGGCTGAGGACGTAGTTTCTATTCAGAGCGTGGGAGCACCGCTGCCGCCATTAATGTAACCTCCTTTGGTGTGGGGTTACATAGGCAGGACTTAGTGCGGGGAAGATAAACTCTCAACAGCTCCTTTTCTTCTTACTTTATTATTATTAGTTTATCGTGTTATCTTATACACTATGCTCACTTTTTATAACACATCACTGGTACACGTTTTTCTTGGTTATACACTTTTGTCTCTACACCACCTTACACAATGTTCTTTTGAGTTAATCTCTGGAGCACCTCACACCTAACCTCCTCGAGAGAGTTACACGGCCTTTTTGCTGGCCGGAAACGACTGACCAAGCAAAGCTTGAGGTGCGCTTTGTCCTTTTGTTTAATAATTCTACCTTGAAAGTCCGTCGCCTCACATGGCTAGGACAACCCACTAATTACCTACTATATTTGTTTTACAACTTGGTATGTACACATATCCAGGGGGGTGGTTCGTTAATATATAACACTGGGTAACAGCCAAAAAATCGTCAGGGGTTTCTCAGCTGATTTAGACTAATTTTGGTGTTCTGAGTCCGAACATCACATTGGTTTTGCTCAATCAGGTCAACTTGTTTAGATACAGCCATAGGCCTACCTGACGAGCTATACATATGATAATTTGAAAGGTTTTGAGTTCAATCCTATTTTTCTTGGAGAATATAGGGAATTATTCATATATAAATGGTTGCTTCTGGTGTGTTTCTGTTTGAAATTGACTAATTGACTTATTTCTTTCTTTTCAGGGTATTGATATGGCTTCGGCGCGACGGTCATGCAGGAATAATCCTGACATTTTCTGCTACATTTGCGGAGAATACACGCTGTCAATGCACAGGAAGAGCATCACAAACTTTGTAAAGCGCGCATACCAGGCTTACTTTTAAGTCAAGTTGGGTGACCAAGATAAGTCCTGGGCACCGCACACGGTGTGCATGACGTGCGTGGAATACCTCCGGCGGTGGACGAAGGGCACGAAAACTTCACTGAAGTTTGGGATTCCGATGGTTTGGAGGGAGCCGTCTGACCATGAATCGGATTGTTACTTCTGCGCCATCAATACAACTGGCATCAACCGGAAGAATCGGAGCAGCCTCCAGTACCCCGACCTTCCATCTGCCCGCCGTCCAGTTGCTCACTGCGAAGAACTTCCTGTACCAGCGTGCAGAGAGCTTCCTGACAGCGACGACGAGGCCACCACTGCATATGAGGGAGGAGATACAGAAGAAGAGTATGAAACACAAGATGGTCCGCAGCCCTTTTCACAATGTGAGCTTAATGATCTGGTTCGGGATCTCAGCTTGTCGAAGACTTCCGCCGAGCTGTTGGCCTCCAGACTCAAAGAGAAAAATCTACTCGGCGAGGACGCGCGTATCACGTTCTTTCGTAGAAGGCATCAGGACTACATGGGCTACTTCTGCCAGGAGGAAGACCTCGTGTACTGCCGAGATGTCGCCGGTCTTCTTGTTAAACTCGGCGCTCCTCAATATGATCCGAGAGATTGGCGACTCTTCATAGACAGTAGCAAGCGCTCTTTGAAGAGTGTGCTCATCCACAACGGGAACGAGTTCGCCTCAATTCCTCTTGCGCACTCCACAACTCTCAAAGAGAAATATGAAGCAGTCAAGTACGTGCTCGACAAAATCCAATATGAGCAGCACCAATGGCTCATCTGAGTCGACCTTAAGATGGTGAACTTTCTACTTGGTCAGCAGTCCGGGTACACAAAGTACCCATGATTTATATGTAAGTGGGACAGTCGAGACAGAGCCCAGCACTATGTGAAGAAAGAGTGGCCGGCGCGAGAGCAGTTAGTACCTGGGGCGAGCAACATCATAAACGAACCTCTTGTTGACCGGGAAAAGATTTTGTTCCCACCGCTTCACATCAAGCTTGGGTTAATGAAACAGTTCACGCGCGCTCTGGACAAGAATGGGAGGTGCTTCAACTACCTGTGGCGAGCCTTCCCTGGAGTGACCATTGAGAAGCTGAAGGCCGGCATTTTCGATGGCCCACAGATACGGCAGCTCATCAAGGACACAGAGTTCGAAAACTCCATGAACACGCTAGAGTGCGCCGCCTGGAGGTCGTTTGTGCAGGTGGTGAACAACTTCCTGGGGAACAAGAAGGCAGCAAACCACGCCACACTCATCAACAGCATGATAAAGAACTTCCAAAACCTCGGGTGTTTGATGAGTATAAAGATGCATTTCCTGTTCTCACACACGGAGAAGTTTCCTGAAAACCTTGGTGCGGTCAGCGACGAGCAGGGAGAAAGGTTCCATCAGGACATGCGTCAAATGGAGGAGAGGTACCAGGGGAGGTGGGACGCAGTCATGCTCGCGGACTACTGCTGGTCGCTGAAGAGAGACAACCCAGCAGCTGCTCACACACGTAATTCGAGGAAACGGCGATTTACGCCGTGAACTCCGAACTTTTGTGTCACGTAACGCTCATGTACATGTATTAAGCTTATCAAATGTAATCGAGTATATAAAAAATGAATGAATTTGGATACGTTGACTTTTATTTCCCCAGGAAAACGGAAAAACCGAATTTTTATGATCCGCAGAAATTGGGTTTTTGGACGAAAAATATTTTTTTTTCTTAAATGTCTGTAGCGAACAATCCTGACCTGATTGAGAAAAACCAAGGGCATTTTCGGACTCAGAGCATCACAATTAGTCTAATTCCGCTGGAAAACCCTGGACGATTTAAAAAAAAAAAAAAAAAAATTGTTACCCAGTGTAATGTTTCCGTGAGTTATGTGGGTCGTGTCTAATGGCATCCATTATGTGTGTGTGTTCGTGAGTCTGTTTGTGAGCGCTCGGGGTGGTATGCTAGGCTGTTAAGGGTCCGTCAGGGGCAATTATTCGAAAAAATCTGGTACATGAACGAATTTTAGGAAAACATTTAAAAAGAATCTCTATGATGTTGGCAACACTCCTACAAAGTTATAGAGCTGTATTTCGTTTCTATCTTTTTATAGAGAATAAAATAGATAAATTATTGGCAACCTCTGGCAACCCCATTGCGTATCAAATATTCTGTATATTGGAATAGCGTTAATTTTTTCTATAGCTATTTTGTTTTTTGCTACGGAATTGTGTTTATGGAGGTATTTAGCAACTCCTCCCACAAGCATAGATCCAGAAATAGCACACATCAGGGCATCAGTACCCATCCAAACGTCAAAGTGAGGTCACGTTCTTTTGAAGCTCTCACCGTGCTTCATATTTTTGATTCCTCACTGTAATTTCTTGCGGTAATCATGGCAAGATTGACGAAAAGCCAGCGAGCAAGGAGGAAGAATGCAGTGAAGGCCCTTGCGTGCCAGATGAAGAAACGAGAAGGAAAAAAACAAACAAACGAAGAGGACAGCATCCAACAATGTTGGTTATAAAGAAGGATTTGTTGTTCCTCTTCTTGAAGAACCCTACACCCATATTCATAAGTCTGCCCTCGAAAGAAGAGACAAGAAACGAGAGGAGAAAAAAAGTGAAAAGTAAAAGTGGTAAAGTGACCAAAAGCGGGGACTATGGGGCTGGGGCCTTTTAAAAATGTCGCGCAAAATTTAAATGCCTTCTCATGTACATTTAATGTTTTTGTTCTTTTTGTTGTTATTTCTTCGGTTGTTCTTGATGGATTTTTGTCATTTTTGTTTCATTTGAAAGATAAAATTATGCTCTTTATTTCCTATATTAAAAAATAAAAGAAATTTTATTTTATTTTATTTTTTCTATTTATGAAACCTGAATTTTGCAGCATCTTTGAAATGTTCAGAAAAGAAAATTCACAAAAATCAGAGGTATAAGTTTGGTCAAATGTACAATATAACAAATATTCCCCAGAATCTAAGCTTGCAATATATACCAAGCTTAATTATGTGGAAGGATTTCCATATGATTAATTACAGCTTCATTAAACTTCATTATAACTTCATTATATCTTCACTACACTTTATATATACATGTGAGGAATACAATACCCAGGGGAATTATAGACAAATGTAAATGGTAATTATACCTAAGTTCATCAAAGAGATTCAAAAAGTTATAGGACATGCTCCCTTATAAAGCAACCTGACGGTCCCTTAAGATGTCCACTCAGCAATTCCAACGGACGTGGTCTGGCGCCAAGGAGTCCGGTGAGTGAGTGTGATATTGTTCACCATGCATATGGTGACGTATACAGTAATGCACATAGGTAAAAACAACAGTAAGTACGATTACAAGTTATTTGAAAATTCGTTAACAAAAGTGGATAGTGAAAAAAATCTCGGCGAAATTATCAGTAACGATCTCAAATAATCAAATTAGTGTATTTCAGCCTCTGAGAAAGCAAATAAGATTCTAGGACTGATTGCGCGATTTTTTTTTATTTCAGAAGTCCATCACTCATTAACAAGCTATATAAATCGTTAGTTTGTCCACATTTGGAATATGCTGTTTCCGTATGGTCACCGAATCTCATTAAAGATATTGACAGACTGGAAAAAGTACAACGGCGAGCTACAAAACTGATTCCAAATATCAAAAATAAATCATACGAAAATCGACAAAAACATATGAATCTGTTTTCCCTAAAAAAGCGTAGACTCAGAGGTGACTTGATACAGGTCTTTAAGATTTTAAAGGGAATTGACAACATCAAATTGACAAAATTTTCACATTGAATGAGAATCCGGAAATAGATTCAATTTGGAAGTATGTAGAAACAACTTAGCCATCCGTGTAGTTAATGAATGGAATAAACTTCCTGCACAGGTAGTGCAATGTAGTTCAGTTCGAAGCTTTAAGAATCATTTAGATAAACACCTAAGTAAGATCCTGTAATGATTATAATTTTATTTTATATTTGTTTTTGTTTTGTTATCATCTGTCTGTCTGATTTTCATTTATTATTAGTTATATGTCAATTTATTATTATTTACTATCTACCTGTTTGTTTATTATTTAACTATACCTATGCATTTATTTATGAATTTTATTTGTTATTTACATTATTATATTTTCTATTTTTTATTTCATTACTATTATGAATTTTTTCGCATCCGACCTAGATATGGACCAAAAGGTCTCTTGTCGGCATGCTCCGCCTTAGTAATCCTTTGTAATAACCACAGGAGAAGGGATGGCTATGGGAAATCCTCTTTCACCGGTTTTAGCTAATATCTACATGGAATATTTTGAAAAATATTTATTACCAACTATCAAAGATGAAAAAATTATTTGGTTCAGATATGTAGACGATGTTTTGTGTTTCTGGCCTAATAACCTATCTAATGATGACTCCCTTATTAATCTAAATTCACTGGTACCCTCCATTAACTTCACTCTTGAGATAGAAAATAACAGCAGTTTGCCCTTTTTAGATGTTGAGATAATTAGAGATTGGTCCTCTGAAAACAAAAGTCTAGAAAACCTACCAATATTCTTCCCTATGTTAATTTTTATTCCAATTACCACATCAATGGAAAAAGATCAGTTTTTATTTCCATGTACTTGAGAGCTTACAGGATTTCAGATCCTGAATTTCTTGATGACGAATTATGAACTATCCGGAATAATGGGGAAAAGTTCAAATATCCTACTCATATTCTTAATCAATGTCACAATACCGCCAAGAAACTCTTTTACAAAACTTGCAATCAAGAACAAGGAAACCATGCACAACTTAATACACTTGTTTTTCCTTTTCATGAAAAATTTCTTAGTATTATTAACCTACTCAAAAAATTGGATATCAAAGTAGCTTTTGAATATCACCACACCATTAAGAAAACTTTAATTAAGAACAGCTCTCCTAAAAACAACGGTGTGGCCTATAAAGTTCCTTGCCAAGATTGTAAAAAAATTTATATTGTACAAACTGGGAAAAACTTGGAAACAAGGATTTCCCAACATAAATATAGTGTGAGATCTACCCAGGAAAATAATGCGTTATTTCAACATAAAGCATTATACAACCATCATATTGATGGTCTAAGGTAACAATTTTAGCCAAAGGAAAAAGCCTACAAGAAAGAAATATAGTAGAATCCTGCTTAATATCAGGCACGTTTGATAAAAATATAAACTTAAGCTATGGTCATTTTAAATGTGATAAATTGGTAACCCAAATGGTCACCGAGATCTTTCGGCCAGATTGAGCCTTATGTGTTGGTCAGGTCGATAGAGGCAAGGTCATCCCCCCTCCTCACATTGTATTGTCTCCCCCCTTCCCCCCTATAGTTGCCACCTAATACTTACATTAAAACCCAACTCTGTATCTCTGTCATTTAGTCCGAAGATGTAATATACGAAAATACTTACTGTCTACAAGTTTCTATTCTCCTGAGGTTATTTTGCTCATATATATATATATATCTATATATATATATATATATATATATATATATATATATATATATACAGTATATATATATATATGTATATATATATCTATGTGTATATATGTGTGTATATATGTATGTATATATACACATATATATATATGTGTATATATATACATATGCGTGCGTGTGCGTGTGTGTGTGTGTGTGTGTGTGTGTGTGTGTGTGTGTGTGTGTGTGTGTGTGTGTGTGTGTTAAATAAAATGTTGACAGGTTTTGAATGATGGTGGAGAAAGAAAGGAGGAAATAATATGAGAATTTAAAGCTGACGTCTCGACCTCACAGTGTCTTTATCAAAGCTAACAGCATTTGATCATAATCGGACAAAATATACCCACTGCCTTCATCTCTCGGGCCACCTGGGAGAGTTTAATGCGCAAGTTTATTATCTTCTAAAATTATTATACAACTAGTAGGTTTTGCTAGACTTACGAAACCTTCTCCATTATTCATGTTTTATGCAGCTTGAATTGTTTTTCTCAACCTTTTTTTAACCTTCATTAAGAACAACCGCATTATTCCAGTTAGAGAGATGATCTTGTTCTTCAATGTGCCTAACAATAGAATTAGTTATTCGGTGCGCTTCTACATAATTTTCATGTTCAATTATCATTTTCTTAAGACCTCGACCAGATTCTCCATAGTATGCTGATGAGCAACCTTTTCACGGAATTTTATATATCAGACTATTTTCATTCGTCGCGTTAGTGTCTTTCTATTTAATGATCTGGCTGATCTTATGACCTGTTGTTCTTGCAATCTTTATGCCCGCTTTAAAAATAAATGTATCAAGTATTGGACTTATGTCAGTGTTTAGTACAGTTGTATAACGTGTTTTTCTCTCAACAACTTCGCTATTTCCATTTCTATTTTTGTCACTTATTAGCTTCGCTTTCTTTTTTTGGTTTATATAACAACCCTTCAGGATATTTAATTTTAATGAATGTTTTCATATGTTCTACTTTTTCTGCCAGGAATTTATCATCGCATATTCTAAAAGCTCTTAAAAAAATAAACTATTACTGCACCTGATTTTGTTCTCTCACTACAACCTGAAAAATAGTGTATATATTCTTCTTTATTTGTGGGCTTTCTATATACAGAGAATTTGATTTTTTTCTGTGAATGATGGTATCGAAAAAAAGGTAATTTGCTATCCTGTTCCATTTCAACTGTGAATTGTATGTTTTTCTTTTTTAGATACCACCATTCACAGAAAAGGGGGAAAAAAATGCTCTTGTTGGTGGGGGACTCCATGGTGCGAGGCTATGACGACATCCTGCAGCGGAAGAGTAAACGACGTTGCAAGCTTGTATGGCAACCGGGCCGTGGGATCGATGTTTGTACCCAGACCATCAGGGAGCAAAGGTGGACGAATACGGTTACGATTGTTCATACGGGAAGTAACGATGTGGGTAGGGTGAGATCAAAGGAACTTATTTGGAATTACAAAGTCCTTCTTCAGGAGATGAAGGAGCGTGGGAGCCGTCACGTAGACTGGGGGATTCTTCCGAGGATCTACGCTGGCACGTGTTGGAACAGTAGAGCCATAGGGATCAATGAGAGGATATCACGATTGTGCACGCAAGTGGGATGCCACTTTCTTGATCCTTGGTATCTCTTTTCCAGGCGTCATGACCTTTATGCTTCTGATAGGATCCACCTTACCGGCAGAGGCAAAGATGTTCTTACAAACCTCATTGTGGGAGTTTGTAATGAACTAGTTCCTTTTTTGGGGTGCGAAGTCAAAGGGAAGGGGAAATAGAGTGTATTGGGGAAAACAGAGTAGGGTATATTAATAATCTAGAGCAATATGTCAGTGTAGGACAAGATATAATTTTAGGATATAATGTCGGTAGAGGACGATATATTACACTAGGATGTAATGTCACAAGACAAAATGTCATTATGGGATATATTAATAGTGGAGGACAAAATATCACGATGGGATATAATGATGGGGAGAAAAAGATATCACGTTGGTATACAATGATAGTAGAGGACAAAATATCATGGTAGGATATAATGTCAGAGGAGAACAAAATATAATTTTAGGAAGGGATGCCGGACAAAATGTCAGCGAACGACGGGTGCCTGGTGTGGAACGCGATGACGTAGTGGGGCAAAGTGTACACAAGAGATCAAATGTTCGTAAGGGACCAGATGTCTGTGATGGGGGCAAATGTCCATGAGGTATTGAATGTCAATTAAGTACCAAATGTCTCACTAGAACAATGTGTCAATAAAGAACAAAATTACAATGTAAGGCATCATGTTGAAATACAAAACGTTTCAAAAAGAAATAATCACGAGTTTCTTAATACAATGTACTTTAATGCTCGTAGTATTATGAATAAGTTTCAAGTAATACAGACATATGCCAAAGTGAAAATCTCGATATGATAGGAATAACCGAATTATGGTTAAATGGTAAAGAGTTTGAAGTTGAATTAATTAAGTATTGAGGGATTTAAACACTTTCATCAGGATAGAAACCACGAGAAAGGTGGGGATAATCTGTTATACGTTAAAGCAATGTCCATGCCAGTGTTTTAGAGAAAATGAAACCGGATGCATATGATAGTTTGTGGGTAAAATTAACTCAAACAAATGGACACAAAACTAATCTAGGTGTAATATATAGGTCAAAAATATTATCATTAGCAGACGATAAATTCTTGTTTCAAGAGCTGTCTAGTTTCTGCAGCCGGGACTTAATGATAATGGGGGATTTCAATTTTACTGACATTGATTGGATTACCTTGAAGATGGCCATATAGGTAGTTGCTTGGTAGATTTTCTCGGTGACAATTACTTAGTTCAGCACGTAAAAGAACCCACAAGGCATAGAAATTTACTCGATCTATTAATCACTAGTCGTGAAAATTTGATAGCCGATGTGGAGGTTGGTGAAACTATTGCAGATAGCTATCACAACTTGAATTCAAACTTCTAATTTTTATTTGGAATAGATACATGTGCATCTAAAATACCCGATTTTAATAAAGCTCATTTCATAGGACTACGTCAGGAGCTTCAGCTTACAGATTGGGTGGCAAGATTAAGCGAAAGACCTGTAGATCAGATGTGGGATTTTTTTTCTTCAAAATACGCTTATTAAGATTATTCATATTTACATCCCGTTTAAAGACAGACGCCGCCCCTATCAGGCTCGCCCAAAATAGCTCGACAAAGAAACAAAAAAAAAAGTATTGCTAAAAAGAGACAGGCTTATGAGAAATATAAGTGCTCGGGTGCGCCTAACGACTCTCAAAGTTATGTCATAATACAGAGAGATTTAAAAAAGACAATAAGAAAAAGAAAACGACAATACGAAATGAACATCGCTGATAAATCCAAAGAGAATCCCAAAGAATTCTACAGTTACATTAGAGATAAAAAGATTATTAGGAATCACATTGGCCCACTGTTATATGCTGAAGGATAACTTGAGTATTCAAACTAAGGAATGTGTAATGTTTTAAACAAATATTTTAGCTCAAAGTGAGCTCCAAACTGAAACCTGGGGAAAATCTAGGGTAAACTTCCTCACTACGGTAAATATAACAAAAGAAAAAATCAAAAGATGTATAGAGAAACTCTAAGTTAATAAAACACTAGGGCCTGACGGTTGGCATCCAAGAATCTTAAAGGAAATGAAAAATGAGATTGTTGTTCCATTAGAAATTATTTTCAAGAAATCCATCATATCCGGAGATGTCCAAAGAGAATGAAAGCTACCTAACGTCACTTCAATATAAAAAAAAAAGGTGACAAAAAGAAACCAAATAACTACAGGCCAATAAGCTTGACTTCAATCGTAGGAAAAATAATGGAAACTATCATCAGAGATGCTATCGAACATCATTTAGAAAGTAACTGCTTGATAAATGATAGCCAGAATGGATTCAGATGGAAACGTTCTTGCGTGACTAATCTACACTAATTCTAAAAGACAATCATCTCGAGTTATGACAAAAGAAACAATATAGATTTAATATATTTAGACTTTGCAAAAGCTTTCGATACCATCCCCCACGAAAGACTACTTACTAAATTAGCTTCACACAGAGTAAGTGGCAACCTATTAAGTTGGACTAGAAATTGATTGCATGATCAAAAACAGAGAGTTGTTTTAAATGGTAAAACTTCTAGATGGAAAAATATTACGAGTGGAGTTCCTCAGGGTTCCGTTCTTGGGCCACTTCTATTCTAAGTCTATTGTTTCAAAATTTGCTGATGATACACAATTGTGCGGTATGGTAAATGATTACTTCAATCAATTAGATATTCAAGAAGATTTAGATAATTTACATCAACGATTTGAAAAGTGGCTAATTAAATTTAACACAAGTAAATACAAGGTTATGCACATAAGTAAAAATAACAGTAAGTACGATTACAAGTTATTAGGAAATTCGTTAACAAAAGTAAATAATGAAAAGGATCTAGGGGTAATTATCAGTAGCGATCACAAATCATCTAAGCACTGTATTTCAGCCTCTTAGAAAGAAAATAAGATTCTAGGACTGATCGCGCGATCTTTTGACTTCAAAAGTTCATCTCTCATTAACATATATACATATACCAAAGGATTTTCCCCCCTACACGGGGGTGTAGCCAAAAAGAAAAAAGCATAGAAACCACCCCTGTCCATCACATTTCCTATATACTCCACTCCCCTCCACCCTCCTCCCTCTCTCCCATCTTGGCACCTCCTGGATGACGGGTCATCCCTGCATCCTATCCACTGCCCTGGGTCAGAAGCAGTGTCGCAAGACATAACACATCCACAGCGAGGCCGTTTCATAAAATTGGCGACCCCCCTCTCTCCGTCCCCCCATGCAGAAAAAGAAGAAGACGGGGAGAAATCCCTTCGGGCTGCATTAAAAAAAATTCTCGTACATACTTCCTCACCCCCCATCATAAGAACATAAGAATAAAGGAGACTGCAAAAGACCATAAGGCCTACACTAGGCAGCTCCGTATCCATCACCACCTATCATCCCCATCCATAAAGTTGTCTAATCGTTGTTTAAAACAACTGATAGTTTCAGCGCTTACTACATGGATACCAAATTTATTCCATTCATCGACCACCCTATTAGTAAACAAATTCTTGCCTATTTCCTTCTTAAATCTAAATTTGTCCAGTTTATACCCATTACTGTGAGTCCTGCCCTGTTGTTTTATTATGATGATCTTGTTTGCATCACCCTTGTTATAGCCTTTGATCCACTTGAACACTTCTATTAGATCACCCCGCACTCTGCGTCCTTCCAGAGAGTGTAAGTTTAGGTGCCTAAGCCTCTCTTCGTAAGGCAAATTTCCGAGTCCTTGTATCATTTTGGTCATTCTTCTCTGTACTGATTCTAGTGAATTTATGTCCATTCTGTAGGACGGAGACCAAAGCTGTACCGCATAGTCAAGGATGGGACTAAATATCGCTAGATAGAGTTTAATAAATACCTCTGAACTTCTATTCATTACCGTCCTAGCAATGAAGCCTAATGCCCTGTTAACTTTATTTCTGGCACTAATGCACTGCTTCCTGGTTTTAAGGTCCGGACTCACCAGAACTCCCAAGTACCTCTCGCACTCAGATTTGTCTAAAAAAGTGTTATCTAAGGTGTATCTATTTCCGGGGTTGTATAGCCCTACGTTTAACACGCTACACTTAGAGATATTGAAGTTCATTTGCCATTTCACCGACCATGTTAACAGTTTATTAAGATCATCCTGCAGAATCTCTGCGTCGTCTTCTGACCTAATTAGGCGTCCTATTTTAGTGTCGTCCGCAAACTTACTAACATCACTATTTAACCCATCGTCTAAATCGTTTATATACATAATGAACAACAAGGGACCCAAAACCGAGCCCTGGGGGACCCCGCTATTAACATTGCCCCACCTAGATTTTATTCCATTTATGGTGACCCGTTGTTTTCTGTTACTAATCCAAGCTCTAATCCATTCTAACACTTTTCCTCCTATGCCATGGGCTTTGATTTTATTTAGTAGTCTTTGGTGTGGCACTTTGTCGAACGCTTTGCTAAAGTCAAGGTAAATAACATCGTAATTTTCATTGTTGTCTGACGCCTTATATACTTTAGTGTAAAAGGATAGAAGATTAGTCACACATGACTTACCCTTGGAGAAACCATGCTGTGAATCACGAATTAAATTATGCCCTTCAATGTGTTCTCTGAGTCTATTTACTATTATTGATTCAAGCATTTTTCCTATAACTGATGTCAAACTGATTGGCCTATAGTTGCATATAGACGTTCTATCTCCCTTCTTAAAAACAGGAACAACGTTTGCCTGCCTCCAAGCAGTTGGAACAGAACCAGTGTCTACCGATTTATTGAATATTTCAGTTAACTGGTCGTAGATTTCAAATTTACACTCTTTAAGCATTCTTGGAAAAATTTCGTCTGGACCCGCAGATTTTGTAGCTTTAAGTCTGTCAATCTGCTTGACTACTTCTTCTTTACTAATGCTGATATTAGTTAGACTACTTTTTTCATCCCCTCTGAAAATCAGATCGCAGTCAGGTACTTTATCTAACCTCTCATTAGTAAACACCGATAGAAAATAATTGTTAAACTCCTCACTAATTTTTTCTTCCGAATCTATCATGACATTTTCATCGTTTTTAATTGGTCCTATTCTTTCTTTATTTTTTTGTTCTATAGAGGTGAAAGAAACCCTTTGGGTTGGATTTTGCTTGACTGGCAACCTTGATTTCATAATTACGTTTCGCTGAACGTGTATTCCTTTTAACCAGCTTTGCCATTTCGTTATATCTTGATCTAAGGTGTGATTCCCCGTTTTTTATTTCTACGTAAAGTCCTCTTTTCATTCCGATCTCATGTTTCAATCTGTCCATCATCCATGTGGGAGAATTACTATTTTTCCGTATTGACTTTAGGGGAATAAATCTGTTTTGTGCATTAATAATTAGATCAGTTAGATTGTTATACATTTCTTCTAAATTTCTGACCTGACTCTTGGGCCCTCGCCACCAAATGACCCGACCTAAGGTATGCATATTACCCTCCGTGACCCAGACCTGACTACCAGCCCCGCAACGAGAATCGAGAATGTCTGAAACGTCCGCCTGGCTTTTCGTATTCAATTTCAAATAGGTTTTTATATTGTCAAAGTTTGCTTTCCTGAAGTCTGGTACTTGAACGTTATTCGTACTTTTTAATTTTTCCCAAATAACATTAAATCTTATTTCTTGATGATCGCTAAAACCTAGACTATCTCCCACTATTACGCTGCTAATTTGATGGTCATTATTTGTTAGAATTAAGTCCAGGATATTTTGTCCCCTCGTAGGATCGGTAATCACTTGTTTTAGGAAATTATCATGCACCACATCTAGGAACTTCTTCGCTTCATGATCTCCTATTGAAGTTCCTACACCCACTCCCCCTCATGCATCACAGCATCATCCGTACACAACCCCTTTCCATTCACCGCTATCTTCTGTCCTCTCCCGTCCTTCCTCCACAGACATTCATCTCTTTTGTAATGCCCCTTTCACACCATCCCTCCATCTCATCCTAGAACGCCACCTCATATTCACTCATACTAATCTTTCTTCATTCATTCTTTCTATGTGTCCAAACCACCCTAATACCCCATCATTTACCCTATCTCTCAGTTCCCTTTTCACCCTTGTTCTCCTCCTCACCTCCTCATTTTTCACTCTATCTAGCCTAGTAACCCCATTTCATCTCAACACATTCAAACTCCTTTCTTTCTCTCTCATGTTCCATGTTTCTGCCCCGTACAGTGCTGTTGGCATAATGACTCCTTCATATAACCTCCTCATAGCATTCATTCCCAGATGTCTACTTCTCATTACACTTTTTAATCCACCAAGGCATTTACTCGCTTCTCCCAATCTACATCCTACCTCCACCCCATCTCCTCCATTTCCTGCCACATTCGCACCCAAGTATCTAAACCTATCCACTTCCTTCAGTCTTTCACCCTTAATGATCAATTCCAGCCTTTTGTCACTCTCTCCCCTTGTACATCTCATCACCTTACTTTTGCCCACATTTATCTTCAGCTTCCTTCTTTCACACACCTTCTCAAACTCTGTCAGTAACTTCCTTAATCCCTCCTCCGATCCTGCCACAAGCGCAGTGTCATCAGCAAACAACAGCTGGTTCACCTCCCACTTTTCTCCATTTTCTGTTATCATCTCCGACCCCTGACCCACTACCCTTCCATTCACCTCTAACACCACCCCATCTATGTAAAGATTGAACATCCAGGGCGACATAACGCATCCCTGACGAAGTCCCACCTTTACTTCAAACCATTCACTCTCTCTCTATTTATAATCCTAACACAAGCTCTACTACTCTCGTATAAACTCTTGACTGCTCTTAACAGCTTTCCACCTATCCCATATATCTGCAGTACCTCCAACAGAGCCTTCCTATCTACCCTGTCGTAAGCCTTTTCAAGATCCATAAAAGTCAAAAAAACATCCCTACCTTTTCCTATACCTTCTCACATATCTGTCTTGCCACAAAAATCTGATCTACACAACCTCTACCTGTCTTAAACCCACACTGTTCCTCACCAATTACTCCCTCTGTTCCTCTCCTAATCCTCTCAATGAAGACCCTCCCATAAGCCTTCCCAACTTTACACAACAAGCCGATCCCACTGAAACTACTACACTCACACTTATCCCCTTTCCCCTTGTAAAGTGGAACTATACAGGCACTCCTCCAGTCCTCCGGCACTCTACCCTCTCTTAAACAAACATTAAATAACCTCACCAGTCAGTCCACCATAAATGTACCTCCTTTCTTCAGACATTCTGCATGGCATCCATCCAACCCAGGTGCCCTACCTGCTCTCATCATCTTAACAGCTGCTTTCACTTTATCTTTCCCTATTTCTTCTTCATTTTTCTCACTCATCGCTCTCATTTTCTTGGCGCTTCCCATTGCAACTACCTTTTCCTCCCTATTCTCCATCACATTTAGCAACTCTCTAAAATACACTGCCCACCTTCCTCTCACTGCCCTCTCTTCCATCTGCACCTTTTCTTCTGTACTGTATTCGCCTCTTCTTTCTCTTTTAATTTCCTTTCAAAACATCTTTTTACTATTTTCAATTTTTTCTGTCATACTCATACGCTATTTCACATCTGCTCTCCTCTTTGCTTCCTTTATCTTATGCTTAACTTCCTTTCTCTTTACTTTGCACCTCTTAAACGATTCCCTCGTCCTAATTTGTAGCCAATCTATGAATGTCTGCTTTTTCTCTTCTACACCTTTATCTCATTAACAAACTATATAAATCGTTAGTTCGTCCACTTTTGGAATATGCTGATTCTGTATGGTCACAAAACTTTTGGAATATGCTGATTCTGTATGGCCACAAAACTGATTCCAAATATAAAAAAATAAATCATACGAATATCGACTAAAACATATGAATCTGCTTTCTCTAAAGAAGCGTAGACTCAGAGGTGACTTGATACAGGCAATTAAGATTCTAAACGGGATTGACAACATCAAAATGACAAAATTCTTACACTAAATGAGAATCCAACAAGAAATAATTGTCTCAAATTGTCAAGAAATAGATTTGATTTGGTAGTGGGTAGAAACAACTTCGCCCACCGTGTAGTTAATGAATGGAATAAACTTCCTGCAGAGGTAGTGCAATGTAGCTCAGTTCGAAGCTGTAAGATTCGTTTAGATAAAAATTTAAGCAAGATGATGTAATGACTGACATTTATTATATATCATTTTTTTGTATGTTTATTATTTACTTGATTTCCATTTATCATTATCTATTTTTCAGTTTATTATTATTTACTATTTACCTGTTTGTTTATCATGTAACTATACCTATGTATTATTAATTTTATTTTGTAAGAGGCCGGTAGATTGGGGTGTAATTACTCACAGGAAAAGAAGGAAAACTATATCTCTGTTTTAATTCATCCCATCAAGAAACATTATGAACTGATTACAGAAATTTTGATGGAAACATACTTAAGAAAAGGAAGAGGCATGGGGCCTACAGATGAATAACATAAATGACTAAAGTGTTAGTGGCCGTGGAGCTAAAAGTGGCGGCAGCTAGGGATGAACCTCCTTCGAAGTGTTAGGTGATTAGACGAATGCCTCCGAAGAGAATACAAGACTGGTGCATGCAGCACACTACAAGACTGAGTGATAAATCCAAGTAGTCTTCATACTACGAGTGGAACAAGACGATCTCCAGAGAAGATTAATGAAGTACGACGAACCTGAAGTACGTAAGGAAGACTAACTGTAGAGACAGTCAATTCAAATCAACCTACTGAGGGTACGAGTAACATTGATAGTAACGTAAGCACGAAATACATACCTCAAATATAAACATTCCCAAATTCACCGGTGATGAAAACACCTTAGGAGTTAATCAAATTCTTAGCTTAATCAATACATTAATTGTAAGCAAAAATATAACAGATGAAAAAAGGAAAATAGAAATTTTAAAGGGGAATGTCCTGAGCAGGTTAGAGCTAGGTTTATTATAATTTTGCAGCAAATGGAAGATACAAGTAATATGAAGCCTATAAGAAAGCATCCATTAAACATTTTATGTCAAAGTGTGGTCAGGATCCTATCAGGTCTTTTGTTAGAATGATCAAGGAAGTTAGAATAAATTAATCTGACACAAAATACTTAGATTGGATAGATGGTCAAAAGACATGAATTCTATCTTGGAAGTTTCAGATTGGAGAGAAAGATCTAGTGACAAAATTAAAGTTTCTCGGGTAATAAAATTGATCACATTTGGATTGTTAAATAAAAATTCTGACGATTTAGCGGCAGAAAAACTGTATAAAAATCTCAAGTCTATATGAATTTAGGGGAGTTAGATTATTTACTTCAAGGGTACAGTGAGACTAGAATAATAAATACATATGTGATGACAGTGGGACAATAGAGGGAATCTAGAAGACATTCTAAGAAAACAGAATTAGGACATAGACAGAAAGATAGAAGTCCATGGAGGGATACTAGAATTGTGTTTCAATTGTAATACTTAGGGACATAAAGCACGAAACTAATATTAATGAATTGTTTATAGAAGTTGCAAATATGAGGGTCATGATGAGTATCAGTGTTACCATAGTCACCCCTGGTGTTTATTACGTTCTCTATTTCTGTGTGCTGACATCACAAGTTCTGTTTACGTAGGCGCAGAATCGAGTTCCGAATCAGAGTGTTTCAAAATTTAATGTATCTGAAGATATGTTTATGCTTGTGAGATTATGGTGCTCTAGTAATGTAAGAATTCATAGAAGTACTTATTGTAATTCCTTTTGGCGTATGACCAATGTATGACTTGTATTTTACAATGTTGACGATGTATGCAGGTGGATCCGGAATATTATTGCAACTGTTGTGGCGGCGAATTTGAAAGAGGCACTGTTCTCTTTCTCTCCTGCGTGTGGTGTGAAATGGACGTATGAACGCCCTTGAGGGCGATCAGATAGGGGTATATGTGAAATGGGAGAGGTAAAATAAGGGAATATAATGAAACGGCACGCAGGATATTGGAGATATGTAATTTCCAGATTTGTAGAGACTGAGACCCATTGGAGAGATCAGTAGGGATCTAGATAATCGAAGTATTTCAAGGAGGCAGAGCCATGTTATAGAGACTATACGAGTATTGTGTTATGAGAATGAGTCTTGTAGAATCTGTATATGAAATGTGAATCAATCAATGGTGCTTTTAGCTTATATTGAATGTAATGCAATGACTATGTTGATGTGGAGACAGAGCAACTCAACTGAGTAGAAGTAGAGACATTGAATACTTACCTCATATGTATAAGGACATGCATGAGTTTGATGCGTAGTAGTAAATGCATACATTTAGTTTATGTATTGCTAGGTTTATTCAATATAAATATAGATATAGTTACCCACCATCTTTATCTATCCCCATTTATAATGATATATTGACTAAGATATAAACCAGACACTGAATTGATGATCTTCTAACTGATGGAAATAATGTAGTATGCAGCAGAGATAATGATATATACATAAATAGAAAATGAACTTACCTATATACTGATGAAAAGTGGAATAGGTTATGAGTAATCTTTGAATATAAAAGGAAATTGCATGTGTAGAGAGTGAGATTGATAATCATTCTTTGTCACCCACCTTTAAGGGATGAGGCAAGATCTGTTGTTGTCCTCCTAGATCCTTTATTTACCAACCAATTGTTTTAGGGTTAGAGGTGGCCCGTGACAATCAGTGTAGAAACCCACCTTTCTGTATGTATCATAAAAAGATTGGACATAAAACGCATTAATGTAGAAAATTTCGTATGCACCAGGAAACAAGAATTAACAGAATAAACCAATATTATAGAATTCTCCATATATATATATATATATATATATATATATATATATATATATATATATATATATATATATACAAATAGACAGTATTGTGTTGAGAATGAGAGTGAAAGAAGGATGAAGGAAAACTCCAACATCAAAGATAGCTATAAACTGATATTACAATAGGAAGGACTTCTGTAGGACCTCTCATTGCTGTTCAATAAACCTATTCAAATATTTATTGATATAAGATCTATAGTTAATGTTATAACTAGTAGAGTTTTAAACCAGTTCAAACCAGGAGTGAAAATCTTGGAACCAATCAATTACTCATTCCAAGGAGTAACTGGAAGTTAGTTAAAAGCATTAGGTAAGGTTGAACTAGAATTTATCTTATATACAAAAGAACATTTGCACATTCTAGTGATATTTGTAGAAGTATCTGTTTTTCCATGAGATTTATTGATAGGATTTGCAACTATGAGAAAAGAGAACATGGTGATATGTCCTGCTGACTTAAGAATCTTAGTAAAATCAAAGTTAATCCCATTTTTAAATCAACCAGACTTAAGACTTAAGAAACCAAGGAATCCATAGGTATAGATAGGAAAGATAACATTTATACCATAGATAACGAGGCTGAGTGGTCCAGAACAACAGAAAGTAAAGCCACATATAGTGAACCCAACTCAGATATTCAAGAAATCCGAGAAATTACTAATTCATCAACTACAAATGAAGCCTTGCAAATTGTGGATGATGGCGTAATAAAGTCGACATTATTACACTCCATAGCAATTGATAGGGTCGATTTTCAGTTGCAAGGAGTGACTGTGGACTCTGAAATTTTAACCATCTCAGATTAAAAGGTTTGAAATTTTACTCCTGGATTTATAAGTCAAATAAGAACAAGGTAGAGATATTAATGAATAATACTTTGAATAAAGATATAGCCTTAAGGAAAGGTATACAAATAGGATGTTTTCAGTTGTGTACAAAACCCATAAGCTTTTAAATGAAAGTATTAAGGAGGTGGAATTACCAATTTCATCAATCTGCTCAGTTCAGGAAGAAATAGAATTTGGAAAGAAATACAAGAATCAATTAGAACCTACTAGTTGCCCTGAGTTGAATGAAAGTTTAGTTGCTTTGCTCGTGAAGCACAATAAAGGAATTGCTTTGCAGGAGGACTCGTTAGGCAAAAAAACTGCTTTAAAACATCAGATTAAATTGAAAACAGGAACACAGCCTATTTACATACCCGCATATAGAGTTCCTCACTCTAAATTAGCAATAGTAGACAAACTGATCACTGAAATATCATTGCAGGATATTATTGAACATAGTAAAAGTGAGTGGAACTTTCCTTTGATTTTAGTGCCAAAATCCGATGGTACTATGCGCACAGTTATTGATTATAGGGAATTGAATAAGCACACCATACGTGACAGATTACCATTACCAGTGATAGGGGACATTCTTAAAAGTTTGGGAACTGAAAATAGATATTTTAGCACCATAGATATCAAATCTGTATTTTGATAAATAGAGTTGCATGAAGACTCAAGAGAGTTCACAGCATTTTCTACTTCAACGGGACATTATGAGTTCAAGAGAATCCCATTTGGGTTATGTAATAGTCCATTAACTTACATGAGATTAATGAATACAGTTCTAGATGGGTTGTTAAGAAACACTCCTAGTGTATTTCTAGATGATATTTTAACAGTTTCCCAGACAGCGGCTGATCATTTTAAGAAATTAGATTTGATATTCTCAAGACTAGTTGAAGCCGGATTGAAAGTGAAACTTGAACAAATGTAAGTTTTTGCAGGACAGTGTTATTCAATGGGGACATAAGATAGACAGACATGGACTTAGTACAGTGAATTCACTGGTTGAAGCAGTAAGGAATTTTCCAGTTCCAAACAATGTAGAAAAAGTTAGAAGTTTCTTGGGATGGACAGGATATTATAGAACATTTATTCAACGGTATGCTGACATCACTAATCTACTAAGTTTTTTGTTAAGGAACTACCCAAAGCTCATGTGGTGACCTGCACAATAGGAAGCTTTTCACAAGTTGAAAGATAAACTCACGAGTTCTCCAATTTTAATATTTCCAGACGATGATAAAGAATTCATTCTTTGCACTGATGCATCTGACATAGGATTAGGAGGAATAATTATGTAAGAGAGAAATGAAACTCTGAAACCAACAGATTACACATCAAGACTTTGTAAT
Source organism: Oratosquilla oratoria (assembly GCF_046742065.1). NCBI lineage: Eukaryota > Metazoa > Arthropoda > Malacostraca > Stomatopoda > Squillidae > Oratosquilla > Oratosquilla oratoria. The sequence goes on along the minus strand of NC_134814.1, from coordinate 28,865,275 downwards.
AATGCAGAGTGAAACTACTCTATATCAGAAAGAGAAAAATTAACGATGATATATTCATTAGAAATTTTTAGAGATATGATATTGGGATATCGAACCAGAGTGTAGACTGATCATACAGTTATTCAGGACTTTTTTAAACATAAGAATCTTAGTGGCAGACTTGATAGATAGTTTACGGTACTTCAGTGCTTGCTATGAAGTTAAATTTGAACATATTCCGAGTAGAAAGAAAGTTGCGGCAGATGCAGTTTCTAGAAACATTAGCCAACCAATGACAGGGTTCATTAATTATGTTTGTAGTATAGAGGAGTTAGTAACCTTAGATGGGGAAATGCTAATAAGACAACAGAGGGATGATAAGACATGTGACTCATTGGCTAAGTAATTGATGAACCAAAGAGGAAATCCTCCAAAACTACCAAAAGGGTACAAGATAGAGGAATTTAGTTTGACTAATGGACTTTTGTACAGAAAAGCCGTTGTAAGTGGGAAAGATATTTCTAGAGATCCAGTAAATCAGTTGGTAATACCACAAACTCTTGCACAAGAGATATTGAAGTTACTTCATGATAGTGATTGTTGTTCACATCCAGGGAAGGATAAAGCTTATAGACAAGCTCAACTTGAATACTATTGGCCAGTTATGAAGAAAGATATATATGATTATATAGAAAATTGTTTGAAATGTGATAAGGTGAAAGGAAATACACCAAAACCTGCTCTTGTGTTTACCTATCCTATTCCACAGTTACTTATGTCTGAGAATGGATATGAATATGTATTTGTTGCCATTGATTATTTGTCAAAATTTTGTATTTTATAACCTATTCTAAACAAAGATAGCTGAAACTATTGCTTCAATAATCTATGATCAGACAATCTGTAATTTCACTTCACCTATGATCTTAGTTTCAGATAATGGAACTGAATTTAATAACAAAATGTTGAAAAAATTATGTAAGTAAATATTTTAGTGAATCATCCATAAATTGTAGAGAGGTTAAATAAGAAAATTATTACATGTCATAGAAGTATGATAAGTCCTCATAGTATATCTTGGGATACTTGGATTCCTTGTGTTAAATGTACTCTGAACAACCAAATCAACATAGCAACAGGTGAAACACCTCATTTTATTATTCTTGACTGCAGAGCATAAACCTGTATATGATATAGGTGATTATATCTCAAATAGGATAAATACTTTTCAAAGTATTCACCAAAGAGTTAGGGAACACATGCAGGAGTATTCACATGAGATGAAAAAGCAACAACACAAAATAACACATCATCTAGAACTAAAAATAGGAGATTTAGTCATAGTCAAACTACGTTCACCCTATAATAAACTTTCACCAAGGTACTCAGGTCCATATAGGGTAATTGACTCTGCATGTGGAAATAAATATAAACTCTTACATTTAGAAAATAGGGAAGAATTGGTGGGTCATCTAGATGATATGAAGAAGGTTAAATTGCAGTTCTATGAAGAAGGCTGTTCTGATACCCTATGTATCAATCTTAATAAATCACAAGAGTATAGGGAATATTTTGATAAAATTTTATGTGAATTGAATATTAATCTTAATATATTTTACATTTTTTATATACATGGTGAGTGCCCTGGACTGGAATCCAATTCAAAGTAACCTAATAATAGTAGACAAGCTTATTAGGATAGTTCATGATTACAAAAAAATAACATTCATTAAAGATAATGTTGACTCCTTGAGAATTAATTTGAAACTATTAAAAGAGAACATTTCCAGTAAAAATGTTTAAAAGAAGCTTGAAAATAAGATAAAGGAGATAGAACATAAACTTGATGTCATAGATTCAAAATTCAAAAGAAATGGTAGACAAAAGAGAAGTATGTTAGTGGTGGCTTTAGGAGCTCTTGCTGTATTGGGAATATCCAATTTTGCCTTCCTTGCTGACTTAAAAATTTCTATGAATAAATTGAATGAGTCCTCAGCTAGAGACCTCGTTTTTCTGTACAGACACCAGCTAGCGAATACCTGTGAAATTTATATCTCCGAATAGTGTTAAGTGATTGTGTTGTGATTTTGTGATTGTATACGCATAGCGCTATACAGTTACAGAAATAAGATAAAGTGTAGTGTTCTATTTAAATTCAAAACAGTTTTCTGTTACTGTACTCCAAAGGTAGGAGAAATAGTATAAGGTAAGCAGAGTAACCTTTGCGTATTTAGTTTATTAGAGACCGCTTTGATTTGTTGTTGTTGTTGATTTGTATTTTCTCTTTGCCGTTTTTATTGCTAAAGGGGGAGCGAAATGGCTTGTGAAGGTTGCGTGAACCTAGAGGTTCGTCTCAGGATGTGTGAGGAGGAAATTCGTCCTCTCAGGAGTGCGCTCCGTGAGAAGAGTGAACCCTCCCCACAACCCAAAGAGCGTTCCACTTCTTCCCCTACTGTCACTGCCATGAGCGAGTGGCCCTCCGTGGGGTCCCGTTTGTCGAGCCCGCGTTCGGTAGATGTGTGCCCTGTGGAGCAACAGCTGGCTCTAGTCAATCGTTTTGCTCTACTGGAAGATGAAGTGGCTGAAAACCAGGAGTTCTTGGTGGTGGGGGACTTCATGGTGCGAGGCTCTGACGACATCCTGCAGCGGAAGACTAAGCGACGTTGCAAGCTTGTATGTCAACCGGGCCGTAGGATCGTCGATTGTACCCGGTCCATCAGGGAGCAAGAACGGAAGAACACGGTTACGATCGTTCATACTGGAAGTAACGATGTAGGTAGGGTGAGATCAGAGGAGCTTGTTCGGAATTACAAGGTCCTCCTTCAGGAGATGAAGGAACGTGGGAGCCGTCACGTAGTTACGCAGGCTCGTGTTGAAACAGTAGAGCCATAGGGATCAATGATAGGATATCGCAGTTGTGCACACAATTGGGATACCACTTTCTTGATCCTTGGTATCTCTTTTCTAGGCGCCATGACCTTTACGCTTCTGATGGGATCCACCTTACCCGCAGAGGCAAAGATGTTCTTACAAACCTCATTGTGGGAGTTTGTAATGAATTAGCTCCTTTTTTAGGGTAGAAGCCCAAAGGGAAGGGGGAATAGAATGTACTTGGGAAAACAGTGTAGAGTATAGCATTAATGTAGAACAATGTGCCAGTATAGGACAAAATATAATTTTAGGATATAATGTCGGTAGAGGACGAAATGTCACATTAGGATATAATGTCGCTAGAAGACGAAATGTCACATTAGGATATAATGTCATAGGACAAAATGTCGCAATGTGATGTAATGACAGTGGAGGACAAAAGATCACAATGGGAAGTAATGATTGTGGAGAACAAAATATCACGATAGGATGTAATGATTATGGAGGAGAAAATATCACGGTAGGATATAATGTCAGTGAAGGACAAAATATAATTTTAGAAAGGGATACCGGACAGAATGTCAATGAAGGCCAAAATATCGTGATAGGATGTAATGTCGCTAGAGGACGAAATGTCACATTAGGATATAATGTCATAGGAAAAAATGTCGCAATGGGATATAATGACAGTGGAGTTCAAAAGATCACGATGGGAAGTAATGATAGTGGAGAACAAAATATCATGATAGGATGTAATGATAATGGAGGAGAAAATATCACGATAGGATGTAATGATAATGGAGGAGAAAATATCACGGTAGGATATAATGTCAGTGATAGTGGAGAACAAAATATCACGATAGGATGTAATGATAATGGAGGAGAAAATATCACGGTAGGATATAATGTCAGTGAAGGACAAAATATAATTTTAGGAAGGGATACCGGACAGAATGTCAATGAAGGCCAAAATATCATGATAGGATGCAATGTCGCTAGAGAACGAAATGTCATATTAGGATGTAATGTCATAGGACAAAATGTCACAATGGGATGTAATGACAGTGGAGGACAAAAGATCACAATGGGAAGTAATGATAGTGGAGTACAAAATATCATGATAGGATGTAATAAAATGGAGGAGAAAATATCACGGTAGGATATAATGTCAGTGAAGGACAAAATATAATTTTAGGAAGGGATACCGGACAGAATGTCAATGAAGGCCAAAATATAAAGATAGGATGTAATGACAGTGGAAGACAAAATGTCACGATGAGATGTAATTATAGTGGAGGAAAAAATATCACGGTAGGATATAATGTCACTGGAGGACAAAATATAATTTTAGAAAGGGATGCCGGACATAATGTCACTGAACGACGGGAGGCTGGCGTGAATCACGGTGACGTAGGGGGACAAAATGTACAAAAGAGATCGGATGACCGTGATCGACCAGATGTCCGAGATGGGGGAAATGTTAATTTTGATAGGAGAAATGTTAATGGGGCATTGAATGTCAATGAAGGAGCAAATAATAATATAAAGCAAGGTATGAATAAAAAAACAAATTATAATATAGGACATGATATTGAAACTCAAAATGTGCCATATAGAAATAATCACGAGTTTCTTAAACCATGTACTTTAATGCTCGTAGTATTAGGAACAAATTTCAAGTAATACAGGCGTATGTCAAAAGCGAAAATCTCGATATGATAGGAATAACTGAGACATGGTTAAATGGTACAGAGTTCGAAGCTGAATTTAATATTGCGGGATTTAAACACTTTCATCAGGATAGAAACCACAAGAAAGGTGGGGGTATTCTATTGTAGGTTAAAAACAATGTTCATGCTTGTGTTTTAGAGAAAGTGAAACAGGATGCATATGATAGTTTTTGGGTTGAGTTAACCCAAACAAATGGACAAAAAATGAATGTAGGTGTAATACATAGGCCAAAGACATTATCATTAGCAGACGACAAACTGTTATTTCAAGAACTGTCTAGTTTCTGCAACCGGGATTTATTGATAATGGGTGATTTCAATTTTACTGACATAGATTGGATGACCCTTGAACATGGCCATATAGGTAGTCGCTTGATTGATTTTCTTGGTGACAATTACTTAATTCAGCATGTAGAAGAGCCCACAAGATATGGAAACTTACTCGATCTTTTGATCACTAGCCGCGAAAGCATGGTAACTGATGTAGAAGTCGGTGAATCTGTTGCAAATAGCGATCACAACTTAGTTAGATTCAAACTCCTAAACAATTTTAGAATAGATACCTGCGTTTCTAAAATACCCGATTTCAGTAAAGCTCAGTTCATAGGACTACGTCAGGAGCTTCAGCTTACAGATTGGGAGGCAAAATTAAACGAAAGACCTGTAGATCAGATGTGGGAAATATTTCAAAATACGCTCACTAAGATGATTCAAACTTACATTCCTTTTAAGTACAGACGTTCCCCATATCAGGCTCGCCCAAAGTGGCTCGACAAAGAAACTGAAAAAATATTGCTAAAAAGAGACAGGATTGTAAGAAATATAAGTGCTCGGGTGCATCTAATGACTATGAAAGTTATGTATCAATACAGAGAGATTTAAAAAAGATAATAAGAAAAAGAAAACGACAATACGAAATGAACATCGCTGATAAATCCAAAGAGAATCCCAAAGAATTCTATAGTTACATTAGAGATAAAAAGGTTGTTAGGAATCACATTGGTCCACTATTATCTGCTGACGGTCAACTTGAATATTCAAATGAAGGAATGTGTAATATCTTAAACAATTATTTTAGCTCGGTATTCGTAAACGAAACACCTCAAAGTGAATTCCGAACTGAAACCTGTGAAAAGTCTGAGGTAAACTTACTCACTACGGTAAATATAACAAAAGAAAAAATTAAATGGTGTATAGAGAGACTCAAATTTAATAAAACACCAGGGCCTGACGGTTGGCATCCAAGAATCTTAAAGGAAACGAAAAATGAGATTGTTGTTCCATTAGAAATTATTTTCAAGAAATCCATCATATCCGGAGATGTCCGAAGAGAATGGAAGCTAGCTAACGTTACTTCCATACTCAAAAAGGTGACAAAAAGAAGCCAAATAACTATAGGCCTATAAGTTTGACTTCAATCGTAGGAAAAATAAGGGAAACTATCATCAGAGATGCTATCGAACATCATTTAGAAAGTAACCGTTTGATAAATGATAGCCAGCATGGTTTCAGACGGAAACGTTCTTGCGTGACTAACTTACTCGAATTCTACAACACAGTTATCTCGAATTATGACAAAAGAAACAATATAGATTTAATATATCTAGACTTTGCAAAAGCTTTTGATACCGTTCCACACGAAAGACTACTTACTAAATTAGCTTTGCATGGAATAAGTGGTAGCCTATTAGGTTGGACTAGTAATTGGTTGAATGGTGGAAAACAGAGAGTTGTTTTAAATGGAAAAACTTCTGGATGGAAAAGTGTTGCAAGTAGAGTTCCTCAGCGTTCTGTTCTTGGGCCAATTCTATTCATAGTATATATAAATGATATAGACCATGGACTAAAATCTACTGTTTCCAAACTTGCTGATGATACAAAACTGTGCGGAGTGGCAAATGATCACTCAAACCAAGATTTAGATAAATTACAGCAATGGTCTGAAAAGTGGCTAATGAAATTTAACACAAGTAAATGCAAGGTAATGCACATAGTAAAATAACAGTAAGTCCGATTACAAGTTATTTGGAAATTCGTTAACAAAAGTGGATAGTGAAAAAGATCTCAAATCATCCAAGCAGTGTATTTCAGCCTCTGGGAAAGCAAATAAGATTCTAGGACTGATTGCGCGATCCTTTGATTTCAAAAGTCCATCACTCATTAACAAGCTATATAAATCGTTAGTTCCTCCACATTTGGAATATGCTGTTTCCGTATGGTCACCGAATCTCATTAAAGACATTGATAGACTGGAAAAAGTACAGCGGCGAGCCACAAAACTGATTCCAAATATCAAAAATAAATCATACGAAAATCGACTAAAACACATGAATCTGTTTTCCCTAAAAAAGCGTAGACTCAGAGGTGACTTGATACAGGTCTTTAAGATTTTAAAGGGAATTGACAACATCAAAAGTGACAAAAATTTCACATTGAATGAGAATCAGACAAGAAACAATGGTCTCAATGTGTCCGGAAATAGATTCAATTTGGAAGTAGGTAGAAGCAGCTTTGCCAACCGTGTAGTTAATGAATGGAATAAACTTCCTACACAGGGAGTGCAATGTAGTTCAGTTCGAAGCTTTAAGAATAATTTAGATAAATACCTAAGTAAGATGCTGTAATGATTATAATTTATCTTATATTATTTGTATTTATTTTGTTATCATTTGTCTGTCTGATTTTCATTTATTATTAGTTATATGTCAACTTATTATTATTTACTATTTACCTGTTTGTTTATTATTTAACTATACCTATGCATTTATTTATGTATTTTATTTGTTATTTTCATTATTATAGTTTTTATTTATTTTTTTATTAGTATGATTTTTTTTTCGCATCCGACCTAGATATGGATCAAAAGGTCTCCTGTCGGCATGCTCCGCCTTTGTAATCCTTTGTAATCCTTTGAAGGTTGCAAAATTGATATTTACAAAGAAGTGTCAAGAACATTGAGGAACTGATCTCTGAAATTACATATTATTTTAGAGAATGTCAGTGAACAGGAACATACAATATTTCTTTTCTTATTAATTACTCTGCATTTGAAATTATCTGAGATGCAAATTCAGTTGGAATCTCTTGTGCGAGATTTAGTTCTAGCAAATTCTGGTAACATCTTCTCTTCTCCAATACCTCAACTTATAAGAATAATTAACTCAGCAAAGAAGGATTGGAACTTTAAGTCTTTCTTTGATGAAGCTAATGTGGCATTCTGTTATCCTTTATTAACTGCATATTTAAATGTTTCCTCGGTGATAATAGAAAATCCTTTTTCTTTTAATTATAGATTTAATCTATACAAATTGATACCCTTCCCTGTGTAGGTAAATGGTTCATTATATGAAGTGAGTATTCCAGTTGTAGATCCATTCAACTACATCCTTTCTGTAGACGACCTAAAGGAGAGCATGATCTCTAATGATAAATTAAATGATTGTAAAAGAGTTAATATGAATCTTTATCTTTGTCATTCTTCTCTTTTTGTGTTTCGTGAAGCTTTGGAAATCTATTGTGAAGCTTCTCTGGTTAGACCAGAATTCTCATAATAACATACAAGGTTCCCATTATCTATTTTTCCCTAATAGTACAAAATTTTCTATTAATTGTCCAGGTTTAACCCTGAACAGGGAATGTCCAAACTTATGATTTTGCATGGAAGTTGTACCACTTCTGGCACGCCCACTTTTAGAAACAATAAAAACCAAAGGTTTATAGGAAAAAGTGCTCTAAGTAAAGTGGGCGTGCCAGAAGTGGTACAACTTCCATGCAAAATCATAAATTTGGACGCTCCCTGTTCAGGGTTAAGGCCTAAGTTGGAATAGTTGAAGGTCTTATCTCAGTTTTTGACACCTGTGAATTACATGGAGGCACATTTTCCACTATTGCTAATACCCTTAATACAATGCATTTAACTGAAGATTCATAAATTTCAACCTTCAACTTTACATTACCCGAAAACTCTCCCCCTTTGAAAATTAAGAGAATATCACTGTCGATATCTCCCTCAAATGATTATTCTACCAAGTATATAGTTATTCTTAGTGTCCTCCTTACTTCAATATTGTTGTCTGCACTGATTTCAATTTTTGTATTTAGGAGATTGTCTCTGTTAAACCCCATTAGCCATGTCTCTGCTTGAATTATTATTGTGCATTTTGGAGTGTTGCTTATTTCTTTGATATGTATATGTTTGACATGTTTTCCTGATACCATTTCACCAGTTTACGCAGGGCTAGATTAGCTTCTTTTATGTGATGATTTCCAAGTATATACTAGCGAGCCCTGTAAGGGGGTAGTAGAAATAATTGATCGGGACGACCAAAGGTAGCTGCCGAGCCCTGTAAGAGGCCGGTAGATTGTGGTAGATATTTAGGTAGAGGGAGGGGTAGGAGGAAAAGAATTTAAATTTTATTACCTGGATGTATTGAAACAGTGGCCGAGAGGAAGTTGCAGAATTGCATATTTTCGCTTGCTCCGCTTGTCGTCCGATGTTTTGTAAACATAGGCTAGGGTATCGATAAAAGTGATGATATAAGGAAATGTAAACATTGAAGCCACGTTCCGCTTGCGACAGAATGGCTTGCGTAAACAGTATTGCTTGAGACAGAATAACAGTCTTTCCGATTGGAGAAAAGAGTAGACGAGGAGAGAAAGTATTGGTGCATGGAGGTAAAGTCACGCCCTTAAAAGGTGACACTTATTTGTAACGTTCAAAGTTATTAGACAAATCAAATAGTGACGTCGGAGCAGACTTGGCTTGGTGGGTGTACAAGGATCCCAAGCGGGAGTCCTTTGGTGTAGCTTGAATAACCAAGTGTAATTACTCAGAAGAACAGAAGAAAAATTATATCTCCGTTTTAATTCACCCAATCAAGAAACATTATGAACTGGTTACAGAAGATTTGGTGGAAACATGCTAAAGAGAAGGAAGAGGCATGGGGCCTACAGAAGAATAACATAAATGACTAAAGTGTTAGTGGCCTTTGAGATAGCATATTTATTATTATTCATATTATTATAATTTTCATTTTACTTTATCTATTCTTTATCATTTATATATATATATATATATATATATATATATACATATGTATGTATATATATATATATATATATATATATATATATATATATATATATATTTTCATCTGACCTAGTTATAGACCAATAGGTCTCCTGTCGGCATGCTCCGCCTTTGAAAATCCTTTGTAAAAACATATCTATTTTATGACTACAGAATACCAAGACTCAATGCACACCAAGGACAGCTACTTCATACCCGAAAATTCCCTCAACTCTAACTGTACTCACACTGGACATCCCAGACATGTCTTCCCATTCCTTAACACTCAATAATACGTTTGACAACACCAAAGTGACAATCTTTCTCGACACGAGTTCCCCAGTTAACATAATGTTAACACATTCCACACTGTAACTAAATGTGTCAACTTTTTGGAACTCCCGACGTCAACCTTTGCAATGTAGATTGTGCACCAATCCATATAATTGGTAAATTCTCCTAACACACTAGCTTCAAAGATGAGTGCCCATCAATTCCAGTTACCATCTACGTAGCTGACGTTCATTTTCCTGCTGATATCCTCATAGGTTAAACATTGATGAACAACATAACATAGTCACTTACCCTGCTTAAAATTGTATCATGCAAGCCATTTTCTCCCTGCATTGCCATCAGCAACTTCTCACAAAGTAAACCATATCTACGTGACCAAGCAGGTACAAGCAGATCATGACTTTGCGTCAGTAGATTCTACTCCATCCATTCAAATTCACTCTGTTTCATCACACGAGGATGCACCAGCTGCTAGCACAAATAACTCCATCACTTTCATACAAAAGAGTTACTAGTGTTCACCCACCCAAAATCATTCCTAGGACTCTAACTTTTATACTTTACTGATAGCTGTGGACATGCGTTCCAAACGTAACAGACAAACTAACTCCTCCCGCATGTCGAAATCAGCAAAAATCAGGATATACACTCCCACATTGATGGTTGTCACTGTTGTGCGACTCACAAAAGTCACATAAGCGGTCATGTTCTAATCTTAACTTACCCTACCCCTTGTAAACCATTCGGCATAGTCACTGTTGATTTCCTTAAGTTACCACTTACAAATTCTGGAAACCAATCTTTGTCGACCATTTTTTACGATATTGTATTATTTCCCCTGCCAGACAAGACAGCACAACACGTGGCAAAGACCCTTATTGATAAACTCAAATGCTCCTTTACTACAACCAAAACTCTGACTTCTGACAACGGAACTGAGTTCAACAATGAAATCCGTTCGCACATTTGTAATTACTTTAAAATCAGAAAATGCAACTCTACTGCTTATCACCCTAGTATAGATAGCTTAATTGAACACCAGAATAGAAACATTCTCAGTGTTCTTCGACACCTGGATTCTGATCTTCATCCTTCTTAGGATGAACATGTCCCCATGATTCAAACTTGCATAAATTGTTCCATTGACAGGTGAATTTCGGAACCACCACAATTTGTCCTCTTTGGCTCGGACAAAAGGCTCCCATATGACCTTGCTTCAGAATTACCTCCCATTTATAATTTTAACGATTATGTTTAAGGTCAAAGCAACAAATTTTAATAATATTTTAAAAATAACCCATAATACTCTTCCTCTGATTATAGACGAAATGGTCCGTCTGCATAACAAATCAGACAGAGCTTATATCTTTGAACTTGGAGGGCATTGTTTACATCCTCAACCACACCCCCACCTCGAAGCTTTCCACTAAATTCTCTGGACATGAGTCAAAGAACAAAGCCAAATCACTCAGGTTGCATGATCTTACAGAGACCATCTTGCACAAAGATCATATCAAAAGAGTTCCCCGTGGGCTTGACATAGAGACTGTACCTTCACAAACTCACACTGCCCTGCAATAGAGGACCATTATTAATCCTCTCCACCAAAAGCTCCAGTTCCCATCCCCTGCTACGATCTTTGCAATCGAACGACAACTTCATAATACACTTTACCCAGATGAACTGAAATAACATCTAATTCCACATGTTCATACAGTTAACTAATTTTTATTTTAATCGTGAGCATTTTCCGATACCATCATTGCTCCAACATTATGTGTATTTATCTTTATGCCAAATTTCTACAAAGTCCTTTCATTACTTCTTATCTTCTCTGAGCACTAACTTCACTATGGTCAGTGAGTGGTAGCTGAGCCGAGCATCTGATGCAAGATGATTGAAGGGAACATTCAATCATTTAGATGTCTAGCGTGTACACGCACGCACGCACGAACTTGGTGCAGGACGGAACACCCGACGTCTTTAGAGAACTCCCAAGGGACTTGCCATTCTTGTCGGGCCTAACAGGGGACAGAGGGGTCAGGTGATTCTGACCTCACCCGGACATTTGTTTCCAATATTGCCAAATTGCAAGATCAACATACGTTAAAAATTATTTTCGTTATGTACTCCCTTTGTAAATTAAACACATGTATGAATACTGAGTGTCCACACTCAGTTCATGCATTGTGCGTTGTAGAAATAAAAGTGTACGTTTTTATTTATAAGAGAAAATAAGCTATTATAGTTAAGTGTTGCGGCAACAGCCACTTTGTGCCAGTAAATAGAATTTGGCAACTCCCTGAGTTCTGCTCGAAGCTGTTCCGAGATTGCATAGCACTCTAGACGAAGACATTATAGCGATTGAACCATCACCTCGTTTGTCTCACCAAAGTAAATGCAGATCACAAACAACAAATCTAAAAGTCTACCTAGATTATTTGGAGGTAGGTCAACTTCAAGTTAGTGTCCTTTTTGTTGCTTTTATGGCTCAGTTGGTAAAGTCATGTTTTGGCATCAAACTAGGCCTCGGTTCGATTACCGAGGCGACTGTTGGAAACTATCTATATGATTCTCTCTATTACAAGCAACTTATTTTAGGTATTTACAACGACTGAACCCGGCCAAAGTTTCATACTAGATCACTGTTCCGTGTGCTGAGCTGGGAGACTCTGAAAATTAGGTAAGTACGGCAGTTAGTTGTCTACCTAGATTCTTCGTGAGTTAGTTGAACTCCAAGTTAGAGTCATTTTTTGTACTTCCTGTTGCTTAGTCGGTAAGTTAATGGTTTGACATCAAGCTAGGCCTCGGTTCAATTCCCGAGGCGACTGTCGGGTATTGTTTGTAAGATTCTCGCAGGCACTAGCGATTCACTTCAGGTGTACTGGGGAAAACAGAGTAGAGTATAGCAATAAAATAGAACAATATGCCAGTATAAGACAAAATATAATTTTAGGATATAATGTCGGCAGATGACGAAATATTACATTAGGATGTAATGTCAAAGAACAAGCTATCACGATAGGATATAATGACAGTGGAGGACAAAAGATCACGATAGGATGCAATGATAATGGAGAACAAAATATCACGATGGGATGTAATGATAGTGGAGGACAAAATATCACGGTATGATATAATGTCAGTGGAGGACAAATATAATTTTAGGAAGGGATGCCGGACAGAATGTCAATGATGGACAAAATATCACGATGGAATGTAATGATAGTGGAGGACAAAATATCACGATGTGATGTAATTATGTTGGAGGACAAAATATCACGGTAGGATATGTCAGAGGATGACAAAATATAATTCCAGGCTACATATCCTGTAAGCTCTAAGGAACATAGAACTAAAGACAGAAAGTTTTGATGAACTGATGAACTACTCGGCTCATCATCAGAAGACAAAACTTTGTCTTTAGTTCTATGTTCCTTAGAGCTTACAGGATATGTAGCCTGGAATTTTTGGATGATGAGCTGAGGAAAATATATAGCATAGCTTCTGAATTAAAATATCCAAAGCACTTAGTAAACATTTCTCATAAAATGGCTTACAAAACTTTCCATAACACCTCACACGTAAGAAAAGTATTTGACAAAAAAGAACCTTTTGGTTCTTCCTTACAGTGAGAAATTAATTGGTCTGCCTAATATTCTCAAACAATTCAACATCAACTTGGTTTTCAAATATAATACTATAAAAAGTAAGCTCATTAAAAATTCACCTGAAGCAAACGAGGGTTGTGTTTACTCTATTCCATGCCTTAAATGTAACAAATTTTATATCGGCCAAACTGGTAAAGACTTAAAAACTAGGATAAATCAGCACAAATATAGTGTAAGGAGTGGGCAAAGTTCCAGTGGCCTTTTTGTCCATGTAAGAGACCACAATCATCCTATTGACTGGGATAATTCGAATGTAATAATTTCTTGTAGATCCTTATTAGAAAGAAACATCATCGAATCCAGTCATATTAAACAAACCTTTGACCATAATATCAATTTAAGTTTAGGATTATTTAAACTTGATGATTTTGTTATTGATAAAATTGTAAGAACTTCTCCAAGTGCTACTAAGCGGGGGTGACGTAACGTCATGGACCAAACGTCCGTATATGTAA
>NC_134814.1:28818707-28846207 GCF_046742065.1 Oratosquilla oratoria | reverse complement strand
ACCTAATGGGAAGTCCATTTCTTTTATCAAAACAATCTGCAATGCCTTGCAAAAGAGCCCCTTCTAAACATAATAAATTTTTGTCATAGTTGTTATTAGCTAGGAACTTATCAAAACCTATATATATATATATATATATATATATATATATATATATATATATACATATATATGTATATATATACATATATATATTTATATATATATACATATATACATACATACATTCATATATATATATATATATATACATATATATATGTATATTTGTATATATATATATATATATATATACATATATATACATAAATTCTTCTTAGTAAATCCCTCCTAAAAGCCTTCGCAATTACACTCAACAAAAAGATCCAGATGATAACATTACACTCATAGTTGTCACATTTTCCCTTATAAAGCGGAACTATACAGGCACTCTTCCAATCCTTTGGCACTCTACCTTTTCTTAGACAAATATGAACCAATCACAATAGCCGGTTCAATATTACTGTACCTCCTTCTTTCAGACAATCTGCATGTCACCCATCTAACCCAGGTGCCTTTCCTACTTTCATCACTTTCAGAGCTACTTGTACCTCAAATTGTCTTATTTTTCTCTCATTTTCTTCTACCGTATTAGCGCCACCCACTGCTACCACCAATCCCTGCCTATTTTCCCCCTCATTCAACAGCTCTACAAAATACACTGCCTATCTTCCCCTGATTGCCTCCTTTTTCATTTAACATCTGTCCATTTGCACCTTTTACCTTTTGTTTTCTACTTGACTCTCCTCTCCCTCCTCTCTTAACTTTCTACTAAAACATCTTTTTGTTACTTTCAAAATGCTCTGTCATATTCTTTACCATTTTACACCTGGTTTTCTTTTCCTCCTTTATCTTTTACTTTGCTTCTATGGTATGTACTTCTCATGTTTTTTCTCTCGTCCTACTTTGCAAGCAACCAATGAATGCAAGATTTTTCTCTTCTACAAACTTCTTCCTTCTATCATCCCATTACTCACTACTCTTCCTTCTATTCCTTTCCGTCCTCCTTGTTCCACATACCATCTTCATACACTTTGCCTGTCTTTCCTTGAAACACCCCATTCCTTTTTCACTCCTCCCTCTGGTCTATATTTCACCACCTCCCACATTTCTTTCAGCGTCTCCTGGTACTCCTGCTCCATTTTCTTCTTACCTAAACAGTTTATTCTAAGCACCTCCTTACCTTCTGCCCTTCTCTTCCCCACCTATCCTCCAATCTCAACATACCTTCCAACAAAGAATTATCTGGTATTCCCCAACTCTCTCCCTTGAGAACATGGGCATCCAGAACTCTTCCTACTCCTCTACTGGATACCATTACAAAGTTCATTAATGCCTTATCAACCACCCTTCCATCTACCACCCTCTCCCATGTGTCCTTATACTTGCTATCATCAACTTTCTAAGCACATCTTCACCATTAATTCTCCACAATGATTTTTACCTGGTACTCCAAACTTCCCACCCACTCCGTCTAGTGGTTCATCCTTTACTCTAATATTGAGATCTTCCAATACAATTACATTGGCATTCCTCACAAAACTCTCTAAGCACTCATTTACACATCTCCAAAAAGCTTCTCTTTCCTCTACATTTTTTTCAGTATCAGGCCCATATGCACTTACGAAGATTCACATCTCCCTCCACAGTTTCACTTTCTTCCATATCAAACTTGAAGAAACCCTCTTCTACACGCTTACCTACCGCCTCACTTACTAGTAGAACCACCCTTTTACTCTCTCGTCTTCTCCTCACACCCGACAACCTCCCCACTACACTTCCAAACTCATAACCACCCCTCCCTTTCAACTTAAAATCACTTAATTCCTACACATCCATCTTCCTACTCACAAACAAGCTGTCTATATCTTCCCTTTTCCTCTTATCTGTACGACACCCACGAACATTAAAAGACCCAAACTTTAAGATTACATTTGGAAAACTCCTCCCAGACCTTCTTATGACTTGATTTTTCATAGGAATATAGCACATAGGGTTACAGGAAATAGGATACCTAGTCCCATCACTCCGTCCTGTTTTAGTTGTCTTTTACGATCCAAGTAGAAAACTTGGTGGTAGTATATTTCTTCTCCTTACCACAGGGGATAGAGGCGGAAACGGAAATATGTACTCAAAAAAGTGGTACAAAACAATATTAAGACGGGATGGAGGTATAACGGAGGGACAGTGGCAGTACATTAAATCGGCATAATTTCTCCATGAGTAGATATTTTCTTTAACATAGACAAAATGATGTGTAACTTTGGTACGTAGGGGCGTTATATATATTCTCTAAACATCTGCTACATACCACTGAACAAATTATACTGCTCAATAACATGCAGCCAACATCCCAGATGGCTTTTTTCATAAATCTTAGTATGGCCTTATTCTCCTTGGAAAGAAGGCTAATGACTTCACAGTTGCTAGTAATTTTTGCTAGATCCCAATTTCGGGCACAAGATCCTTCTTAAGAAGCTTGTTTTTTACTTTATGGTTAGGATAAGAGTGTTTCCGGTGAATGGTGTGACGGTATTTCGTTTTATATGTTTGTGCACATACATCTTTGCTATTCACTGAGGGATGTAACCAGGGCGCCTCCGACCCCGGTTTGTGACATTTTGTGGCATGCTTGGAAGGGCCTTGAGATCTTTTGCTTCTTTGTTTAGGTTTGGGCTTAACTCTTTAACATATGATATTTCTAAGATTGGCAGGTGTTTTACTTCTTTACGTTTTTCTAAAATCTTATTTTTCTGGGATGTTTCATGTTAGGTCAATGCCATATTTTTTTCTTAAGTGTTTATTCAGAGTTCGTGAGATAAAAGACGACGGGATAATATAAATGTCGTCATGCAAATATGGGGAGAGGGGAGGGCTTCAGTTTCCTCTGGTACATATGAATCTATAAAACATGCGACTTTTGAAGTTTCTCTCTCTCATGGTAGGGGCTGTTCTTGAGTAGGAGGTGATTTGATTTCTTTGCCTTGTAATAAATCACTTAGTAAAGTATTTTCTCTGTGTTGACTCATTTGAAGTTCCTTTTGGTAATTTGTTTCATTATGTGTTTTTCTTCATTGTAGGCTGGTAAAAAGGTAGATTTATAGTAGATGTTAAGTATCTCATTATTTTGGCTATTATTGTTACTGCTGTACCAGCCGTCCATTATCTTTTCGGTCTGGTATTTGATGTCTTTCTCAATGAAGCCATTGTTGATTAGCATTTGGTTGGAGCGATAAATTTCGTCGTGTATTTGTTTTCAGGTGCTACAGTGGGTGAGTGCTCTCCGGACGTAGACGCCGATGGTGGAGTTTTTATATCTCTGTGGGCGCTCACTTAAACTGTTAAGACAGCATTTAGGGTTGGTGAGTTTGGTGTACATTTCAATGGTAAAAGAATCTTTAGCTTGTTTCACGAGGAGGTCGAGGAAGGGCACTGTCTTCCATTATGAAGGTGAGCTGGGAGGGTCCTTATAGTTAGATTTTTTTTTTTTTACGTTAAAACTGTTCTTGATCTGGAAAAAAAATAGTAATTGTCAGTGTCTTGACAGTAGATGTCCAGTTTTCTGTTTTACTGAATATTTCTTCTATGCAGATCATGAAAAAAATTACATTAATACTTCAAGTGGGGATCCCATTGTTACAACATCAAATTTGCAGTACTTGTTTCCGCGAGGGGCAGGTAAACAGGGCCTCTTTTGAGCAATACTCGAGCAGTCTTCGTAGTATAGGCTCTGGGATATCTAGGTTTTGTGTAGAATCATCATAGTATACGTGGTCAGTGGATATGTAGGGTATTGTATGGAGTTACAAAACTGTACGTTAGTTTGTGTTGTACAGTGATAGAGAGTGGTATGTTAATAGGGAAGATATAAGTTTGGCTCGTGGAGTCATGTTTGTCTCTCAAAGGTATGTATTCCACTAAAGTCTCCTGTAAAAAGATAAGGGAAAGAAGAGGTAGTTAGGCGAGGGAGTTTTATAGGGACTCTGAAGTGATGTATCCTGTTTGGAGGAGATGTAGAAAGAACATAGATATTGAGCTGTAGGGGAACAATTTAGAAGAAGTGGCTTGCATAGGGATGTGCATCTTAAGCGGTAGTGTTGTAATATCTGGGCAGACGAGAATTTATTTACCACCTTATTTGGCTTCGGTATAGACAGAAAAGTATAGATACTAACTCGAAGTATAACCTTTTAATTATGTTTGTTTTGTTGATTTTTTGTGTGTGTTTCTTGTAAGCAGATGCAGTCAAGTTTGTATTACTAGATGTATGAGGCCGGTAGATTGAGGTAGACCTTTAGGTAGATAGAGGGGTAGATGGAAAGATATGCAAATTTTATTACCTGGGTGTTTTGAAACAATGGCTAAGAGGAAGTGCAGAGTTGCAAATTCTTGCTTGCCGTCGGATGTTTGTCAATATAGGCTAGGGTATCGATAGATGTGATGATGTGCGAAATGTAAACATTAACCCTTAACAGGTAAAGTGGGGTCAGACAGACCCCATACTTTTTTGTTTTTTAATTCTAATATACTAATATATTACATACAGATATGTACTCCCATATACCTTCTTGATCAGTGGAGTAGTTTAATGGGGTGATAGGGTCATTCCTGAATCTTGCTCTATATAAGCTTTATAGAGCTTTTGAACCCGTCTGACCCCACTTTACCTGAGGTGTGAGTACCGTGGGGTCAGTCAGACCCCACTTTACCTGAGGTGTGAGTAGCGTGGGGTTTGTCAGACCCCACTTTACCTGAGGTTTGTTCATGTCATATAAATGTTTTATAATTTATACTTATGGGTAAATAATACTTTCTTCTTTTTTATCCACAGAAAAACATACATCCGAGTTTGATTTAATTTATTTATTTAATTTATTTTATTTATTTATTTTATTTATTCCATTTTCCCTCTTTTGATCACATCAATTTATATCACAATGTTTAATTTCTGTTCTGGTAATGTGAGTTTCTTTTCATATCATGGTCACACTATACTCATATTATCATAAAGCATGACATTCCGCCACATTTTATTTGATTGATTTATCCTTCCCTCTTTTGTTCAAATTTAATTTGTATCACATATTTTGTATCACATATGAATGCTTAATATTTGCTGTTCTGTTAATATATTTCTTCTCACAACAAGATCACACTATTCTGAGGGACAAGAAGCCACAAGTACCAGCTCTGATGACAGACAAGACGGTCATCAAAAAAGGGTGCACGGCTTTCCTCTTTGACACAACCATGGCACTTGTGTCACATTTACCTGACAAGAAGAAGAAAAAAATTGTGCAGTTGATCTCCTCAATGCATTAACAACCTGTTATGGATGACTGTGGGAAGCCAGAAATCATCTTGTATTATAACAACACAAAATGAGGGGTTGACACGTTTGATCAAATGTGTGCCCGATATACGTGCAGCCGAATAACCAAACGGTGGCCTTTGTGCATAATGTACGGACTGGTCAACGCCGCCGGTGTCAACTCCTATATCACCTGCCATGAAATGAGGAAACGTGATGGACAGGCGGAACTTTCATCACGTCGGAAGTATTTGATTGAGCTGGCAAAAGAGATGATACGGCCATGGGCAGAGGAGAGGATGAACTTCAAGGGGATGCACAAAAGTACTTTGATGACCATCAGAACGGTCTTTGGCTTGAACATGCCCCATCAGCAAGCGAATACCTCTTCTATGAGAAAGCGATGTGCCTTGTGTGACCGGAAGTCTAACAGGAAGACCAAGAACTACTGCCTACACTGCAAAAGACCAGTGTGTCAGGACCATTCAACCCCCATCTGCGATGACTGCAATTAGATTCTTCAGTATCACAAATTCCACTTTCAGTATATCCAATAAAATATGTTCTTCATTATCACTAGCATTATGTATGAATTGCTCGACTCATGTCTTCTCAAGAAAACTCAAAACCCTCTGAGACCACAAACTTCCGTCAACGAAGGATGGGGGTTTGCTGAGTCAGGGTAGGAGTGCTTAGAGCCATAAAAACTTATAAATAATCAACTTAGATACCATTAAAAACTTATAGATTGTTTGCTGGACCTAGTATCAACCTTCCCTGAAAATTTCATTAAAACCAGTCCATAATTTTTGCGTAAAATTGGTCAAAGTCAAAATAATCACCTCGTTTTTTTTCTTCAGATTTCATGGTTTATGAAACACATTTATTATTCATTTGTTGTAGCTCTGCTTTTCCTTAAAGATAGTTGGGACATTGGTCTCTACAAAATGAGGATGACCAACCGCTTCATGTTTCATGCTTTCAGTCAAGCACCCTCTGAAATCAACAATATCTTATTTTATTTTTATAGTCACTTTTAAGTATGTAAATGGAAGAATATAAGTTGAAGTACATATGTTTTGATTTCTATGTCAATAAATGCAGTCGAAGTATTTTTATTTTTATTTTTTGTGTTTGGGGTCTGTCAGACCCCGCTTTACCTGAATCGTTTGTCAAAAAGACTTTTACCTGTTAAGGGTTAAGCCACGTTCCGCTGGCGACACTCTTGCTACAGAAGAGCTTGCATAAACATTATTGCTTGAGACAGTATAACAGTCTTTCTGATTGGAGAAAAGGGTGAAGGAGGAGAGAAATTATTGGTGCACGGAGGTAAAGTCACGCCCTTAAAGGGTGGTACTTATTTGTAACGTTCAAAGTTATTGGCTGAAAAAATAGTGACATCGGAGCAGACCTGGCTTGGTGGGTGTACAAGGATCCCAAGTGGGAGTCCCTTGGTGTAGTTTGAATAACCATGTGTAATTAATTGGAAGAAACGAAGAAAAATATATCTCCGTTTTAATTCTCCCCATCAAGAAATTTTACTAACTTGTTAGAGAAGATTTGGTGGAAACATACTTAAGAGAAGGAAGAGGCATGAGGCCTACAGATGAATAACGTGAGTGACTGAGGAATTACTGAAAGTGTTAGTGGCAGTGGAGCTAACAGTGGCCGCAGCTAGGGATGAGCCTCCTCCGAAGCGATTAGACGAACGCCTCCGAAGAGTACACAAATTGACAGTACAACCACAACTAAGCCTGTGTTAATAGAACGAGGAGTCTTCATACTAAGAGTGGAACAAGATCTCCAACGAACGACGAGATTGATGAAGGACGAGGCTGAAGTACGACGAGGCTGACGGACGACGAGGTTGATGAATGACGAGGCTGAAGTACGCAAGGAAGACCAACTGTAGAGGTAGTCAATTCAAATTAACTAAGATATGAATAACACAGTCTTGCGTCGTGAGGTTCATACCTCAAATATAAACATTCCTAAATTCACCGATGATGAAAACGCCCTAGAAGTTAATAAAATTCACACTTTTCTACAGCTTACAAAGAAGATGAAAAGGCCATCAAAGACATTGTCAAAAGAAACTTAAAGCCTATAAATGACAACACTTCTATCAAACTTATCATATTTTATAAAAGTAAGAAAACCTTCAATCTGCTTCTCCAAAACAACACCCGCAAAGAGAGGAATGAGCTGAAAAAGTCTCATGTCAGATACGAATATAAATGCACAAAAGGGAACTGCGAAGCCCTTCCTTCCTCGTTCATAGGCACGACGACTATGAAGCTGGAATCCAGACTGGTTGGACACAAATACACAGGAGCCCCAAAGAACCATGCTTTGGCATCACATGGATACCACATTACACGAGAAGAATTATAACAGAACACGAAAATCTTGGAAAACTGCATGGACCCGAGAAAGTTAAAGATAATCGAGGCCCTTTATATCAAGTATAAAAACCCCAACTTGAACATACAGGCACTTGATTTATTAGCGCTACCCAGTATGAGAACATAAGGTAGGCCAGAAGCATGAGGAGATAATTTATGCAAATTTTTCTTACTATTATGTGATCACCCCTAGTCTAATAATTTCGCGTTGTCAAATATCGCACTTTGATGACATTTGACACACTCCCTGAAGAAGGCTCAGTTGAGCCGAAATCCGGATAGAAGAATATGTCCACCTACTTACGAGTTCTACAGTGTAGACCCGCTGCACGGCGATTAGTGAGATCTTTAGAAAGTATCTCCAAGAAAATGATTAATGCAGAAAACAGCATCACCTTAAAAAAAAGTGTATTAGAAGACTTACTGCCTGTATATACTTTAAACTTCTTAACTTAATATATACATTAATTGTAAGAAAAAATATAACAGACGAAAAAGGGAAAATAGAAATGTTAAGGAAGAATGTAGATCCTGAGAATGGTATAGCTAGGTTTATCATAAAATTCCAGCAAATGGAAGATATCAACCAATATGAATCCCATAAAAATATATTCATTAAACAGACGAAAAAGGGAAAATAGAAATGTTAAGGAAGAATGTAGATCCTGAGAATGGTATAGCTAGGTTTATCATAAAATTCCAGCAAATGGAAGATATCAACCAATATGAATCCTATAAAAAATATATTCATTAAACATTTTATGTCAAAGTGTGATTAGGATCCTATCAGGTCTTTGGCTAGAATGATAACAAAAGTTAGAACAAGTGAATCAGACACAGAATACTTAGCTAGAATAGATAGATGGTCAAAAGACATGAATTCTATCTTGGAAGATTCAGATTGGATAGAAAGATCTAGTGACAAAATTAAAGTTTCTCAGGTAATAAAATTGATCACATTTGGATTGTTAACTAAAAATTCTGACGATTTAACGGCAGAAAAGCTGTATAAAGATCTCAAGTCAAATGTGAATTTAGGGGAGGTAGATTATCTACTTCAAGGGGACAATGAGACTTGAGGATTAAATCCATATGTGATGACAGTGGAACAGCAGAAAGAAACTAGGAACTCTAGAAGAGAGTATAAGGAAAGACAATTAGGACAGAGATAGAAAGTTAGAAGCCCATCCAGGGATACCAGAGATGTATGTCTCAATTGTAATACTTAGGGACATAAAGTACGAGACTGTTATTATGGAATTATTTGCAGAAATTGCACATATAAGGGTCATGATGAGTATCAGTGTAGAAACCCACCTTTCTGTATGTATCACAAAAAGATAGGACAAAACACATAAATGTAGACATTTTCGTATGCACAAGGAAACACGAGGCCCCAGACACAGAATAAACCAGTAATATAGAACTCCTCATATATATATATATATATATATATATATATATATATATATATATATATATATATATACATATATATATAAATATGTTTTTATATATATATATATATATATATATATATATATATATATACACATACATACAAATCAACAGTATTGTGTTAAGGACAGAAGGGTGAAAGAAAACTTCAACATCAAAGATAGTTATAAACTGACAATTACAATTGGAAGGACTTCTACAGGACCTCTCCTTGCTGATAGAGTGTTCAATAAACCTATTCAAATATTTCTTGATACAGGATCTATAGTTAATGTTATAACTAGTAGAGTTTTAAACCAGTTGAAACTAGGAGTGAAAATCTTGGAATCAATCCATTACTCATTCCAAGGAGTAACTGGAAATCAGTCAAAAACATTAGGTAAGGTCTACCAGAAGTCATCTTATATACAAAAAAACATTTGCACTTTCCAGTGATAGTTGTAGAAGGATCTGTTTTTCCAGGAGACTTATTGATAGGATCTTAGCGAAACCACAGTTAATCCCGTTTTTAAATCAACCAGACCTCAGACCAGTGACAGGAATAAAGGAATCCCTTGACAAAGATAGGAAAGATAACATTTATACTACAGATAACAAGGCCGAGCGGTCCAGAACAACAGAAAGTAAAGCCACATATAGTGAACCAAACTCAGATATTCAAGAAATCCCAGAAATTACTAATTCATCAACTAAAAATGAGGCCTTGCAAATTGTGGATGGTGACGTAATAAAGTCGACATTATTACACTCCAGAGAAATGAACATGGTAGGGGTGTAGTTGAAAGGAGTCACTGTAGACCATCCAAGAATCAATTAGATTAAAAGGTTTGAAATTTGACTCCGGGATTTATAAGTCAAATAAGAACATGGTAGAAATATTGATGATTAATACTTTGAATAAAGATATAGTCTTAAAGAAAAGTACACATATAGGATGTTTTCAGGTGTGTACAAAACCCATTAAGATTCTAAATGAGAGTACTGAGGAGGTGGAATTACCAATTTCATCAATCTGTTCAGCTCAGGAAGAAATAGATTTAGGAAAGAAATACAAGAATCAACTAGAACCTACTAATTGCCCTGTGTTGGATAAATGTTTAGTTGCTTTGCTCGTGAAGCACAATAAACCAATTGCTTTGCCGGGGAAGGCATTAGGCAAAACAACTGCTTTTGTGGTAAATGTTATTGGGAATCTTAGTGTTTACCTTAGTTCGGGAAACTTTCCCTCAAAGTGTTATTTTCTTCGATTCAGGAGCCTTTCCTGAAACTTCGAACCACGCCTATCGTAACTTTATATAAGATACGATTAAACTCCCCTCCTCTTTGTTTTGTTTATTAAATCTGTGTAACAATTTTGGTTTAATAAATCGGGAATTAACTTTGAGAAATTACTTAAAGTAAATATTAACCCGTGGCCTTCTGAGCTCTTCGCACTCGTAAGAGTCCCTTGGAATACTGTGCTCACTAACGTCGGAACAGTGATCAAATTACGCTGAGTTCAGGACGAAGAAGAACTTCTTTTTTGGAAACCTCTAACCAAGAGATCAAGTCTTCGGTTCAGAAGGCCTTCAAGATTTTAGAATTTCTAAACTATCTACATTTAGAGAATCTACGTTGGTTAAAACAAAGGTGACCGGTAAGTTCTCATATGTATTCCTGAAATGTTAAACCGTAGTTTTCATAGATTTAATCTTCTCTTAATATAGTCAATTTAATCTTCTTTAATAAGAGAATTTAATCTTTAGTGTTTGAATTTAACTTAATTTTTTCCAGTCGATTTCGTCTTTAACTTAATTCCCCCTCGTCGTAAGTTACAATCTAGCGCTTTATTATCTAAAGTTATGATAGGTGGTTACGAAGGCCTGCTTCCTGATATTCTCTCGTTTCGAGTTTGTTCGGAATTTGGTCATTTCCTCGTTTGAGGACCTTATTTTCCCCTTGATGGAAAGTAATCGGCATTGAGGGGGCGCTTATTATTCCAATATTCTTTTACGAAGTTTATCAAATTGTTCTATTGAACTTGGTTGCCTCTGTTGTTTCTAATCGTTGTTTCCTTTGTCTTTTTTTCAGTTTATTTTCTATTTCTGAATACTATCTTGATGAACGTTCTCTAAGACCTGTCTTATTGGTTGGTCTATAAGACAGTTTTCGGTAAAACAGTCCTTTTGAATTGGGGACGAGTCGTTGTTTGGGTTGTTGTTTCAAAATGACTAGCGACGAGAGGTCATTTTCTGAGTCTGAGGACTTAGAAAAAGTCCAAAGACGAGCCCACAACAAATGTTTAATCACAAAAGATCTTAAATCGTTAAAAAATCACAACTTGACACTTTATATTTGTCTGTACTTGATTCTATGTTATCCCAAATTGAAAATTTCCTCACGGAAATTCAAACGTTTGACGATGACATTTACTTGTTACTCCCTGAAGAAAGAAAGGAAGAGGATATGGAAAATTCCAGGGCTTATCGCCTATCCTCCTAGAATTGTCTCCATTCAAGGAACGGGGACAAGGATTAAGGCAAGTCCAAGGTTCTAAGATTGGTGGTTCTAGCCAATCCACTGGAGTTTATTTCGTAAACTTCCCCTCCCTCCTATTGTTCTTCAACACTTTGAGTGCAATTCTCACAATCCCTTTGTCTACTTCAATTTTAAAAAGGGTTTTCAGAATGCCATTGCTGGTATTCCCAATCTAACTAATAGTCAGAAATTAATTTATCTAAAGGGGTATCCCAGAGGAGAGGCTTTTCACTTAATAGAGAATTTACCAGTAGATGATTCTAATTATGACATTCCTACTTCTTGATGATTTGTTTTTTAATAAGGAAGAGATAAGATGTTAAATTCTATTATTAATGCACCAGCTCCCCTGCCTTCAAGGAAAATTTCTTGAAAAAAATAATGTTGATTCTAGGAAGGGAGTTAGTCACTCCTTTAAGGTCAATCCAGATTCCGTTAAGAAGTCTATCTTCAGATGAAGATTTTGCTTCGCTTCTGACCATGCAAGTTTAAAGTGTTCTTCCTATATTTCCCTTGATTACAGAAAAGCTAGAGCAACTCAATTGGGACTGTGTAACCGACGTTTGAATCATGGACATGGCTCTTTAGAATGACCCGGGTTAGAGGCCACTCTGCCATATAAATATGTTGTGTGTAACAAATCCGAGCACCATGGAGCCATGTGTCCTATGACTAACAAGTTACCTCTTTTCGAAGGGGAAATGTTTAATTTCCATGGTTTATCAGATTTAATTGTTCCCTTGATTTCCCTTACTGCTAGCAGAGGCAAGAAAACTGCCCAATGTCTCTTCCTATTAGACACTGGATCCCAGTTTTTCATTATTAACAAGGAATTGGTAGAGGACAGAGTAGGACCTTGTTTAAGTCCTCCTATGGACAAGTTGGTTTCTTCTTTTGTTTTACCTCTAATGAATAAAAGGGGTTTTAATTATGCTGCAAATCTCAAACTCACGTCCGGGTTAAAACTGTTTAGTTTGTTCTTCGCAATAGAAGGATTCAACTTCCCCATACAAATTCCTTCATTATCCTCTGTACTCCAAAGTATGATTAATCATGAAATTTATGTTTCCCCTAGTTTTCCCAAGGTGAAGGGAGATCAACTGAAGGTTTTAGGCATCATTGGAAGTGACATTCTGCAAAACTTTCAGCAGTTTTTTATTCTGAGAGAGAGAGAGAGAGAGAGAGAGAGAGAGAGAGAGAGAGAGAGAGAGAGAGAGAGAGAGAGAGAGAGAGAGAGAGAGAGAGAGAGAGAGAGAGAGAGAGAGAGAGAGAGAGAGAGAGAGAGAGAGAGAGAGAGAGAGAGAGAGAGAGAGAGACCTTATATGGTAGCCCGTCTTGCAAGGTTATTAAACTTGCTGATGGTTTCATTCCATACTGGACCGGGGTTCAATATGTCCCTCCTAGTGAGAAACCTTTCTATTTGAAGAGAATGATAAAGGGGGCTTGTGAAATGCCCTCTAATGAAGTACAAAATTCTGATAGCTTCAAATTTAAGGAGAAACCTTTGAGGATAAATCCCGAATCTGACCTTGGAGTTGATTCGTTAAATTGTATTGAGGAATACAATGGTGATTCTCTTATTTTCCACAATTCTTCTTTGAAAGCCAATGGAATTTCTCTAAAGAAACCTGAGCAGAGTACTTTCTCTACTCAATTTAAAAAGACTGTTAAATTCTTTCCTCCCAAAATGTTAGGCAAAGAAAAGTTACTTGTCAATTTCTGTTTAGAACCAGTAAGTTTATAATTTGATCCTTTGCAGGAAGTCTTTGTTAACTCTAATGTAGAGTATGGTCTTGATAATTTTTATTTTTTAGAATTCATTGGCATTAAAGAAGAACAAACCCCTGACATTGATGCTTTGGAAGTTGAGAAATTTAAACAGTCCATTTCCTTCAAGGATGGACACTATTATGTAAAGATCCCGTGGAAAAAGAATTTGGTGGACCTTGTTCCCTCAAATCTAAAGATAGCCTTGGCAGTGAACCTTAGGGAGGAGTATGATGCTGTGTTCGACCAGCAAGAGTGGTTGGGTATTATTGAACCGGTTACTAAAAGAGTCCATGGCCAAATTTTTATACCCCATAGACATGTGCTCAAGAATGTGATCTTGCCACCTCTAAAATAAGACCTATTTTCAACTGCTCTCTCAAAATAGGAAAAACCCCTTCCTTAAATAACGCTGCATTCCCGGGAGTTGATTTGATGAACAACCTCCTCTCTTTCTTGTTGTACTTCAGAACCAACAATTTTGTCATTTTAGCAGATGTTATGAAGGCCTTCTTGCAGATCCGTTTGAAGGATGAGGGTAAGCGTGATAGGTTATGTTTCTTTAGGAGGATTAACAACCAATATATTCCTTACAAATATAATACTATCATATTTGGTTTCATCTGCTCTCCCTTCATACTGAACTTTATTATCCAGCATCATCTTTCCATGCAGTCTGACACTCTAACTGCCTCCTTAATTAAAAATAAATTCTATGTAGACAAACTGGTCTACACTACCAATGAATTTCGTTCCCTCCCTGCTAAGGTTGAGAGGATTAATGAGATCTGGCTTAATGGAGGTTTACCTCTCAGGGGGTGGATATGCAACCAGACTTCTGTTTTTTCTATTCTTGAACAAGAAGTCATTTGTAATAAAGAATAGGTAAAGGTGTTGGGATATATTTATAATAAGAATTATGATACCTTGAGAATCAAGGATGTTTCCCTTAACAAAGATGCCTCGACCAAAAGACAAGTTTTGTCTTCTTTGGCTTCTATATTTGATCCATTAGGTTATTTTTTTCCCTGTGTTATTACAAGGAAAATTTCGTATTAGAGAGATGTGCCAAAATGGTAGATTGCGATTTGAAATTGGATAGCGAGTTGCTTACAAGATGGAAGAAGTTATGCGAAAACTTTAGAGAGGCTAATGACTTATTTTAAGAGGAATATTTTCTATTCTGAAACTCCCCTTAAACTATTTGTTTTTGCTGATGCTTCTAAGGAAGCCTATGGATGTGCCATCTATGTAGGGCAAGAAAGAAGAGAGATAAAGGAGTGTAATGGCTCTCTTCTATTTGCCAAGGTCAAGGTGGCTCCTATTAAGCAAAGAACATTACCTTCTTTGGAGCTTATGGCATCTTTACTATCTTTAAAATGCCTCAAAACTATTTTTGAGGAAGGACTGGTGTCTACCCCACTGGTTGATTCTGTTGTACTCCTTATTGATAGTCAAATTGCTCTTTCTTGGATCCTCACCAACAAAGCTCCTAAGAAGAATATATTTGTTATTAACAGATTGAAGGAAATTTCCAATATTTTGGAAAATTTCAAAGCCAAGTATACTCTCATTTCCTTTACTTATGTTCCTTCTGAACATGATATGGCTGATTTTATAACCAAACTTTGCAGTGCTAAGGTGTTCAAGGAAAAATTCAATTGCTGGGTTTATGGACCAGAATGGTTGATGTTGGCACCTCATACATGGCTGAAGGGCCACATGGGATGTATTCCCTCCAGCATCAAGGGAGACATTGTCAATGCGGCTGTTGTGCAAGTTGACACTCCTCCTCTAATTGATGTCTTAAAATTTTCTTCTTACAACAAACTTTTACATTACACTTCTTTGATCTTTAAGGCTGTCTCTTTGTTTCAGAAGTCTAATGCTGGCCCATTTAAGGCCGCTTCTAATTATTTGATGGGTATAATGCAAAGGGATTCCTTCCCTGCTGAATTGGCTTATCAACAGAACTCCAATACTAATGGCATACCTCCTTTAGTAAGTCAAATGAACTTGTTCTTGGACAAGAATGGTTTGACAAGGTCCAATGGTAGAATTGACAAGAATATTGACCCCAAATATGAGGTTGTGAACCCCCCCCCTTTTTTTCCAAATCCCATCATTTGACTAAACTCTTGATATTCTTTGCTCATTGCCAAGTAATGCACATGGGACTGCAAACTACTCTTAATTTCTTTCGCATGCATGGATTCAGGATCTTTAAAGCCAAACAAGCTGTTTTAAACATTTTGAAGGGTTGTATAGTTTGTTAACTATTCTCCTCCTTCCTCTTTACCTGTTTCTAGAGTAAATTTCAGTGTGTCTTTTGCCCATACCGGTGTGGATTACACGGGGCATTTATGGGCTAGAGATAGAAAGGTTAAAAGGTTATTGTAAATTTTCCTCGAAAGTGTTGTATTCATCAAACGCTTCCTTTTTGTTGTCGGGGAGTTTGTGGTAATTGTTATTGGGAATCTTAGTGTTTACCTTAGTTCAGGAAACTTTCCCTCAAAGAGTTATTTTCTTCGATTCAGAAGCCTTTCCTGAAACTTGGAACAACGTCTATCATAACTTTAAATAAGATACGATTAAACTCCCATCCTCTTTGTTTTGTTTATTAGATCTATGTATCAATTTTGGTTTAATAAATCGGGAATTAACTTTGAGAAATTACTTTAAGTAGATATTAACCTGTGGCCTTCTGAGCTCTTTTCGCACTCGTAAGAGTCCCTTGGAATACTGTGCGCACTAACGTCGGAACAGTGATCAGATTACCCTGAGCTCAGGACAAAGAAGGACTTCTTTTTTGAAAATCTCTAACCAAGGGATCACGTCTTCGGTTCAGAAGGCCTTCAAGATTTTAGAATTTCTAAAGTATCTACATTTAGAAAATCTACGCTGGTTAAAGCAAAAGGCCTTCAAGATTTTAGAATTTCTAAAGTATCTACATTTAGAAAATCTACGCTGGTTAAAGCAAAAGGCCTTCAAGATTTTAGAATTTCTAAAGTATCTACATTTAGAAAATCTACGCTGGTTAAAGCAAAGGTGACCGGTAAGTTCTCAAATGTATTCCTGAAATGTTAAACCATAGTTTTCATATTTCAAAACATCAGATTAAATTAAAACCAGGAACACAGCCTATTTATATACCCGCCTACCGAGTTCTTCACTCTAAATTAGCCATAGTAGATAGAATGATCACTGAAATGTTATTGAACATAGTAAAAGTGAGTGGAACTTTTCTTTTATTCTAGCG
The DNA here is from genome assembly GCF_046742065.1 of Oratosquilla oratoria. Classification (NCBI taxonomy): domain Eukaryota; kingdom Metazoa; phylum Arthropoda; class Malacostraca; order Stomatopoda; family Squillidae; genus Oratosquilla; species Oratosquilla oratoria. The sequence goes on along the minus strand of NC_134814.1, from coordinate 28,829,451 downwards.
CCCAATTATTGATTATAGGGATTTGAATAAGCACACTATACGTAACAGGTTACCATCAGCAATGATAGGGGATATTCTTAGAAGTTTGGGAACTGAGAATAGATATTTTAGCACTATAGATATCAAATCTGCTTTTTGATAAATAGAGTTGTATGAAGACTCACGAGAGTTCACAAAATTTTCTACTCCAACGGGACATTATGAGTTCAAACGAATGCCATTTGGGTTATGTAATAGTCCATTAACTTACATGAGATTAATGAATACAGCTCTAGATGGGTTGTTAGGAAACACTGCCAGTGTATTTCTAGATGATATTCTAATAGTTTCCCAGACAGCGGCTGAACACTTTAATTTTTTTTTATTTGATATTCTCACGATTAGTTGAAGCCGGATTGAAAGTGAAACATGAAAAAACGTAAGTTTTTGCAGGACAGTATTATTTATTTGGGGCATAAGATAGACAGACATAGGCTTAGTACAGTGAATTCAAAGGTTGAAGCAGAAAGGAATTTTCCAGTTCCAAAAAATGTAGAAAAAGTTAGAAGTTTCTTGGGATTGACAGGATATTATAGAAAATTTATTCAACGACATGATGGCATTGCTAATCCATTAAGTTCTTTGTTGAGAAAGGACTCAAAGTTTATGTGGGGACCTGCAGAACAACAAGCTTTTGACAAGTTGAAAGATAAACTCACGAGTTCTCCAATTGTAATATTCCCAGACTATGATAAAGATTTCATTCTTTGCATTGATGCATCTGACATAGGATTAGGAGGAATACTTATGCAAGAGAGAAATGGAACATCAAGACATTGTAATAGCTCAGTGAGAAACTACTCTATAACAAAGAGAGAAACATTAGCAGTGATATTTTCATTAGAAAGTTTTAGAGATATGATAATGGGCTATCCAATCAGAGTGTGGACTGATCATACAGCTATTCAGAACTTATCTAAGCATAAAAATCTTAGGGGCAGACTCGCTAGATGGCTTGCGGTACTTCAGTACTATGAAGTTAAATTTGAATATATTCCGGGTAGAAAGAATGTTGCGGCAGATGCACTTTCTAGAACCATTACCCAACCAATGACAGGGTTGATTAATTTTGTTTGTAGTATAGAGGAGTTAGTAACCTTAGATAAGGAATTGTTAATAAGAGAACAGAGGGATGATAAGACATATGACTCATTAGCCAAGTATATGATGAACCCAAGAGGAAATCCTTCAAAACCACCAAAAGGATATAAGATAGAGGAATTTAGTTTGATTAATAGACTTTTGTATAGAAAAACAATTGTAAGTAGGAAAGATATTTCTAGAGGTCCAGTAATTCAGTTGGTAATACCACAAACTCTTGTAAAGGAGATATTGAAGTTACCTTATGATAGTGACTGTAGTTCACATCCAGGGAAGGATAAAACTTATAGACAAGCTCAACTTAAATACTTTTGGCCAGGTATTAAGAAAGATATATATGGTTATATAGAAAATTGTTTGAAATGTGTTAAGGTGAAAGGAAATAGACCAAAACCTGCTCCTATGTCTACCTATCTCATTCCACAGAAACCTTGGGAAAGAGTTCACATAGATACATTAGAGTTACCTATGTCTGAGAATGGATATAAATATGTATTTGTTGCCATTGATTATTTTTCAAGATTTTATATTTTACAATTCATTCAAAATTAGAAAGCTGAAACTATTGCTTCAGTAATCTATGATCAGATAATCTGTAATTTCACTACACCTAAGATCATAGTTTCAGATAATGGAACTGAGTTTAAGAACAAAATCTTGGAAAAATTATTTAGTTTATTTAAGATAAAGAAAGTAAACTTAGGATACCTGGATCCCTTGTGTTAAATGTACTCTGAACAACCAAATTAACATAGCAACAGATAAAGCACTTCATTTTATTATTTCTGGTGAAGACAAAACTCTTCCATAAGAAATCTTGACTGCAGAGCAGAAACCTGTGTATAATATAGATGATTTTATCTCAAATAGGATAAGTACTTTTTAAAGTATTCACCAAAGAGTTAGGGAACATATGCAGGAGTATCCACAAGAGATGAAAAAGCAACAACACAAAATAGCACATAAACAAGAATTGAAAATAGGAGATTTAGTCATGGTCAAACTACATCTACCCTATAATAAACTTTCACCAAGGTACTCAGGTCCATATAAGGTAATTGATTCTGCAGGTGGAAATATATATAATCTCTTACACTTGGAAAGTAGGGAAGAATTCATAGGCCATTTAGATGATATGACGAAAATTAAGTTGCAGTTTTGTGAAAATGACTGCTGTGATACCCTATGTATCATTTTTAACCAGAAGAGTATAGGGAATATGTTGAAAATATTTTATATGAATTTAATATTAATCTTGATGTATTTTACAGATAGTATTGATTTGACCAAATGTATGTACTTGGGATGGGAGACCTAAACTACTGGAACTTGGTGTCAAGCAGGGACATGAAGACCTTGGATCTGCTGTGGTCAGACTTGGAATCTTGCCAATACTTAAGGACAATTCATAGAAGTATAGATAAAAGTATTTTGTGAAGCATTAACAGTGTGTCTTTGAAAAAAAAATGAATTAAGTGTTAACAAAAATATTCGAAATTCAAGAAGAGACACTTTACAATACTTTTGTGACTTCTGTTGCATATTACCTATCTCAATATCGTTGAAAAGATGAAAACATTCTCTAAGTTTGGCATTTTTTTCTGAATTTGTAATTATATCTGTGTTGCTATTATTTTGATTTATGCATTAATATTCTGACATGTATGTTATTCACCATTTTCTGCTTGAATTATTATTGTGCATTTTGGAGGGTTGCTTATTTCTTTGATATGTATATGTTTGACATGTTTTACTGATATCATTTTACCAGTTTATGCAAGGGTAGATTAAATTCTTACATATGATGGGGACTAGAGTAGACTGTATTGGTCGATAAGGCTGAAGTTTTTCAGTGTTCTTTTGTGTTGTTTGTGGGGGAAAGGGAAGCATGATAGCGAGTCTGAGCTTGATAATTAGTTATTCTTAGGAATTTGGTCTGGTGGGGGCAATAGAAAATTTGGGAGACTTGAATATATATATTCGGATTTTAGCTGTGTAGTTGGTATAAAGGAAAGATGAATTTTTGCTCGCACTTCCATTTTAGAGGTTGAATGTTCTCCGATGGGTATGCGGATGAAATTATTTACTTAGATTATTTAGTGAGGTGATAGTTTGATTTTTCTCTTGCTGTGACGAAGTTAATGTACTCCGTTACATCTATGGTTTCTCCAAGAGAACTGGGTCTTTGCAAGGGAAGGTAGAGTTGCAGGTGCTAGGGTGAGTGAGTGGAGTGGGTGCTTGGGTTCATGACTGGATGTTTGTGGTGGACTGCAGAGGGTGGGATATTGTATAGAAGAATATTGTAATTCAGGTGGGGAAAGGGTGAGGAGTTAAACTGGGGGGATGGGTTCTCGAGGCATAATCAGTGAAGTATAGGACGCTGTGTAGGATGTTTATGTATCATATAAGGGGGCCTTTCTTGTGTTTGGACGGAAATACTATGTGTGTGTGTGTGTGTGTGTGTGTGTGTGTGTGTGTGTGTGTGTGTGTGTGTGTGTGTGTGTGTTTGTGTTTGTGTGCATGCGTGTATGCGTGTGTGTATGCGTGTGTGTATGCGAGTGTGTGTGTGTGTGTGTGCGTGTGCGTGTGCGTGTGCGTGTGCGTGTGCGTGTGTGTATATGTGTGGTGCCGCATATTCTTAAGAATTTCAACATCCAAACCATTTTTAGGAACTCCAACACAGTCAAAAGTCTTTTGATTAAAAATTCCCCTGAAAATAAGGAAGGCTGTGTATATAAATTTCCATATAAAGATTGCAACAAATGCTATATTGGTCAGACTGGAAAGGAATTAAATGTTAGAATAAAGCAACACAAATATAGCGTTAGAAGTGGTCAAACGTCCAACGCGTTATTTGTCCATCTTAGGGATTTTAACCATTGTATAAATTGGAATGAAGCTAAAGTAATTGTCAAAAGTAATTCTTATTTGAATAGAAACATCATAGAATCCAGTCTGATCAAGAATACATTTGTTAATAATTTAGATTTAAGTCAAGGATTATACAAATTGGATGAATTTATCATAACAAAAATTGTAAACTAAATATCCGGACACTTGGGCCAATATGGCACTGGGAGAGATCCACCTTAACCTTCTGAGTATATATACTTGTCTCTTTTATGTATCTATACCTTGAAAATGTCTGAATAGACGAAAGCGCTCGGTCTCATCTCTTTCATTTTCCCAGTGGTTTGTCTGCATACTAGTATCACGCGTTCAAGTGATTTCTTCTGCAATATATACATATATATATATATATATATATATATATATATGCTGTTTTCCGAATCTTTTGGGATATATTTTTTCATACTGCATAACTTGAGGATGGCGTAGGGTGGTCTTGGCCTTGTTTGAATTTGATATATATATAAATATATATATGTCCATATATATACATATACATATATATATATATACATATATATATATATATATATATGTATATATATACATATTGCAGTAATTCACAAGGCACACGTGAAAATAATATGCAGAAAAAAAAACACTGGGAAATAAGAAGTTTAGTCCGAAAACGTTCGGACTAAGCTTCTTATTTCCCAGTGTTTTTTTCTGCATATATATATAATGTACGAAAAAAGGTGGAGTCCGGGAACAGAATAATGGTGTTGGTACAGCGGACCTCGTGAAACGGGCGGTGCTGTCCGCGATGGAGGAAACAAGGGGCTACCTGGACAATGAAAAGCTTTCCACCTGTGAATTGATGAGGTTGGTTAATCTGTGCCTAGACACAACCTTTTTCAATTTCAGAGACACGGTGTACAACCAGAGAAATGGGACCCCCATGGGCTCACCAATCTCGGTAATCCTGGCTGAGATCATCATGCAGCAGTTCGAGAATGAGATTTTGTCCGCTGCACCAACATCATTGAAGCTGTGGACGCGATATGTGGACGAAGTGTTCGCAATCCTTAAAGTTAGAGATGTGGATGTGTTTCTAGAACATGTCAATGGGAAGCATGAGGCTATCCAATTCGAGATGGAGAAGGAAGCAGAAGGCGAGCTACCGTTCCTGGACGTATTGGTGAAACGCGTGGGTGATATTTTGGTCACCAGCGTGTACAGAAAGGCAACGCATACCGACCGATTGCTGGATTTCGGTAATGATCACCCGATCTGCCACAAGAAGAGCGTGGTGAGAACGTTGTGGAACAGGGCGGAGAGGGTCTACTCCACAGAGACATCGCTAAAAGAGGAAAAAAGCAGGTTGAGGAGGGTATTCCGGGCTATTGGCTACCCGAATCAAGTGGTGAAAAGGTGGACGGTACCGCAGAAAAGAGAAACAGGCCGGGGTGAAACACGAACAGCCACAACCAGGATATCGGTCCCCTACGTGAGGGGGGTTTCGGAGGTTGCAGCGAGGATTTTGAATACAAATGGAGTGACCATCACGCACAGACCCAGTAACACGCTACGTGGAGCTCTCACCCGAGTCAAGGATGAGGTGAGCAAATTGAACCAGCCCGGGGTGGTGTACAACATCAGTTGCTCCTATTGCACAGCGAGCTAGGTGGAGGAAACAGGGAAACAGGCTAGTACCAAACTACAGGAACACCAAAGGGCAGTAAACAGAAAAGACCAGAGTTTGGCAGTGTACAAACACACTGAACTGCATCAACACGAGTTCGACTGGCAGGGCGCAAAGGTACTATACAGCAGCAACAGGAAAGGGAGCAGACTCTTCTTGGAGGCGTAGGCCACTAACGAAGGCAGCATAAACAGGTCCATAACACTCAACCCCATATACGCAGGAGCAAGGAACAGTTTGAGAAGTATCACGGACAACGACGGGAGGTAAATGGCCTTCCCCACCTTCTCTCTCTCCCCCCTACCATCCCTCCGCCACCATACACTCTCGCTTGACACAGGTTACAGTGCCTACCTTCTCTCTCTTCCCCCCATCCCTCCACCACCACATACTCTCGATTGACACAGGTCACAGCCCCTACCTTGTCACCACCTCACCCCTTCTGGTAGGTTACCGCGTCCCCCCAAACGGGTGCAGCTACTAGTATATTAAGACCATGTGATTTCTGTATCCCATTGTATCCCCTGAGGACGTGTCTCGGACAGGACTCGAAACGTCGGGAATAAACTACCTACTTCTGAGTCTGATGTTTTCTACGGTTCTACCATATATATACATTTATATATATATACATATATATATATATATAAGTATATATTTATATATATATATATATACATATACATATTGCATGCATTGATAAGTGAAAGAGCGTGAAGGAAGATATAATACAAACACGCACGTGCACACACAAACACACACACACACACACACACACACACACACACACACACACACACAAACACACACACACACACACACACACACACACATACACATACACACACACACACACACACACACACACACACACACACACACACACACACACACACACACACACACATGCATTGATTAGTAAAGCAGCATGAAGGAAGAAGTAATACAAACACGCACGCGCACGCGCACGCACACACACACACACACACACACACACACACACACACATACACTCACACATGCACTCACACATGCACACACACACACACACACACACACACACACACACACACACACACACACATACATACACACACACACACACACATGCACATGCACACATAAACAAATACAAACAGACATGTATAGATATGCGTGCGCACACTCATTCATTTCGATCAAGCTGTTGCTGTGACAACGCCCCAAGTTGAGGTACTTCGGTTAGAGCTATATAGACACGGCCGATGGTTCGATTGACAGTTGATCGATTTGGCTAGAGGCAGAAGAATTTTTCATTTGGATTGCCTTAGCATCAGTTCTGTTACTGCTTGCTGTCAGACGTAGATTGTAATCTACGCTGTTAGGCATCGTTTTCCTGCCTAGTTATTGTGTACCATCTGTATGTATGATATTAATTTGTGACTCGTATATTCAGTACATTATAGTGAAAACGTTACCAACTTGAGGCGGATGTGACGAATTATGTTTGAATAATAAAAAAGATAATATTTACTTCACGAAGGAATGATAGGAAATAACTTTGAAACTTAATATGAGTGCAAGACAAAAGTAGAGGGAAAATACCTTTCAGTATGTGGAGTCATTCTGGATGACATCATATGTTTCTTACAGCCATCTTACAACATTCATGATCTTAACAAGCTTTATAACAGAATCAACTCATTTGATTTTAAAGAATGTGAAAATAGTCTTTCAGATACAATAATTATGAGCTAATAACTATATCTCAAAATATTCTAACTAAAGCTATGCATACATATACCAAGGTTTTCCCCCTTACAAGGGAGGTACCCAAAAAAGGAGAAGACATAAAATCATTCCCACCCTCCCCCTTATCTTAGCACCTCCTGGATGACGGGATATCCCTGCACCTTGTCCACTGCCCTGGGTCAGAAGTAGTGTCGCAAGACAGCACATCCACAGCAAGGCCGCTTCATTAAATCGGCGACACCCCCTCTCCGTCCCCCCATGCATAAAAGGAGAGGACGGGGAGAAATCCCTTCGGGCTGCATCAAAAATTGCTCACACATACTACCTCACCCCCCATCCCCCCGCCCATTCAAACTCATGCATCACAACATCATCCATATACAACCATTCTCCATTCACCCCTGTCTTCTGTCATCTCCCGTCCTTCCTCAACAGACATTCCCCTCTTCCCCAAAGCCCATCCATCCATCTCATCCTAGGACGCCCCTTCATGTTCACTCCCCCCACATCTGCCTTCTATACCTCTTTTACTAGTCTTTCTTCACTCATTCTTTCCATGTGTCCAAACCATCCTAATACCCCTTCATCAACCCTATCTCCCAACTCCCTTTCCACCCCTGTTCTCCTCCTCACCTCCTCATTTCTCACTGTATCCAGCCTAGTAACCCCCATCATACTTCTCAGACACCTCATCTCAAACACATTCAAACTCCTTCTCTCTTCCTCTCTCATGTTACATGTTTCTGCCCCATACAGTGCTGTTGGCACAATCACTTCTTCATACAGTCTCCTCTTAGCATCCATTCCCAAATGTCTATTCCTCGTTACACTTTTTAATCCACCAAGGCATTTACTCGCTTCTCTCAATCTACATTCTACCTCCACCTTCACTCCACCTTTTCCTGTCACATATGCACCCAAGTATCTAAAACTATCCACTTCCTCCAGTCGGTCTCCCTTAATGCTCACTTCCAGACTACTGCCACTTTCACCCTTTGTACATCTCACCACCTTACTTTTACCCAATTTATCTTCAGCTTTCTTCTATCACACACTCTCTCAAACTCTGTCACCAACTTCCTCAATCCCTCCTCCGATCATGCCACACGCGCAGTGTCGTCCGCAAACAACATCTGGCTCACCTCCCAATATTCTCAATTTTCTTTAACCATCTCTAATCCCTGAACCACTACCCTTGCATTTACCTCTCGCACCACCCCATCCATATAAGTTGAACAGCTAGGGCGACATAATACATCCTTGACGAAGTCCCACCTTTACCTCGAACCACTCACTCTCTCTATTTCTAATCCTGACACAAGTTCCACTACTCTCATAAAAACTCTTGACAGCTCCTAGAAGCTTTCCTCTTATCCCGTATATCCGCAAAACCTCCCACAGTGCCTTTCTGTCTACCCTGTCATAAGTCTTTTCCAGGTCCATAAAGGCCTAAAAAAACATCCTTCCCCTTTCCTATAGCTTTCTCACATATCTGTCTTACCACAAAATCTGATCTACACAACCTCTACCTGTCCTAAATCCACACTGTTCCTCACCAATTACTCCCTCTGTTCCTCTCCTAATCCTCTCAATCAAGATCCTCCCATAAGCCTTCCCAACTACACACAAGCTAATCCCTCTGAAACTATTACATTTACACTTGTCCTTTTCCCTTGTAAAGTGGAACTATACAGGTACTCCTCAAGTCCTCCGGCACTCTACCCTCTCTCCAGCAAACATTAAATAACCTCACCAGCCAGTTCACCATCATTGCACCTCCTTTTTTTTTTTAGACATTCTGCATGGCATCCATCCAGACCAGGTGCCTTACCTGCTTTCATCATCTTAACAATTGCCCTCACTTCATCCTTCCTTATTTCTCCTCCATTTTCCTCACTCATCACGGTCATTTTCTTAGCACTTCCTATCCTCCTTCACATTTAGCAACTCCCTAAAATATTCTGCCAATCTTCCCCTTAATGCCTTCTCTTCCATTATCATCTCTCCATCTGCACCTTTTACCTTTTCTTCTCTACTTGATTCGACTCCTCTTCCTCTCTTAATTTCTTTCCAAAACATCTTTTTATTACTTTCAAAATTTTCTGTCATACTCTTACCCCATTTCACATCTGCTCTCCTCTTTGCCTCCTTTACTTTTTTATTTGCTTCTCTTTTCTTTTCTTTTCTTTGTACCTCACATATGACTCCCTCGTCCTATTTTGTAACCAATCTGTGAAAGCTCGCTTCTTCTCTTCTACAACCTCTTTTGTTTCCTCATCCCACCATTCACTACCCTTTCTTCTATTTCATCCTGTCCTTCTTTTTCCACACACCATCTTGAGAAGTTTAAAAAATGGAAAGTCCAATAGTTCCGATAGTACCATATGGACCATTTGCCTTTACCCGAATATTCAAATGATTTGTTATCGAATCATCGAAGTCATCATGCGAGTGTGTTCTTTTTTAAGATTCACTTTCACAGTGTACTTTCGGGGGCATGTGAAAAATAACAAGAACAATATATGTAACCAAAGTTAACTTATCGAATCAAAACAACGAAGTCAGGTGCGCGGTTCTGACGTCGCACATTACAAAAAGCCAAAAATGTATCGTGAAAGACGACCTATTGGATGGAACAAAAACAGCTCAGAGGTCCATTCCAGTTTCCTGTTGCAAGGACAGATTCATACAAAATACTATTTTTACTTTGGTGCATGATGTTAATAATTAGCTTAAAAATAATAATAGCAATATATATATAACTTTACATACATACATATACCAAGGCTTTTTCCTCCCTTACAAGGGAGGTAGCGAAAAAGGACAAGGCATAAAATCATTTCCAGCCATTCCATCCCTGAATACACTCCACACTCCTCCACCCTCCCTCTTATCTTAGCACCTCTTGAATGACGGGTCATCCCTGCACCTTGGCCACTGCCCTGGGTCAGAAGTAGTGTCGCAAGACACAGCACATCCATTGCAAGGCCGCTTCATTAAATCGGCGACACCCCCTCTCCGTCCCCCCATTGCATAAAAGGAGAAGACGGGGAGAAATCCCTTCGGCCTGCGTCAAATTTTGCTCACACATACTACCTCACCCCCCATCCCCCCGCCCATTCCACCTCATGCAATCACAACATCATCCATATACAACCATTCTCCATTCACCCCTGTCTTCTGTCATCTCCCGTCCTTCCTCAACAGACATTCCCCTCTTCCCCAAAGCCCCCTTCACCCCATCCATCCACCTCATCCTAGGACGTCCCCTCATGTTCACTCCCTCCACGTCTGCCTTCTATACCTCTTTTACTAGTCTTT
>NC_134814.1:28811207-28816207 GCF_046742065.1 Oratosquilla oratoria | reverse complement strand
CCACACTGCCGCACCCCACCCCCCTTTCTCCACATCTCCCATACTCTCTCTCCCAACCCATCCTTCCCCTTTATCCCCATTCTCATCCAGAAGCACCTCTCCTGCCCTCTCCCTAACTCCTCTTTCTCTTCCTCCACTAACGACCCCTCTGCATCCTTAACACCGCAACGACCGCAGATTTTTAGTTCCACTCCGGGAGGGCGAGCCAGCAGTCCGCCCATTTTTGAAGCAGCTGAAAATCCGTATTTGACTTCCTCTTGGTCACAAACGTCGCTCAACTTCTGTTAGGGTTCGCCGCCCCCTTTTCTTTTGTATCTTTCGTCTTTTTACTCTTCTTCTTCTTCGGTTTTTTTAGGGAGGAAGAATGGCAGTTAATTTTTTATTCGTGAAGGGCAAGCACCTGGCCAAAGCTTTCAATTATGATGTGAACATAAGAATATAAGAACATAAAAATCAAGGAGACTGCATGAGCCCATAAGGCTTACATTAGGCAGTTCCATGTTCATTACCAACTGTCATCCCCTTCCATAAAGTTGTCCAGCCGTTTCTGAAAACATCTGATAGTTCATCGCCCACTCCATGGTTACTAAGTTTATTCCGTTTGTTGACCACCCTATTAATATACCAATTCTTGTCTATTTCCTTCTTAAATTCAAACTTGTCCAATTTAAATCCATTACTGCGAGTCCTACCCTGTTGTCTTAATATGATGACTTTATATGCGTCACCCTTGTGTCTTTGATTTACTTGAACACCTCTATTAGATCATCCCTCCCTCTGTGTCTTTCCAGAGAGTATAAGTTAAGGTGCTTAAGCCTCTCTTCGTGAGGTAAATTTCTGAGCCCCTGTATAATTTTGGACATTCTCCTCTTTACTGATTCTAGTGAACTGATGTCCGTTCTGTATGACGGAGTCCAAAACTGTACTGTATAGTCAAGGATAGGTCTAACTAACACTAGGTAGAGTTTGATAATCACCTTTGCACTTCTATTCGTAACCGTCCTACCAATGAAACTTAATGTTCTATTACTTTTTTTTCCTGGATTTAAGGTCAGAACTCACTAGAACTCCCAAGTCTCTCCCCCACTCAGTTTCCTCTAAAAACATGTTATCTAAGCTATATCTGCTTTCAGGGTAGCTACCCCTACGTTTAACGCACTGCATTTTGATATATTGAAGTTCATTTGCCATTTGACCGACCATGTGAACAATTTGTTAAGATCATCCTGCAGAATCTTGGCCTCGTCTCCTGATCTAATTAGGCGTCCTATTTTGGTGTCGTCACCATTTAGTGTCACTATTAATTCCATTGTCCATATCGTTTATGTACATAATGAACAATAAGGGCCCTAAAACCGAACCCTGGGGAATTCCACTAGAAACACTCTCCGATTTGGATTTTATACCATTTATGGTGACTTGATATTTTCTGTTACTGATCCAAGTTCTAACTCATTCTAACACTTTTCCTCCTATGACATGGGCTTTGATTTTATTTAGTAGTCTTTGGTAGGGCACGTTGTCGAACGCTTTACTAAAGTCAAGGTAAATAACACCGTAACTACAATTGCTATCTGACGCTTTATATACTTTAGTGTAAAAGTATAAAGAATTAGTCACACATGATTTACCCTTGGCAAAACAACGCCGTCAGTGATGAATCTAATTATTGAATGAAGCATTTTACCTATAACTGATGTCAACCTGATTGGCCTGTAGTTGAAAACAGGAACAACGTTTTCCTACCCCCAAGCAATAGGTACAAAACCAGTTTCTACCGACTTATCAAATATTTCTGTTAACTGGTCGCAGATTTTAAATTTACACTTTTTAAGCACTCTCGGAAAATTTTTGTCTGGACCCGGGAATTTTGTAATTTTAAGTCTTTTAATCTGCTTGACTACTTCTACCTAACTAATGCTGATATTAGATAGTTTACTTTCTTCATCCCCACTGAAAATCTGATCCCAGTCAGGTACCTTATTTAACCACTCCTTAGTAAACACCGAGAGAAAATATTTGTTAAACGCCTCAATCATTTTTTCCTCCAACTCTATCATGACATTTTCGTCGTTTTTATTTCGTCCTATCCTTTCCTTATTTTCCGTTATGTTGAGATAAAAGAAGCCCTTATGGTTAGATCTCGCTTATCTGGCAACCTTAATTTCATAGTTACGTTTCGTTGTGCGCGTGTTCTTTTTAACCGGAATTGCCATTTCGTTATATTTGGATCTAAGGTGTGCTTCTCCGTTTTTTATTCTACGTAAAGTCCTCTTTTCATTCCGATCTCATACTTTAGCCTGTCCATCATTCATTTAGGAGTATTACTATTCTTCCGTATTGGCTTGAGAGGAATAAATCTACTTTTGGCTTTTAGAATTAAAGCTGTTAGGTTACTGTACATTTCATTCAAATCGCTGACCAGGCTGTCGACCCCGCGCTTGTAAGTGACCGTGACCCGACATCTGACCGCACTAATGGCGTCCGGACTGACCCTGCATCTTAACATGTCACAGCCCCCTGGGTCGGTCTCGTAAGTGACCAAATGTCTTATACCCTGTATAGTCTCTCATCTCATCAAAATTGGCTCTCCTGAAGTCCGGTACTAGAACATTATTCGTTCTATTTAATTCTTCCCAAATAAAATTAAATCTTATTTCTTGATGATCTGTAGAGCATAGACTATCTCCCACTTTTACGTTACTCGTTAGGTGCTCATTATTAGTTAAAAGTAAGTTCTGAGTATTCTCTCCCCTCGAAGGATCGGCAATAATTTGTTTTAGGAAATTATCCTGCACCACAGTTAAGAAACTTTGAACTTCCTGATCTAATATATTTCACAGTCAATGTTTCTATAATTAAAATCTCCCATGATCACAATGCTTTTGTACTGGGACGCCCTGCAAATTTCATGAATCAGGGGATCAGTCTGCTCAATGCTGAGGTTGAGAGGTCTATATAGGACGCCAATTATAAGTTCTTATTAGTATTTATAATCTCCACCCAAATAGATTCCGTTTTCTCCTCTTCCTTAATCAAATTGCTGAAAAAATTTATTGTATTTTTAACGAAAATTGTCTCTTCTCCCCCACTCCTGCCAACACTGCCCTTGTATAAAAAAAAAAAAAAAAAGTTATATTCTTCTATCTCCATTTCTGGAAGGAAATGTCTATCAGCTATATTGATCCAGGAATCAGTAATGACTATAACATCAAATATTTCTACGCATCAAAGAAAACAAATTATATTCATTACGCTTCTGGTGTTTGTATAGTAAACTTTTAGTTTATCCTCCCTCCATTTGATTTAGTGATTCTTTTCAAAGTACCTCTCTGAGCTGTTTCTATTGTCTAAACTTCCATGTAATGTACTCGGAAAAAAAATTGCGGAATGCCTACTTCTCGCTCAAAGGATTTAGCAAGAAGCCGAAATCCTTTGGGTGACATATGCACCCCGTCCCTTGTGTATAGATGATTCTTACCGTGAAAACAATCCCAGTTGTAGACCTATACCTATCCTCTAACTTTACAATGTTTTGCCAGCCTGCAATTCATGGCAATAGCCTTGGAATGTCATATGCCTCCAACTCTACGCCTCGGAGGAATTCCACATACAACAGGAACCTCTCCTTTATTTCTAATCTTATCTAGCGCATCCCGGAACCGCGCAAATAATTCCTTACTCCCTAGCTTACCTAATGTCATTCCCACCAACACTCAAACAAACAATGGGTTTCACATCTTCCCCGATTATACATTTTTCAATACTGTCTTTATCATCACCTATCCCCGCCCCGGGGAAACACACATGGGTCCTTTGCTTCCTATCTTTATCGCAGAAGGCCCTATCTAAATATCTCACCTATCTCCTATAACCAAAATATTATCTGTGGGCAAGGATCTAGCAACTGCCCTATCCTTCTTCCTTTACATTTTCATCGTTTCCTATTGCGAGAGCTTAAAATGAATTTCTGCATTTAAGCGGGCCTGGTGAGGGCTTTTTACCGTATTTTATTTTTTACTGCTTTCCACCCAGGTTCCAAACATGTTTTGGCGTCCGTGTTTTGGGCCTTCAAACAAAGAACTTGATTCTCCTCTATAAGAACCTCAACAGTCTTCTCTAAGGCTACAATTCTTCTACGTAGAGATTGTACCACTCACCATCTCACTATTTGAAGCAGCTACCCCGGTTTGACCTATGTGACGCCTACTGCTCAACCAAATTCTTACCGACCTTGTCTGCGTAGCTGCTACTTCATTTACTACTTTTCTGGTCACAAATTCAAGAGAATTTCTGTGTTTTTTTTAACTCTTTTCTATATATAGTTTATTTTGCCGTTTCAACTGCAAAAATCTATGATTCCTGTTCATTACAAAGGTCTGTATCTGACTGCGTGTTACAAAGATTTACAAAAAAAAAAAAAAAAAAAGCTGCGCTGGGCTGAAGGCTACAGAGGTTCATTTTTTTTTTCTCAAAGAGCCGAGAAACTGGCATTACTATTTCTATTCATGAGTACCTGAATGGGGGGGTTGGGGGGGGGGGGGTGCTGAAAATCATAATATCCCATCGGCCCCATTCTTAAATAACCGTGTCTTTTGTACCCTTAACATTTACCTCATTATTTGTAACCTTTTTCTTGGTAATCTCACTTATATCTTTTCATTGCTCACTATTTGAATGACATGAGAGCGAATACTTCGAGGTCATTTCTCAGGGCCGTTCCAAATGTTCTTCCAAATATCCCTTGGGTTCATTCCTGAGTTATTTCATAACCTATCATTTTTTTTTTTTTTTTTACAACGGGGTTGTATATATTTGCTTATCCATAATTACTGGAACATATCATCCTTTATTCCTTTCTTCTTGTTTCCTCAGTCTGGGAAGAGGAGCATGTGACTGACGCGACAGCTGCAGGCTGGGAGAGGGCTATTGTCTTACAGTCCTCTTGCCTTGTTCCCAAGAATTAATATTTTTTCTTCGTACAGTCCCTTACTGTTGTA
>NC_134814.1:28806207-28808707 GCF_046742065.1 Oratosquilla oratoria | reverse complement strand
ACGACAACAACAACGTTAACAACGACAACAACAACGTTAACAACGACAACAACAACGTTAACAACGACAACAACAACGTTAACAACGACAACAACAACGTTAACAACGACAACAACAACGTTAACAACGACAACAACAACGTTAACAACGACAACAACAACGTTAACAACGACAACAACAACGTTAACAACGACAACAACAACGTTAACAACGACAACAACAACGTTAACAACGACAACAACAACGTTAACAACGACAACAACAACGTTAACAACGACAACAACAACGTTAACAACGAAAACAACAACGTTAACAACGACAACAACAACGTTAACAACGACAACAACAACGTTAACAACGACAACAACAACGTTAACAACGACAACAACAACGTTAACAACGACAACAACAACGTTAACAACGACAACAACAACGTTAACAACGACAACAACAACGTTAACAACGACAACAACAACGTTAACAACGACAACAACAACGTTAACAACGACAACAACAACGTTAACAACGACAACAACAACGTTAACAACGACAACAACAACGTTAACAACGACAACAACAACGTTAACAACGACAACAACGACAACAACAACGACAACAACGACAACAACGACAACAACAACGACAACAACGACAACAACAACGTCAACAACGACAACAACAACGTCAACAACGACAACAACAACGTCAACAACGACAACAACAACGTCAACAACAACGTCAACAACGTCAACAACAACGTCAACAACGTCAACAACAACGTCAACAACGTCAACAACAACGTCAACAACGTCAACAACAACGTCAACAACGTCAACAACAACGTCAACAACGTCAACAACAACGTCAACAACGTCAACAACAACGTCAACAACAACAACAACGTTAACAACAACAACAACAACAACGTTAACAACAACGACAACGTTAACAACAACGACAACGTTAACAACAACGACAACGTTAACAACAACGACAACGTTAACAACAACGACAACGTTAACAACAACGACAACGTTAACAACAACGACAACGTTAACAACAACGACAACGTTAACAACAACGACAACGTTAACAACAACGACAACGTTAACAACAACGACAACGTTAACAACAACGACAACGTTAACAACAACGACAACGTTAACAACAACGACAACGTTAACAACAACGACAACGTTAACAACAACGACAACGTTAACAACAACGACAACGTTAACAACAACGACAACGTTAACAACAACGACAACGTTAACAACAACGACAACGTTAACAACAACGACAACGTTAACAACAACGACAACGTTAACAACAACGACAACGTTAACAACAACGACAACGTTAACAACAACGACAACGTTAACAACAACGACAACGTTAACAACAACGACAACGTTAACAACAACGACAACGTTAACAACAACGACAACGTTAACAACAACGACAACGTTAACAACAACGACAACGTTAACAACAACGACAACGTTAACAACAACGACAACGTTAACAACAACGACAACGTTAACAACAACGACAACGTTAACAACAACGACAACGTTAACAACAACGACAACGTTAACAACAACGACAACGTTAACAACAACGACAACGTTAACAACAACGACAACGTTAACAACAACGACAACGTTAACAACAACGACAACGTTAACAACAACGACAACGTTAACAACAACGACAACGTTAACAACAACGACAACGTTAACAACAACGACAACGTTAACAACAACGACAACGTTAACAACAACGACAACGTTAACAACAACGACAACGTTAACAACAACGACAACGTTAACAACAACGACAACGTTAACAACAACGACAACGTTAACAACAACGACAACGTTAACAACAACGACAACGTTAACAACAACGACAACGTTAACAACAACGACAACGTTAACAACAACGACAACGTTAACAACAACGACAACGTTAACAACAACGACAACGTTAACAACAACGACAACGTTAACAACAACGACAACGTTAACAACAACGACAACGTTAACAACAACGACAACGTTAACAACAACGACAACGTTAACAACAACGACAACGTTAACAGCAACGACAACGTTAACAACAACGACAACGTTAACAACAACGACAATGTTAACAACAACGACAACGTTAACAGCAACGACAACGTTAACAACAACGACAACGTTAACAACAACGACAACCTTTACAACAACGACAACGTTAACAACAACGACAACGTTAACAACAACGACAACGTTAACAACAACGACAACGTTAACAACAACGACAACGTTAACAACAACGACAACGTTAACAACAACGACAACGTTAACAACAACGACAACGTTAACAACAACGACAACGTTAACAACAACGACAACGTTAACAACAACGACAACGTTAACAACAACGACAACGTTAACAACAACGACAACGTTAACAACAACGACAACGTTAACAACAACGACAACGTTAACAA
>NC_134814.1:28796207-28801207 GCF_046742065.1 Oratosquilla oratoria | reverse complement strand
CGGGCATTAAACTTCCCACTTTGAGTCTGGTGTTTACGCTTCTCCCCCTATCAACATATATACATACATACATATATATATATATATATATATGTATATACATACATACATATATATGTTGGATGGAGTGTTCCAACATATGAATAGCGTGCGAGTAGAGCGGCTTCTCTGGAGGCGTGAAAAACAAGTCGAGATTTATTATCCTTATTCGAGTGAATATTCCCGCTCTCCGAAGAGGAACGGTTCATTATATACATCAATCCGGCAAGGTTGCCGACGAGGGAAAATATTTACATGTTCGCTGTTTCCACTGAGACTAGACATCGAAATATTTAATTCACATACATAGGTTCGTATCATTTATATATATGTGTGCCCGAATGTGGACTGGTGAGAATTTAGTAACCTTGTGGAAATTTATTGTCGGAGTGGTAATATCTCCTTAGCCGTTAGCAGGAATTCAAGGGTTTCGGTGATCCCGATAATTGGAGTCCCAGGACAATAGACTTGACCGCGACGCTTAATCCTTGGTGTATGTCAGGTCTTGACTACCGTCTTACACCAAGTTGTGGTGCATGCATGCTGCATGCGTATCTCGTACTCGTTTTGTGGATGAGAGCCGGTAGATGTAGGTAGATCTTGGTAGATAGGAGACTGTGTCGTTCTAGAAGTTCTCCAACATGGCTCGACGTCGCTACATGTGTCCGGCCTCGAGACATACTCTCTAGCTCTACGAACTGTTAGAGGATATAGAAGGAGTGTGTGCCTAGGGGAAGGTGTGACCTTTCCTAGGTGGCAATGGTGTTAAGTATAGACAGAAAGGAAATAATTCCCATGGCATGATATGAATGAGAATGAATGAGTTTTTTGGTTGGAAATAGATGCCTGAAATTTGGAGGCAAGCGAGATTTTACCCATTTCTATTTCTTAGGTTATACTGGGGTGTAGGGATAGGTGGAGTGGTAGGGGGGTTTGTGTCTAATGTTTCGGTCGTGTCTGATGTTTGTGCAGGAGGGGGGGGGAAGGTATATTCTCCAGGTCAAGTCCCCAGGGGACTCGTTTGATGTTGCCCAAGTGTAAAATAGCCTCTGTGAGTTCTCATAAGTGGATAGCTCTTATCTTATTATGAGGTAGTGTTTCGATGACTCGGAAAGGTCCAAGGAATTTAGGGAAAGGTTTTGATGTGGGCTGGTGGTTGCCATTGTACACAATGTCACCTACAAAAATTTTGTCAGTGTGAACTTGACGTAGTCGTTGAAATCATATACAGGGGGAGGGGTTCTGACGTAAGGAGGTCATACGGCATTTTCTTACCTGACCCGAATAATATAAAATGGGGTGACTCTGAAATAGATCTATTGATTGCGCTGTTTATGCAGGCTTATATCATAGGTATGTGTCCATCCTAAGATGAGCGTATGTCTGTGGCAAGGTGCCTTAATGTGTTTAAAATCTTCCGATTTGGGCATTCAACGAGTCAATTTGAACTAGGATGGGATGGTGTGGTGTTACATTTGGTAATGTTAAAATGTTTGCAGATGTTGGTGAGAATCTCATTGTTGAATTTAGTGCCGTTGTCGAAATGAGTGTCTTTGGCGTTGTGTAAGGTTAGATGACGTTGTGGATGATAGTTTGTGCGACACTTTTGGCTGTCTTGTCCTCTAAAAGAGAGAGAATACAAAAACGTAAGAAGTGGTCGATGCAGACGAAGAGATATTGGTTCCCATTTAAGGGGATTGGTAATTTGAGTAAATAAATGGCAATGGTTTCAAAGGGTCTAGAAGGTGTTGGATAGTTGCGTGTAGGTACATGACCGCTAATGTGACCTTTATGTGAGATGCATGGGTGACATGCATCGATGCGTGCGTGTATGTCTTTGCGCATGACGGGCCAAAAGTATTTCAATATGGCTTGCAATAAACATTTCTCCTTACCACAATGTCCTGCTATTGGAGAATCGTGAAGAATGTGAAGTACTTCCGGAACAAGTTCCGTAGGAACGACCAGTTGTGTAACCATGCGGTTTGGTTTGTTTTTGCTTGTGAGCAGTGTGATGTGTTATAGAACCTGGGCTATGATTGAGTAATTGTCTATGTTGGGAGGAAAGTCGTCTGTATTTGTAGTGTCACCTGAGGTGAGAAAATGAATAATTCTTCTCCATAGGGGGTCTGTTGCTTGAGCCGGGATGATGCGCTCTCGCGTAATGTCAAGCGGCTGTGATACCTGCAGTATGGTTCCTTCATGTCTACTAAGGCTACCGTGTTTGTATGACCCTGCACGTAGTAGAATGTAGGCATGAATTCCTGTAAGGTGAGGAACCATCTGGCGAGTTTTCCAGTGAAGTTCTTTCCTTTGAAAAGGTGGAAAATGGGTTGATGGTCTGTGTATACGTGTATTTCATAGCCAAGTATGATATCTTTAAAGTGTTTGAGGGCATATATGACAGCAAGAATTTAGATTTCAGTCACCGAGTAGTTTTGTTCGTGTTTGTTCAGCGCGCGGCTAGCGTATGCTATCGGTCTAAATTTTGACTCGTGCTACTGCATCAGCACTACACCGATTCCTTTGTAGGAAGCATCTGTACAATGTGAAAGGTTTTGAGAAATTTGGAAATGCAAGGACAAGAGCTGTTGTGAAAGTTTGTTATAAGTTGTGGAAAGCTGTGTGGTCTTCAGGCGTCCAGGAAAAATTTGTATCCTTTTTGAGAAGGGCTGTTAATGATGCTGCAATGTGAACATAGCCCTCAATGAAACGCTTGTAGAAACCTGATAAATCCAAAAAAGACTTGACGTGTTCGGTGGAGGTAGGGCGTGGAAAGTCTAGGACAGCCTTAACTTTGTCCTGAGAGGTGATGACACCTTTAGAGTTGATGACTTGTCCTAGGAAACGTATTTTCTTTTTGGGGAAGGAACATTTCTTGAGTTTTAGTTCGAGACCTGCCGCGGCTAGCCTAGAGAGGACAGTTTCAAATGGGGAAAGGTATTCGGTGAGTGACTTTGAGGCAATGATTATGTCGTCCAATTAGATGAAAACTGTTTCCCTATGAGTCCTTCTAGGACCTTGTACATCAATCTAGAAAACGAGGAGGGAGCAGAGACGAGTCCCATGGCCAATCTTTTGAAATGGTAGTGGCCCATGTTGGTACTAAAGGCTGTTAGTGACTTTGACTCATCATCCAGAGGTATTTGGAAATACCCCGACATGAGGTTGAGAGTGGAAAAGACAGTGTTGTGTTCACCTATAGAGTATAATATATCTTGAAAACGAGGTATAGGATATCTTTCAGGAATAGAGAGTTTATTGAGTTCACGGAAACCTGCAACAGGGCGGAAGGAGCAGTCGTGTTTAGGAACAAAGAAGAGGGGGAAATTCCAAGGGGACAAACTTGTCTGTATATTGTCTTGGGTAAGCATTTCTCCAATAAAGTTGTTAACATTTTTGCGTTTGCTATGTGGCAGTCTGTATGCTGGTATATACAATGGTTTAGCTTCTGTCAAAGGGGTATGTGGTGTTCTATTATATTTGTGAGATCTAGATGTTCGCCTGGAAGTGCAATGGCGTGCCTGTATGTGTTCATGAGCATAATATCTGTTTGTGCTTCTGGAAAGTCTATGTTGTTTATGTGAGATACTTGGATGAGTTGCTGCGTGTTCTGTTCTCCGCTGGTTTGTGTGTTCCGTTGTCCGGTGTTGATGGTGCATACGTTAGGTATCTTGTCCTGCTCGATTATGTGCACTGTAGCTGGGCATATAGTGAAATCACAAATGTTTGTCCCTTTGTTTGGGTGGATAGGTGCATTTGTGTTGTTCGCCACCATGATGGTTGTTTGCGCTTTGTTCGATGTGTTTGTTATGACGGATAGTAGAGAAACACCAGGTATGCGGCAAGTGTCCGCAATGCAGAGGACATCTGAGTTCGGAGCTAGGAAAACACGAACTTGAATTTTTGTGTACTAGTGTGGATACAGTGTTTTATCACTGATTACGACTACGTGAGATTTTGTGAGAGTGTGAGAGATTTGCGAGACGGTTGTGTATTCTAAGTTGAGCTCAGGGATGTCTGTGGAGACGTCGTGTTTCTTTTGTCTGCGAGCCGACTTTGACATATGTGCTGAGAGTCTGCGTCTGTTACGTGTGTGTGTTGAGGTACCTGGGTGAGAGGTGGTAGTAGGCGTGTCTGTTGCGTGTGTCTCTTGTGCGTTTGTTTCATCTGTTTATGCATGTAGTTGCTCGACCACGTAAATGTTTGTGATATGCGTGTTTGGTGATTGGACATGCGTGTCTGTTGTTTTCAGAGTATGTACGAAGCAGTTATGATAGACAATACCGTGCATCCATGTCAACCCTATAAGAATGTCTGCAGGAAACACAACTTCGGCTACGTATATTTTCGTGGGAATGGGGGGGGGGCAATTTCCATGTAGGGAGATGTCTAAGCTGGTCTTGCCAATGATGGGGAAGGAAACACCGTCTACATTTGTTCATGTGATGTCTGTGGGTTCTAGAATCATGACCCTACGGTGTCTGAACCTAAACTGATCGAAAGCAAGTTTTGACTTAACGTTTACGGGAGAGCCCGTGTCCAGAAAGAGTACTTGTTGGATGTTGTTGACAGTGGCTTGGAGTGTCATAGAAGACGGGGATTGTTGAGAAGCTATCATTGTGAGTACCGGTAGGGGGGGGGGTGACTGGGTCTCGTGAGATCATGTGTTTGTCACTGTGGGACGATAGTCATATTGTGTTTTGTTTGTTTCTGTTCCCGCTAGTCGAGTGTTGGGGAGACGCGTATGGAGTCTGGTTTTATGATTTTAGAACACGACGTTGGGTTGTGTCATGGAAACATGGGCCGTGGTATTGGCAGAAGGTTGTTGGTTTTATTGGATGAACACCTGCTGGTGCTATGTCCCAGTTTTTACAGATTGTGCAAAAGAAGGGTGTTCTTGAGAGTGATCGCTGTCGTGATCGTGTGCGTGACATTTGTCTGCCTTTAGTGTAGTTTAT
>NC_134814.1:28773707-28788707 GCF_046742065.1 Oratosquilla oratoria | reverse complement strand
TCAGGTACCATGTCTCAAATCCTCTTACTTAGTCAATTTCCAAATAGTATATATACAGGAGAGGGTATATAAGCGGGGGTTATTTTTTCTCGAATCATATTTCACTTGGTTCTATAAGTTACACCAAAGAACTCCCGTCAGGTATCCTAATTTTGGTTACTAGGTCAGTTCTGCAATACGGTATGATTTCTTTGGTCCAGTGATCTTGACTTTTATATAAAAGTTCCTCTCCTAATGGCGTGATTTTTTTTTAATCGTAAACCAATTAAATTTTCTTCTTCTTCACCCTTCTTCCAATCAGAAAGGTTATTACAAACCTCGCATACGATACCGCTTATTTTAGCAATCTCGAAATCAATGCACATCTGACTTAGTTTACATAATGTTACATCAACATAAAAACGAACATCATACAGCAATGAAATCGGGTCCCCGGCGACTATTTGTAAACATTAGACAGAGAGTGAGCATGTGCAACTCCCTCGCCTTCTCGCCTCCGGGCATTATGTAAATACATAAACTATAGAATTATAGCACTCGTCATTTACCTTTCTTTCTACCCACTGGTGTACCAGCCTCTAACAGGACTCGGCAGCTACCACTTGGTCGCTTCGACCAACCATTTTCTTCTACCTTCTTACAGGGCTCGCTGGAAATAGACAATTGAAATATATACTATACACAGAGACTATTAAAGCTATTTCTGCATTAACTGGCTAAACAAGGTTAGAATTATTATCCTTCAAAACATATGTTACACATAAAGAAATAAGCGATCCCTCCAAAATGCTCAAATGCCTGTAACACTAAATGAATACACATATAATTTGGATGTCATTAATTGAAGTGCAAAACTCACTACTACTAAAGTCTTAAGATGTCATATTTTACCTATAACAAAATCAGGAAAAAATATCAAAGAGTAATTAATTTCTTCCTTCTGATTGTGAAACTTTATTATGAGTAGCAACAATACAAATAAGACATTATTAGAATAGTTGTTTGTGTTAGATCTCAATGGAAGATTTTTCACGTTCTGAAATATGGTGAGTTGTGTATCAGTGATGTATGATACAGTATTAAAGAAGTTAGTAATTGCCTCTGTATAATATCACATTTGTTTCACACTTATTTCACTTTTTGTCCTGGACACATGCTAGTGAAGCTACATAAGATTTTTTATGCTTAACAGAAGAAAATATTATTCAATACTTATTGCTCTTATATATTGACAAGGTTTCAAATTTTAATGACTGTCCAAGGCTCCAGGTAGCACATCTGTCTGATACACCAAAGGTCTCAGTAGTTCCGGTTTCCCATTTCAGGCATGCACCATATATTTCAACAATTTAATCTATCCATAATAAGTATTTGGATTAATACTCAACTCACACATGATACTATAAACATACTCCTGATATCCCTCTAGACCTAAGGGTTCTACATCAGAGCTAATACAGTGTATATCCATTCCTTCAGTGTCACAATTATCACCATCATCAAATTCTATCCTAGTATTTCTTATATCATCTATATGTCTAATTGACACTTCCCTAGTTTCTAAATGTAGAATCTTGTATTTATTTCTACCTGCACTGTGGGAGGTACTGCAGATATATGGGATAGGAAGAAAGCTGTTAAGAGCAGTCAAGAGTTTTTATGAAAGTAGTAGAGCTTGTGTTAGGATTAGAAATGGAGAGAGTGAATGGTTTGAGGTAAAGGTGGGACTTCGTTATGTCGCCCTGGCTGTTCAATCTTTACATGGATGGGGTGGTGCGAGAGGTGAATGGAAGGGTAGTGGGTCAGGTGTTGGAGATGACTAAAGAAAATGGAGAAAAGAGGGAGGTGAGCCAGTTGTTGTTTGCTGACGACACTGCGCTTGTAGCAGGATCAGAGGAGGGATTGAGGAAGTTAGTGACAGAGTTTGAGAAGGTGTGTGAAAGAAGGAAGCTGAAGATAAATGTGGGTAAAAGTAAGGTGATGAGATGTACAAGAGGAGAGAGTGACAGCAGGCTGGAGGTGAGCATTAAGGGTGAGAAACTGGAGGAAGTGGATACTTTCAGATACTTGGGTGCGAATGTGACAGGAAAGGGAGGAGTCAGGGTGGAGGTAGAATGTAGATTGAGAGAAGCGAGTAATGCCTTGGTGGATTAAAAAGTGTAATGAGAAATAGACGTCTGGGAATGGATGCTAAGAGGAGGTTATATGAAGGAGTGATTGTGCCAACAGCAATGTACGGGGCCGAAACATAGAACATGAGAGAGGAAGAGAGAAGGAGTTTGAATGTGTTTGAGATGAAATGTCTGAAAAGTATGATAGGGGTTACTAGGCTAGATAGATTGAGAAATGAGGAGGTGAGGAGGAGAACAGAGGTGAAAAGGGAGCTGGGAGATAGGGTTGATGAAAGAGTATTAGGATTGTTTGAACACATGGAAAGAATGAGTGAAGAAAGATTAGTAAAAGAAGTGTGGAAGGCGGAGGTGGAAGGAGTGAATATGAGGGGGCGTCCTAGGATGAGATGGATGGATGGGGTGAAAGGGGCATTACAAAAGAGAGGAATGTCTGTACAGGAAGGACGGGAGAGGTCAGAAGATAGGGGTGAATGGAGAAGGGTTGTGTATAGATGATGCTGTGATGTATGAGGTGGAGTGGGTGGGGGAGGGGGGAGGAAGTATGTATCAGAAAGAAATTGACTCAGCCCGAAGGGATTTCTCCCCGTCCTCTCCTTTCCTGCATGAGGGGACGGAGAGGGGGGGTCGCCGAATTTATGAAGCGGCCTTGCTGTGGATGTGCTATGTCTTGCGACACCGCTTCTGATCCAGGGCAGTGGACAGGATGCAGGGATGACCCGTCATCCAGGAGGTGCCAAGATAGGAGGGAGGGAGGAGGGTGGAGGGGAGTGGAATATATGGGAAATGAAATGGGTGGGAGTGATTTCTATGCCTTTTTCTTTTTTGGCTACCCCCGGTTTAAGGGGAAAAAGCCTTTGGTATATGTATATATGTATATATATATATATATATATATATATATGTGTGTGTGTGTGTGTGTGTGTGTGTGTGTGTGTGTATACATATATATATATGTATATATATATATATATATATATATATGTGTGTGTGTGTGTGTGTGTGTGTGTGTGTGTGTGTGTGTGTGTGTGTGTGTGTGTGTGTGTGTGTGTGTGTGTGTGTGTGTGTGTGTGTGTGTGTGTGTGTGTGTGTGTGTGTGTGTGTGTGTGTGTGTGTGTGTGTGTGTGTGTGTGTGTTTGTGTGTGTGTGTGTCCATTTTCAAACATAGGTAGCTTCAATGTACCTATGTGAGCTGTATCCCAAGGTTTATGTGGAATGGAATATGATAACATAGGAGCAGGTTTAGGTGTACTTCCTTTATTCTTAGCACATTAAAAAAAAAATTCTATGTTATCATATATATCTTTCTTCATACCTGGCCAAAAGTATCTAAGTTGTGCTTGTCTATAAATTTTATTGTTTCCTGGATGTGAACTACGATCACTATCATGAAGTAACTTTAATGCTTCTTGTACAAGAATTTGTGGTATTACCAACTGACTCAATGGGCCCCTAGAAATATCTTTCCCACTTACAATTGTTTTTCTATACAGAAGTCCATTAGTCAAATGAAATTCCTTTATCTTATACCCTTTTGATTGTTTTGGAGGATTGCCTCTTGGGTTCATCATATACTGGGCTACTGTTTCCCATTGTTCCCTAATTGTTATTTCCTCATCTAATGTTACTAGTTCATCTATACTACAGATGTAATTGATCAGCACCTGTCGTTGGTTGGATAATATTTCTAGATAGTGTGTCTGCTTCAAAAAAATTTCTACCCCGAATATATTCAAACTTAACCTCATAACACTGATGTGTAGTAAACCACCTGGCTAATCTGCTCTTAAGATTATTATGCTTAAACAAGTTCTGAATAGTTATATGATCAGTCTGCACTCTGATTGGATATCCAAGTAATCTCTGAAACTTTCTAATGAATGTATCACTGCTAAGGTTTATCATCCTGTTATGGAGTAGTTTCTTTCTGCACTATTAAAAAGTCTTGATGTGTAAGCTATCGGTTTCAACGTTCCATTTCTCTCTTGCATCAGTATAACTCCTAACCCTTTGTCAGACGCATTAGTACAAAAAATTAACTCCTTATTATAATCAGGAAATATGAGAACTGGAGAACTAGTAAGTTTATCTTTCAACTTGTCAAAAGCTTGCTGTTGTGCAGTTCCCCACATGAACTTTGAATTTCTCCTCAACAAAGAACTTAATGTATTAGTTATGTCGGCATATTCCTTGATAAATTTCCTATAATACCCTGTCAATCCCGGAGAAACTTCTAACTTTTTCCAATTTTTTCGGATCTGGATAGCTATTTACTTCTTCTACATTTGAATTTACTGTACTAAATCCATGCCTGTCTATTTTACGTCCCAAATAAATAACACTGTCCTGCAAAAACTTACATTTTCAAGTTTCACTTTCAATCCTGCTTCAACTAGTCTTGAGAATACCAAATCAAATTTTTCAAAGTGCTCAGCCGCTGTTTGGGAAACTATTAAAATATCATCTAGAAATACACTAGAAATGTTTCTTAACAACCCATCTAGAACTGTATTCATTAATCTCATGTAAGTTATTGGACTATTACATATCCCATATGGCATTCTTTTGAACGCATAGTGTCCCGTTGGTGTGGAAAAGGGCGTGAACTCTCGTAAGTCTTCACGCAACTCGATCTGCCAGAACACAGATTTGATATCTACAGTGCTAAAATACCTATTCTTGGTTTTCAAAATCCTAAGAATGTCTCCTTTTAACGGTGACGATAATCTTTCGGGTACAATCTGTTTATTCAATGCCCTATAATCAATAATTAGACTCATGGTACCATCTGATTTTGGCACCAGGATCAGAGGGAAATTCCTTTCAATTTTATTATGTTCAATAATATCCTACGATAACTTTTCAGTGATCAATTTATCTACAATGGCTAGTTTGGAATGTGGTAATCTGTAGGTAGGTATATAGATAGGTTAAGCTCCTTGTTTTAATTTGATCTGATGTTTTAAAACAGTTGTTTTTCACAATGCGTCCTCCGGCAAAGCAATTGCTTTATTACGCTTCAAGTGCAAAGCAACCAAGCTTTCATGCCACTAGTAGGTTCTAGTTGATTCTTGTATTTCTGTTTCTCCCTGAATTGAACAGATTGATGAAATTGATAATTTCACCTCCTCAGTACTCTCATTTAAAATCTTAGTCGCAAACTTGGAAACTTCCTATATATGCACCTTTTCATAAGACTATGTCTTTATTCAAAGTACTAATCACTAATATTACTACCATTTTCTTGTTAGCTTTTTAAATCCCTGAGTCCATTTCTAAACCTATTCTCCTGATTTATTCTGGAACAGTTAAAATTTCAGAATCTAAAGTGACTATTTGAACTGAACTTTCACCCTATTAACTGCTCTGGAGTGTAATTATGTCGACTTTATTACGCCACCTTCCACAATTAGCAAAGCTTCATTTGAAGTTGATGAACTAGTAATTTCTGGGATTTCTTGAACATCTGAGTTGGATTCACTATATGAGACTTTATTTTCTGTTGGTCTGGACCACTCTACCCCGCTATCATCCAACCTATCATTATTATCTTTCCCTATCTATTTCAAGGCATTCTCTTATTACTAATACTGGCTCTAAGTCTGGTTGATTTTAAAACGGGATTCACTGTGATTTCACTAAGATCCCTAAATCAGCAGAACATATGACTATGCTATCGTTTCTCATAGTTGCAAATCCTATCAATAAATCTCCTGGGAAAACAGATTCTTCTACAACTATCACTGAAATATGCAAATGCTCATTTTTATATAAGATGACACCTAATTCAACCTTACCAAGTGTTTTTAAATGACTTGCAATGAGTAATGGATTAGTTCCAAGAATTTCACTCCTGGTTTTAATTGGTTTAAAAACTTTGCTAGTTATAATATTAACTACAGATCCTGTATCAATAAATATTTCAGTAGTTTGATTGAAGACTCTACTCGCAATGAGAGGTCCTATAGAAGTCCTTCCAATTGTTATTGTTAGTTTATAATTGTCTTTGTTGTTTTCTTTCAAACTTCTATCACTCTTGTCCCAAACACAATACTGTCTCTATGGATAGCTATATAGTGCTGTTTTATTCTGTGTCTGGGGTTTTTCCTCTTGTTTCTAGGTGAATACGAAAATTTGGCGTTGCTCTATAATTCTGTGTTCTATGTTCTATCATCTTGTGATACAAACAGAAAAGTGGGTTTCTACAATTATACTCATCATGACCTTCATATTTGCAGGTTCTACAAATAGTTTCATAATAACACTCATGAGCTTTATACCCCCATTTATTAGAATTGTAACAATTCATTCTAGTATTCTTCGATGGGCTTCTAACTCTGTGTTCATATCCTCTGTTTCTGTAATCACTTCTATAGTTCCTAGTTTCTCTGTGTTGTTGCATTCCCACTGGCATAAAAAATGGACTATAACCTTGAAGAAGGTAATCTATCTCCCCTAAATCCATTGTTTGTTTGAGATCTGTATACAGCTTTTCTGAACCTATTTGATAAAAAATGTGCATTAATAATGACAAAGCTATCAACTTAATAATCTAAGAAACTTTTATTTTGTCACTAGATCTTTCTATTCAATCTGAATCCTTCAAAATAGATATCATGTCCTTAAACCATCTGTCTAATTTTGCTAAAATTCAGTGCTAATTTCACTTGTTTTTACTTTCTTTTCCATTCTGACCAAAGACCTGATAGGATCCTGATCACCCTTTGACTTAAAATGTTTAACGAATGCCTTCTTACAATTTTCAAATTGGTTTATATCTTCTCAGGATCTACATATGCTTTTAAATTTTGTATTTTCTTTTTTCATCTGTTATATATTTAGTGACAACTAATGTGTCGATCAGACTGAGAAACATATTAACTCCCACTGTATTTTCACCATGTAGTGTTAACAATCCGCTACAATGGTTAGGTTAAAGATTATTCACGAACTCCTCCTAGGTTTTTGCAGATGGCCCCTTTAATCATATATATTCTGAAACATTTAATCATATATATTCTGAAACCTTTAATCATATATATTCTGAAACCAAGTACCCAAGGTACTTGGATAACTATCTTTCATTTGTCTGTCTGTCTGTCTATCTGTTTGTTCACGACCTCCTGGGGTTTTGGAGATAGACCCCTATAACCATATATATTCTGATACTCTATTACTCCAGGTACTTGGATAAATATATTTTATTTCTAAAAAAAAATATTTTGGTTAGGGTTAAGGGTTAAAGTTAGGTGTGATATGGTTAGGTTAGGAATTATTCACGAACTCCTCTTAGGACTTTGCAGATAGACCCCTATAACCGTAGATATTTTGAAACCTTATAACCTAAGGTACTTGGATAACTACCTTTTATTTATATCTACTATAATAA
The DNA here is from genome assembly GCF_046742065.1 of Oratosquilla oratoria. Lineage (NCBI taxonomy): Eukaryota > Metazoa > Arthropoda > Malacostraca > Stomatopoda > Squillidae > Oratosquilla > Oratosquilla oratoria. The sequence goes on along the minus strand of NC_134814.1, from coordinate 28,781,189 downwards.
AGTAGTAGCCTCTGTCTGTCTTTCTGTTTGTTCACGAACGTCCCCCAAACCTAACCCCATAACCCAGGTTACTTGGATAAGTATATTTTATTTCTAAAGGGCGTCTCCCTCCTCAAATTGATTTTCATTTCTACTTTCTTAACATTTTATTTTTGTTACGTTTTTCATTTAATTATATTGATACGTGTAACTTTTCTCCACAAATTCTATCAAATTTAAAATGATCATCATTTGCCCGCAGCAACGCGCGGGTAATTTATCTAGTCCTAATATATTACATCCTTAGACGTATGACAAAGTTAAAAGTGTGTGGTAGGGGTTAACTATAAAAACAAGAAAAATACGGATAGAATTATACTAAAGGAGGGAGGAGCAAATTCCAGTTGAGGATGCTTTAGTCTTTCTCCCAAATATTCTGGATAAGGTACTAATGGCATCCCTAGTGAATTTTTTGTTGAAGTAATAAGCGGTAATGCATATAATTACCCATTTGTCTTCGAGAGAAATGTTACACGCAAAGTTTTTATATAGTTACGGGTAATCTTCTCTCACGTGTTTTGGAACAATTTGAAAAACTTTTGCTTAAATATATCAAAGGGAAACAAAATGTCTGTTTCCGGCCCAGAAACTTAACAATTAATAATTGACTTGTTAAGTTTGATTCTTTCATTCCTTACATCAAGATCACCCATGAAGTGAAGAAAACAATTGTTTAGCCTTTTTACAGGTGAAGTTAATTGGGATAGGGGTGTTTAAATTAAAGACTAAATTTTATAGAAAACCCATCAATATATTTTCTATGTTCATTATTTTTCTAATAGTTATATTAATGTAAAAATATCTGTTTTTATTCCCATTTGCTGTGAGAGCACATAACTTTTTTAGGAAGAAATTAGAACTCTCCAGAATATTGGGAAAATTTGAAATACTCTCTTCATAGTCTCACCTGATGTCGCAACGCCGCCAAGAAACGTTTCTCCAGAGTATATAAGGAGAAACCAAGCAATGAGAATAACCTTAAGACTTTGGTTCTCTCTTATCATGAAAAATTTTCTTGGAGTTGTGAATATTCTAAAGAAACTGGATGTTATGTTAGTTTTTAAATACAACACCACCACCAAAAAGACCCTCATCCGAAATGGCCCACCTATCATCATATGGGTTGTATACAAGATCCTGTGTCATGATTGACAAATTATATCTAAGGTGAAGTAGTAAAATTTTAGAAACAAGGATTTCTCAGCATGAATATTGTATGAGAACTGCCTAAGAAAATAATGCCTTGTATCAGCACAATATTAATCATCAATTGGACTAAGGCTAAGATCATAGCGAAGTCCAAGACTCTGTCTGAGAGAAAGGTCATTGAATCATACTTAATCTCAGGCACATGTACAAACAACATGGATATGACTTATGGACATTTCGTATGTGATAAACTGTTGAATGATCTAATTGGTAAGACGTACCCAGCAAAATGACCTAACGGTGTCAGCTAGAAGGGAAGAAGGTAAGGTCATAAGTTCCTCCTTTTGCTCCTCTCACACCCTTGTATCTATTTAATATGTCTGGGGACGTAATTATACGAAAGTATTTATTGCACAACCGGTATGCTCTCAAAAGAAACCTATTACTACCACGCTTTTTATTCTTGGGAGGTGAGCAGAATAAAAAGCGGGGTAGTTATAGGTTTCATATTTAAGAAACTGTGTTACCCACAAGGACTCTTACATAGACTAAAATAATACGTTTAAAAATAACAAAAAGAACCAGAGAAAGTCATATATGTGAGAACAAAGGGGGCAGACGGGTTTTTTTGTCGTCCCCAATTCCAAATAGCAGATGAAATCGGACAGTTGTTCACCAAGGCAGGGTTAAGAATTACATATGGCACAGGGACCAAAATATATAACATCATTAAACACAAAAACAAAAATGAGTGCCAGATGGATGCTTAGGACAGCCTGATTCATAGCATTCCTTGTAAAAGCTATCCCGTCAGTTATTTTGGGAAAACTGGCAGAGGAATAAAAAAACGACTATATGAACACAGGAATGACGTAAAAGTCTACCGGACAGCAAATTCTCTAGTGGTTCACATAGACAATTTTGGCCACTTTCCTGACTGGGAAAATATAGAGGTACTCCACAAAGGGCTAAGAAAACAAAAAAGGAAAAAGAATCGAAGCAGCGTACATCACTTCAAAACCTTGCAATAATCATAGAGAAGGATTTATTAAATTACCAAAATTGACTAGCGACTTTGTTCGAGGTGAAGCGGAGCGAAGGAAGGACGGAGATAGAGGAGGAACGGGGTAAGGAAAGTGAAGTATATAAGCTTTAAATATTTTCTTAGTGTATACTCTAAGGAAGTCCATTAAGGACGAAACGTTAGTAATATATATACATATATATATATATATATATATATATATATATATAAATATATATATAAATATATATATATATATGTATACATATATACATATATATATGTATATATATATATATATATATGCTATCTATATTATGACAAATAAGACTGAAGGTGGAGGAAGCAGACGAGGAGTAATGGGAGAATTTTCTCCTAAAAGCGGGTCTTAAAATAGCCAGGACATAAAGAAATAAAGTAGGACATTTGGTCACACGTAGGTACAGTAATCTCACTAAAGAAAACGGCATTGTTTATAAAACCCCATGTATAAGGTGTCCCTCTTCATATTTTGGTGAATCTGGTCGCGAACTTAATAAACGGATAAATGAACATAAAAATGACGTATAAGCACACATATTATCTAACTCCATAGTAATGCATGTGGATAAGCATGGCCACCTTCCAGCCTGGAACAACACAACCATAAAATGAAGGATCATCCAAGAAACTGAGGAAGACAATTGAGGCAGCATACATTAACACTAATAACAATATTAACCATAGAGAAGGCTTTATATGTCAAGCAAAAGCCCCAAGCTTATTCATAATAAGAGAATACGCAAATAGAATAACAAGCTCTCCGAAGCGTCCCATGAGATGACCCGTCTATGTATAAAAAACCCTGTTATGTTTGAGTTGTTAGCTTTGTGATCAAGACCCTCCGGGTCGAAACGTCAAATTCTCCCTTTACTCCTCGTTTGCTTCCTCCACCTTCAGTCTTATATATATATATATATATATATATATATATATATATATATATGTGTGTGTGTGTGTGTGTGTGTGTGTGTGTGTGTGTGTGTGTGTGTGTGTGTGTGTGTGTGTGTGTGTGTGTGTGTGTGTGTGTGTGTGTGTGTGTGTGTATGTGTGTGTGTGTGTCTGTGTCTGTGTGTGTGTAAGTGTGTGAATTCCTTAAGGTATATTGAACTATATGCTTCAGCAAAACGGGTTCTGATGATTTTTCGAGGAAGATTTTTAAGTCTTCTGTAAATATCTCTAGCATGGAGAGGCAAATAAAGTAAACACTGTGAGAAGGTACATATAAATACTGGGAAAGATCACATGGAGGATAACCATTACTGTGGACACTGGGAAAGACAACATGAGAGACTGCATAAAACTTTCTATATACTATAAGAACAAGAGAACCAAGGACCTCGTTATAAAGAATAAAAGCTCTGCACTTCCTACCGACATCGAGTATGTAAATCTGGTGTACCAGCTCCAGTATCCATTTGGGGGCCGTACGCTCCAAGATTCCTGCATTGGACTTACCACAACTTGCCTTTCAAGGAGTCTAACGTACCACCCCAACAGTGGAGGCCCCGTGTGACACCTTCAGGAGACCCACAACACCCCCAATCACCAGATCCATTTTAAAGAACATTACCAAAATTATGGACATAGAGTGACAAACGCCACCTCACCCTCCTTGGACAGGATGCAGGGATGACCCGTCATCCAGGAGGTGCCAAGATGAGAGGGAGGGAAAAGGGTGGAGGGGAGTGGAATATGTAGGAGATGGACTGTATGGGAGTGGTTTATATGCCTTTTTCTTTTTGGCTATCCCCCGTGTAAGGGGAAAAAGAGCCTTTGGTATATGTATGTATGTATATACTTATCTATTTATTTATTTATTTATTTATCTTTTATCTATTTATTTATTTATTTATTTATTTATTTATTTATTTATTTATTTATTTATTTATTTATTTATTTATTTATTTATTTATTTATTTATTTATTTATTTATTTATTTATTTATTTATTTATTTATTTATTTATTTATTTATTTATTCAATTATTTATTTATTTGTTCATTTAGTTATTACCTGTTTATTTATTAATTATTTATCTATTTATCTATTTATTTACTTATTTATTTATTTATTCATTTATTTATCTATCTATTTGTTTATTTGTTTATTTATTTGCTTATTTATTTATTTATTTATTTATTTACTTATTCATCTATTTATTTATTCATTTATTTATTTATTTATTTATTTATTTATTTATTTATTTATTTATTTATTTATTTATTTATTTATTTATTTATTTATTTATTTATTTATTTATTTATTTATTTATTTATTTATTTATTTATTTATTTATTTATTTATTTATTTATTTATTTATATATTTATTTATTTATGTATTAGGGCGTCGTGAGTATGCCGTTAATTATGGCGAAGGTCGAGGGCATGGCGGTTTGAATCCTGCTACCGGTTACGTTCAACCAAGGGTATGGTTCATTAAATTCCATGCTACAAAGACCTCTGTGAGGGACACCGTCCTAGCTTTCCGATAGGGTGAAGTTTGTGACGTTCAAACATATCTTAGTCACTTATTTATTTATTCATTTATTTACTTACTCATTTATACATTTATTTATTTACTTTTTATTTATCTATTCATTAGTTTATTTATTAATTATTCTATATAATAGTTTATTTATTCATTTAGTTATTTATGTATTTATTTACTCATTTATTTTTTATATAACTATTCTTTATTTGTTTACTTATTTATTTGTTTATCGGTTTGATTACTTATTAAGTCATTAATTTATTTACTTCTTTATTTATCTATTATTTCTATTTATCAATTCATTTGTTTATTTATCTATTCATTTATCTATCTAACTGTTTATTTATCAATTTTCATGTTAATTATCTTTTTTCACTTTTTATATATTTTCTCTCGTCCTTCCATCATTCCAGTCATGTTATATTGACTCGACTAACGCCTCTATTCCAATTATGCTTTTTTTTTTCTCTTATTTAAAATTCACATGTCTCCTACAGCTTTTTAATATTCAAAATTGTTTCCTCGGAGATTATTTTCTTTTTCCAGTTTTATTTTCTTCATTGTTGAACGCCACGAATATATTTTTCGTTAAGTTTTATTTCTTCAAATTTGTGACATAATATATCATACGATTTTCTGGGACATTTCTAATTTTGAGGGAGATATTTCCTAAAACTCAACTTTACACCAATATTTCTTTTGGAGCATGTCTAAACCCTCCTTTTTTTCAATATTCCTTTCCCACTTCCATCCAGCTTCAGGAGCCCGATACTTTTTTCTCTTCATGTGCCACTTTTTTTTTTTTTCATCTACTAATTTCCTTAAATTTCGTTCTCTATATCTCCTAATTTTCTTATTCTTCATCGCCCAATTTCCTTCTATTACGCTTTATTTATCTCACTTTTTATCAATTTTTTTTTTTCGTTTTCGTTCTCTTCATCTGTCACTTTTCTTCTTTTTGATATCTTCGTCTCCCAATTTTTTCTTTGTCGTTTTCTTTCTCTCACATTTTTCTTTTCTTTTTCTTTTTAACCGTTGTTTTCTTCTTCTTCTTTTTCTTCTTCTTCTTCTTCTTCTTCTTCTTCTTCTTCTTCTTCTTCTTCTTTCTCCTTCTTCTTCCTCTTCTTCTTCTTCTTCCTCTTCTTCTTCTTCTTCTTCTTTCTTCTTCTTCTTCTTCTTCTTCTTCTTCTTCTTCTTCTTCTTCTTCTTCTTCTTCTTCTTCTTCTTCTTTTTTCCTCGTCTTCCTCTTCTTCTTCTTCTTCTTCTTCTTCCTCGTCTTCCTCTTCTTCCTCTTCTTCTTCTTCTTCTTCTTTTTCTTCTTTTTCTTCTTCTTCTTCTTCTTGATGTATATGCAAGTGTTTATTTGGTTGTGAATATAAGCGGAGAGGAGATGCTTTCTCGTGACGTCCGTCCAGAGCGTGACGAAAGGCATAATATCCTCTTGTGAAACTCGTGTATTATGTTAACATTTAAACACAAACATATAAGTAAACATGCATATACGAGTATACAAATACAAAAACGCACACAAACCTCCGCACGTACAAACACACACACACACACACACACACACACACACACACACACACACACACACACACACACACACACACACACACACACACACACACACACACACACACACACACACACACACACACACACACACACACACACACACACACACACACACACACACCCACACACACACACACACACACACACACACACACACACATACACACACACGTACACACACAAACACACACACATACACACACACACACACACACACACACACACACACACACACACACACACACACACACACACACACACACGGCTCGGTGGCGGATTGGTAAAGCACTGGCCTCACAAGCCAGAGAACCGGGTTTCGATTCCCCGGCCGGGTGGAGATAAGTTGGGTTTGTCTCCTTTCACGTGTAACCCTTGTTCACCTAGCAGTGAGTAGGTACGGGACGTTAGTCAAGGAGTTGTGACCTTGCTGTCCCGGTGTGTGGTGTGTGAGTGGTCTCAGACCTACCCAGAGATCGGCAAATAATGAGCTCTGAGCTCACTGCCGTAGGGTGGTGTCTGGCTGTCTCGACAGAGACTGCAGCAGATCCGAGGTGAACACACACACACACACACACACACACACACACACACACACACACACACACACACACACACACACACACACACACACACTCACACACACACACACACACACACACACACACACTCATCACACACACACACACACACACACACACACACACACACACACACACACACACACACACACACACACAAACACACACACACACACACACACACACACACAAACACACACGCGCGCGCGCGCGCGCGTACACGGACGCACACAAAGAAATAAGAACATAAGAATGAAGGAGACTGCATGCAACCTTAAGGCCTACACTTGGCAGTTTAATGTCCATTACCACCTGTCATCCACATCCATAAAATTGTCTAACTGTTTTTTTTTTTTTTTTTAATAATTGTTAGTTTTAGCGCTCACAACATGAGTACTAAGTCTGTTCCATTCGTTAACCGCCCTGTTAGTAAGCCAATTCCTGCCTATATCCTTTTTAAATCTAAGTTTGTGCGATTGAAATTCATTACTGCGAGTCCTGCCCTGCTGTCTTAGTATAATGACCTTGTTAGGGCCACCCTTAAAACTTTTGATTCATTTGAACATCTCCATAAGATCACCC
>NC_134814.1:28753707-28758707 GCF_046742065.1 Oratosquilla oratoria | reverse complement strand
ACAAATTCCATTGTTCAAGTCGTTATATACTGTATATAACGAACAACAAAGGACCAAAAACCGAGCCTTGGGGAACTCCTCTAGAAACACTCTCCATTTGGATAATACACCATCTCTGATTCTATTAGCTATTATTAATTCAAGCATTTTACCTATAACTGATGTCAAACTGATTGCATATAAACGATTCATCTCCCTTTTTGAAATAGGAAAATTTGCCTGCCCCAAGCACTAGACACAAAACCAGGTCTACCGTCTTGTTGAATATTCCCGTTAATTGGTCGTAGAAATCAAATTTACACTCTTTAAGCCACTCTCAGAAAATTTTCGTCTGAATCTGGGGATTTTGCACGTGTAAGTCTATCAATTTAATTGACTACTACTTCCTTCCTAATGCTGATGTTAGTCTACTTCCCTCATTCCCATTGAAAATCGGGTCGTAGTCAAGTACAATATCTAACCCATTCTTTGAATGCCCCCCCCCTTTTTATTCCGATTTAAAATTTCAGTATGCCCGTCATTCACTTAGAAGTACGAGTATTAGTATTCGACCTTTGTTTTGAGGAGAATGAATTTATTTTGTGCATTCAAAATAAAAAGATGTTATGTTACTGTACATTTCATTCAGATCGGTGACCGTGGTGTTGACCTCCCGCTTGTAAGTGACCTGACATAAGATAAGATTTGCATATTACCTACATGACCCGACAACTGATTGCGCTAATGACGTCCAGGCTGACCGTGTATCTTACCCTGTCGCAGTCCTCTGGGTTAATCTCGTGACTAATTGTCCTAGATATTTTCTCAACTAATTAGAATTGGATATCCTAAAACCAGGCACTAGAACGTTATTCGTACTATTTAATTCTTCCCATGTAACATCAAATCTTATTTCTTGAACCTAGACTATCTCCTACTTATGTTTCTTGTTACATCCTCATTCTTAGTAGTAAGTCCAGAGTAACCCTTCCCTCGTAGGATCGGTAATTATTTGACAGACATTATTCGCTCTAATAAAAAGTTTTGAATAAGAATAAGGAGATTCCCTATAAGGCCAAGTGCATAGAGTTTTTCGAGGATACCACGTCGCCATGCCATGTCGTTGGCTCTTTCTAAATCTAAGAAGCAAGCTACAAGGAAATCTTTCTTCTCGAAACTTGAAAGGATATCGTGTTCTAAGTTTACCAAATGGTTGAGACTACTTCGATTTTTCCTGAAACCACATTGGGCAGGAACTATCAAATATTGAGATTCGAGGATGAATTTTAATCTGTTATTGACCATACGTTCTAATAGTTTGTATAAACAGTTGGTAAGCTGTATAGGGCTATAAGAGGAAGGACTCTTTGTGTCCTTTCCCTTTTTGAAAATAGATATGACGTGGGCATGTCTCCATGTTTCTGGGAAGTCAAGATTAATCCAAATTTCGTTGTACAGTTCCAGTAATTTGTTGAGCGAGATTGAATTTAGATGTTGCAGCATCTCATATTAGTCTCATCGGGGCCAACAAAGGTCCCTCTACATGAGCTTAAAGCCTGTTTAATCTCGTGTATTTGGAAGGGAGTATTGTATTCGTGGTGTGTATGTGTACGGAAGATCAGTGGCTCTACTTCTAGTCTTTTTTATGCTGTAAGAATGTTGGCGAATAGTTATCTGTATTGCTTGTTTGTGTAGATATATCTGCTATTATGTTTGTGATGTCGCTGGGCGCATCTATAAATGTGTTTCCCATCGTCAAAATCTTTATGGTAGGTGCATGTTTGCCGTCAATTCTTCGGACGGCTGACTAAATCTGCGTTAGAGGGGTGTGGATGTTAATTGTAGAAATGAAATCACGCAAAGAATTTTGCTTAGACTGTTGAATTCAAATGGAGAATGTTAAATTGAATACTGTGGTGTTGACCTTGGTAGTACGCCAATACATTTCCCAATTGGCTTTCCTCATGATGAATTGGGACAGGGAGGGGGTGGGTTGTCTCCATAGGCTGGAGTAGCCGTAACGTGGTCACCCCCTACTTTTAGGATGACTGGAAAATGATTGCTGATCATGGTGTCGCCATGCTTATTCCATTCTATGTCGTCAGACAGTGCAAAAGATTACATGGATAAATCGATGCTTGAAAAGTGCCCCTAGTATTGTCTACACGAGTGGGATCGCCAGTGTTTAGGAGGACCAGGATGTTTATGTTTAGAACTCTCTCCATGTGCTCCCCTCGAGCATATGCTCTCTCACTCCCCCACATGTGATGTTGGGAGTTAAAGTCTCCAACTATAAGTCTATGGTGGGGACAGCTGTCTTATAAGTTTATATACCTCCTGTAGCGGAAATGGTTGGTCGGGAGGTAAATATATGGAGCTGATGAACGCAAGTTTATTCTATATTTTCGTTTTATGTTAAGGCAATCAATCCATAAGAGGTCATTAAACCTGGTGTGAACCTACTATCCTGTTTAATTTAGCATTACAATTTCCACAACAGTCCTGTTGTGCGCAAATAATACATTACTTTGTCAATAAGGAAACAGTCATTGGCCAAAATATTTCTCACGTTTAACTGAATTTTGTTGAGTCTGCAATGATGTATAAGCGCCTGGCGCTGTTTGTTATATTTCGTGCAGTGTATGAGTATGTGTCTTATAGATAGTGTAGTGTTGCAGGTGTTGGGTGATTTAGGTGGAATTCATCCTCAGCCTTGCTATGGCGATTTCCTCTCGTCTATTGCTTCTGTATGATGTTGACCAGTCTGTTATGTGCTCCTTTTGTTTATGTGTAATATGGAGATTATCCCACTGATGTTGCCAGTGGGCGTGTAATTGTTTTATTAAGATTGAATTGAAAGTGCCTGTGTCTATGGGTATGTCTATGATAGAGTCATTTTCTAACGCATATTTGGCCAGTGTCCACTTTCTCGTTTCCGGAAATTCCATTGTGGCTGGGAACCCAAGAGAGAGTAATGAACTTGTTGGTCGTTGAAAGTGCGCTAATGATTTTGACCAGGAGAAAATTACCCATTTGATTACCTGATTTATTTGACTGTAATGCACTTAAATAATCTGAGAAAATAACAAAGTTACTGTGTGTGTCAGATTGATCCTTTTCTATTGCTCTGGATATTCCAAAGTTTGGCAATAAAAATATTCGCATGGTCCGGCAATTGGAACATCATAAGGGTTGTGGAACTATTTAACCCTGTACCTGTCTTACGGCCACACTTGGAACCATCGGTATACAGTGCCCTGTGGCCAGTGTACCCGTTGATGACTTGTAGGGTCTTCTGTCGGAGTTCTTCTACCGAGTACAATTTCTTGTGGAGGTCTTCGTTGACTTTGACGTTCAGGGTGACCTTTTCCCACGGTAGTATGTGGAACGTCATCAATTTTTCAATAGATCATAGTGGCACTGAATACTGGTCGCACAAGGATCGGATCCTGATGGAAAAGGGATTAAGGCTGGAGTTGGTAAAGTGCTCGTATTGGGACGCCCCTGCTTGTAGGGATGTCGTGGGATACGGAGCACTTTGGCGGCGTAGCGGAATGCCTATAGGAGAGGGGGGATAACATTGGCTTCAACTTCAACTTTCTCGACTCTTGTGCAGCGTAATGCTCCAGTTGCAAGTCACAGGCCTTTGTTTTGGATGATGTTCAGGGGTTGTAATGTGGTTGTTGTTGCTGAACCATAAATCTGAAACCTATAGTCTAATTCAGATTTAATTAGGGACTCATAAATCATTAGCAAAGATTTCCTATCTGCTGCCAAAATTGTGCTCGTTAGTTTGCGAAGCAAATTAAGTCTATTGTTCCACGCATCAATTAGATACTTTACATGGGCCTTCCAGTTTTAGTCCATGGAACAAGGTTGAATTTTGTACTAGAACAAGCCGCGGGCTTCGTCTTCTCCGGCTTCGCCGGGGGCTTGGATGCGCAAACAGCGGCCTACGGCGGCAGCTTTCCGCGCTCTAATCCCTCGTTTTCCCCTTCGGCCTCGGCCTCGGGGCGGAACCCCAACACGGGATCCCCAGCACGAAGAAGAACGCGAAGAAGAATGCGAAGAAGAACGCAAAGAAGAACGCGAGGAAGAAGAACGCGAAGAAGAAAGTGAAGAAGAACAAGAAGTAGAATGCGAAGAATAACGCGAAGAAGAACGCGAAGAAGAACGCGAGGAAGAAGAACGTGAGGAAGAAGAACGTGAAGAAGAATGCGAGGAAGAAGAACGCGAAGAAGAACGCGAAGAAGAAGAACGCGAAGAAGAACGCGAGGAAGAAGAACGCGAGGAAGAAGAACGCGAAGAAGAAGAACGCGAAGAAAAACGCGAAGAAGAACGCGAAGAAGAATGCGAAAAAGAACGCGAAGAAGAACGCGAAGAAAAACGCGAAGAAGAACGCGAGGAAGAAGAAGAAGAAGAAGAAGAAGAAGAAGAAGAAGAAGAAGAAGAAGAAGAAGAACGCGAAGAAGAAGAAGAAAAGAAAGAAGAAGAAGAAGAAGAAGAAGAAGAAGAAGAAGAAGAAGAAGAAGAAGAAGAAGAAGAAGAAGAAGAAGAAGAAGAAGAAGAAGAAGAAGAAGAAGAAGAAGAAGAAGAAGAAAGAAGAAGAAGAAGAAGAAGAAGAAGAAGAAGAAGAAGAAGAAGAAGAACGCGAAGAAGAAGAAGAAGAAGAAGAAGAAGAAGAAGAAGAAGAAGAAGAAGAAGAAGAAGAAGAAGAAGAAGAAGAAGAAGAAGAAGAAGAAGAAGAAGAAGAAGAAGAAGAAGAATACCACCTGACCCCGACTTACCCAAGCGCTTTTTCAAGAATATTTTTAGGACAACGTGTCACCGTAATACCACCTGTCCCCGACCTCCACAGCGTTTTTTAGAAGAATATTTATATGTAGACTTAGATAGTATTTCCATGTAATTGCAGATCGATTTCTGCCTGGGCTCTGTGGGAAAATACAACCACTGTTCACTTTACTTCCGAATACTTAAATCCCCATTCGTCAGACCATTCCTGCAGGGACTCCAAGGCA
>NC_134814.1:28741207-28748707 GCF_046742065.1 Oratosquilla oratoria | reverse complement strand
CAGAGGGAATAATTGATGAGGAACAGTCTGGGTTTAGGACAGTGATTTGAGGTAAAGCTGGGACTTCGACAGGGATGTGTTATGTCGCCATGGCTGTTCAATTTCTACATGGATGGGGTGGTGCTAGAGGTAAAGGCAAGGATAGTGGGTCAAGGATTGGAGATGGTCAAAGAAAATGGATAAAAGTGGGAGATAGGCCAGTTGTTGTTTGTGGACGACACTGCGAAGGAAGTTGAAAATAAATGTGGGTAAAGGTGGGGTGGTAAGATGTACAAGGAGAGAAAGTGGCAGCAGACTGGAAGTGAGTATTGAGGGAGAGAGACTGGAAGAAGTGGATAGTTTTAGATACTTGGGGGCGAATGTGGCGGAAAAGGGAGGAGTGGAGGTGGAGAGAAGCGAGTAAATGCCTTGGGGGATTATAAAAGTGTAATGAGAGGTGGTCATTTGGAGGTGGACGCTAAGAGGAGATTGTATTAAGGGGTGGTTGTGCCACAGCACTGTACGGTGCAGAAACATGGGTTATAAGAGAAGAAAAGAGGAGTTTGAATGTATTTTGAATGAGGAGCCTGAGAAGTATGATGGGGGTTGCTAGGCTGGATAGAGTGAGAAATGAGGAGGTGAGGAGGAGAACGGGGTGGAAAGGGAGTTGGGGGTGCTGTTGATGAAAGAATGTTGGGATGGTTTGGGCACATGGAAACAGTAAGTGAAGAGGGACTAGTGGGGGAGGTGTGTAGGGTAGAGGTGGACGAAGTGAACATGAGGAGTCGACCTAGGATGAGATGGTTGGATGGAGTAAAAGGGGCATTGGGAAATAGGGGAATGTCTCTTGAGAAAGGGCGGGAGAGGACAGAGGATAGGGGTGAATGGAGAATTGTTATGTATGGGTGATGCTGTGATACATGAGGTGGAGTGGGTTGTGGATGGGGGGTGAGTGAGTTTGTCTGAGAAATAAATTGACGCAGTCCAAAGGGATTTCTCCACGTCTTTTCTATTTCTGCATGAGGGGACGGAGATGGGGGAGGTCCCCGATTTAATGAAGCGGCCTTGCTGTGGATGTGCTGTGTCTTACGGCACTACTTCTGACCCAGGCCAGTGAGCGAGATGCAGGGATGACCCGTCATCCATGAGGTGCCAAGATAAGAGGGAGGGAAGAGGGTGGAGGGGAGTGGAGTATGTTAGGGATGAAATGGGTGGGAGTGGTTTTAATGCCTTTGCTTTTTGGCTACCTCCCTTATGAGGGGGGGGGGAGCATTTGGTATATGTATGTATGATCTTTAGTAGATTATCTATTGTATATTCATTCCATGCATTCATTAACTTTATGAATTAAGGTATCACCTAATGAGGGTTACGCTGTGAAATTTCACCATATAGATTTATCTATCAGATAAACATTCTAAATCTAGTAAAGTTTCATCATATAAACATATGTTTATCAAATGAAGGTTTTAAATTTGGTAAAGTACAATTAAGATTTAGAAAGAAATATGTGTTCAGTGGGCAACTTGTGAAAAACATGAAAAAGATCAATCTTGTGTAAAATTGCCCTCCAGGGCGCTGCCTGAGATGCATAATCCACAAGACTGATGTGTAGTAAACATTGGGAACGGCTGTGTATAATCATATTTCGCTTTCTATATATCGTTCTCATGTTTGCCTTGATTTCAACACATAGATGCAATAAACACTGTTTAGCAGAGAGCAAAAAAATCAAGCAAATCGGAGGCGTACGCAGGACCAAATGGTGTCTTGATCGAGTCCTTATTCCGAAGAAATCTGCTACTAAGCGGGAGAAAAAGACTTGTATTTGGCTTCAACCAGTCTCCAATAAAGAAAAAACAATTTGATTAGCCACAATGCCAATATAGTTAAAAACAATTTGTCCTTTCGGCATAAACATTATGCATTCCCACATGGGCTCATAAAGAGCATGCGGAAACAAAAACACACACACACACACACACACACACACACACACACACACACACACACACACACACACACACACACACACACACACACACACACACACACACACACACACACACACACACACACACACACACACACACACACACACACACACACACACACACACACACACACACACACACACACACACACACACACACACAGTTGGTAGAGCGATTATCTACGTGCATGGTGGTGAGCGTAGTGCTTGGTTCGAATCCTGCCCAGGGCCGAAATTATTTCGGTACAGCTGCGCTTCGGGTCGTTACTCTGACTCTCGTGGGAGGGGAGTTGGGTGTGTGTGTGTGTGTAAGGTCATAGCATTACCCATAGATCGGACCTACGAGCTCTGAGCTCTCTTCCAGGAGGGAAATAGATGTCGATCACGAGTCCAACACGTGATCCAAAGACCAAGTGAATACACACACACACACACACACACACACACACACACACACACACACACACACACACACACACACACACACACACACACACACACACACACACACACACACACACACACACACACACACACACACACACACACACACACACACACACACACACACACACACACACACACACACACACACACACACACTACTCATGCCACATGTTTGTGTGTGTTTGTGTGTGTTTGCGTGTGTGTTTGTGTGCGTGCTTGTGTGTGTGTGTTTGTGTGTGTGTGTGTGTGTGTGTGTGTGTGTGTGTGTGTGTGTGTGTATGTGTGTGTGTGTGTGTGTATGTGTGTGTGTGTGTGTGTGTGTGTGTGTGTGTGTGTGTGTGTGTATGTGTGTGTATGTGTGTGTGTGTGTGTGTGTGTGTGTGTGTGTGTGTGTATGTGGTGTATGTGTGTGTGTGTTTGCTTGTGTTTTCTGTGTGTGTGCGCGTGTGTGTATGTGCGGGTGTGTATGTGTGTGTGCGCGTGTGTGTGTTTGTGTGTATGTGTGTGTGTGTGTGTGTGAGCCAACACATTCTACGTGTTTTAGTCATTTAGCCTAACCATTCGGACACTTTACCATAGTGGTGGCAAGCGGTGGTTAGAGTTTGACTAACTCGTGTACACGTACCCATTCCTATTACTCAGTAAACATACATACAAATTACAAAGTCTACACTCTCCAAATACTCAGTGCACATACAGGAGTGCTAGCTAGAGCTAGGCCGGTTATTTCATTGCCATGTCGAGGCGTACGAGCGTACCCGTCAGCCACCAGGCGAGGGAACTTCAGGCGACTGCAGATGTCCCAATATTTATTTCCTCGGGGATTAACCATCATCCCACTACCAATCTGCCTGCTTGCACGGACGCGCAATCATGGCTCGCCCTGTTAGATGAAAGGTGGTCCTCCGAGATCCCGGAGGCAGACAAAATAGCCGTCACTCAGCAGAAAACTGCCGGTAATGCCGCGATTGCCGCTCGGTTAGCCAAAAGTGGGCATCCTGATGATTGGAACGCGTTCAAACTAGCGTTCCGCACTTTTTTCTACGCGCCCGCGTCGGCTGGCGCTTTAGCTGATCGTTTGGCGGAAGCAACTATGCATCCAGCCGAAACACTCACTTCATTCGCGCTTCGTCTGGCCGACATGGTCTCGGCCTACACGGTGTATCACCCAGAGAGCGATGAGTGGGCTAATTTTACTGCGGTGACCCGCATTAAACGGGCTATACGCTCTCAATTCGGCACCACCCTCACCTCAGACCAGCAAGCGTCCATTGTTGCCATTCTCCATGCGGCCATTGACTATGCCCATCGGCATCCTTGTTCAGTTAAAACGGTCTACGCAGGCGGTGCCGATTCCCCTATGGCTTTGTACCCAGCCGCACCTGCCGTGACCCACCAATACCCGGCCACAGACGTCTTTTCCCACTCAACTTCACAATCACATAACATTTTCACTGTACACAGAGTCCCAGGCTCTTCCTCTCCTCGCAATCTGCGAGAGTCAGAGACACCCTCTCGCTATTCGCAAGAGGTTGAGGTGCGCCCTCGCCATGAGCGAGAGATCGCAACGCGCCCTCACGAGGAAGCCATGCACTCGACTCACAGACATGGGGGACAGAGGAACACGTGGAAGCGTCCCCGGGGCCGTGGTAATCGCAATAGGTGGCATCCATACTGCACCCATTGCAAGAAAGCAGGACACGCGACTGATGTGTGTTATTATAGAACACGCGGTCGACCTACCACGTGTTGCAAGTCTTGCGGGGGTGCAGGGCGGATTAGGGAGACTGAGTTTAGTGTCGGTCATGAGGCTCAGAGGGGTCTCGCAGCGAGTGGCTCGTCAAAAAACGGCCAGCGCAGGAGTGTCCACAATCCAAGGTGACGGTTGAACAGCAGTCGGCAGTGACAATTGTTCACGTCGATTTAGCTAGCTCCCGTACGCCGAGTGGAAGCTTAGCCATGGTCGCAGTTACTTTGTTAGAGCCACTCGCTAGTAGGTCTATTTGTGCTCTCTTGGACACGGGAGCGGCGGTGTCTCTTATCCATAAGAGCATTTTGCCTACCGCCATGGAAGGCTCCCAGGTCGGTACCACTAGAATCATAGTGGCCGACGGCTCGGAGATGCCAAATCTTGGCAAGGTAGATGTTCCTTTTGATCTAGCTGGTTTTTCGTTCCACCATCCTTTCTTTATCATCCCTGCTGAAAGTTTGCCGGCCAAATTATCTTAGGGTTTGATTTCCTCGCGGCGCACAAAGTGACGTTGACGTTCAGTCCTTTAACATTCCAAGTTAAGGGCAAGGATATTCCCGTAATCCTTGCGGGGACGGCTCAGCACTCACCGCCATTCATCGCCGTGTGCGAGGAGCGTCATAGTTTCCAGCGGGAAAGTGAAACTCCCACTTTCCCGGTTAAGTCAATCGAACATCAGTGGATGCCTGGGTTCTCAGGGGGAACCGTAGGATTGGTGCTCGAGAGGGCAAACGAGCTCGCTCCCGCAGGTCAGGCTTTCTCGGCGCTGTTTACAGCACGCCCATATGCCGAAGGCGCCAACCTGCTCGGCCAGGGAGTAGTAGAGCTGATCAGGATGGAAGATGGCAAGGCATGGTGTAAAGTTCCATTCCTGAACTTGGGCCCGGACACCCATGAGGTTCGTAAAGACCAGGTAGTCGGAGACATTTCCCTCTTAGGGGAGATTGCGCTAATAGACGGTGGAACTAACGTCTCGGTGGGAATGGTCCAGGCGTCTAACGTAGTGGATGGCTCTCGCGTACACAAGTTACGATTGGAAGTAGGGAAAATTTTCCCTAATAGGCATGACAGGGAAAGTATGGCTCTGACCTCTTTAGTGGTCAAATATGCCGATGTTTTTGCCTTACCGGGGGATCCACTTACCGTGACGCCTCACTTCCTACACGAGATTCGGACATTTGGACCGCCAGTCTACCGCAAATCTTATCCCTTCCCTGAGAAGTATAGAGGTAAGATTAGAGACCTCATTGGGGATATGCTCAGTAAGGGGATCATTCGCCCATCTCGTTCTCCTTACAATGCTCCTATTGTTCCGGTTGTGAAGAAGGACAAAACCCTTCGTCTTTGTCTTGATTTTCGTGCTCTAAATAGACACGTGGTTGATGATAGGTTCCCTCTCCCCCATATCGATTCAATGCTGCGCAGTCTCGGCTCCAGCGTCATCTTCTCTCTGCTTGACTTAAAGCAGGGCTATCTCCAGATCCCACTGATGGAAAGCAGCTGCGAAAAAACGGCATTTTCGACTCCCGAAGGGCATTACGAGTTCACGTCTCTCCCCTTCGGGCTGAAAGACGCTCCATCCTGTTTTCAAAGGGTGATGAACCAGGTACTAACGGGGCTGTTAGGGGTCAGTGCGATGGTGTACATGGACGATATAATTGTTCTGGGTACGTCCTGGGTCGACCACCTCAAGAATCTTGAGGATGTCCTTAGGAGGTTACAGGAGGCAAACCTCTCATTGAGGCTGGAGAAATGTCATTTCTTCCAGAAGGAGGTCGCTTACCTAGGCCATGTAATATCCCAGGAAGGGATAAAGCCCCAGCCAGAGAAAGTCCAAGCCATCAAAGCTTTCCCCCGGCCAACGCGTCGAGAAGAGTTGCTTTCCTTTTTGGGATTGGCGGGATATTACCGCAAATTTATCCCGCACTTCGCGGCCATTTCGTTGCCCCTGATAGATATGACGAAGGGTGACGTCGCAGGGAAGCACAACAATCGTGTGCTTGGTGCGTGGACACCTCCTCAGTTGCATGCGTTTGAGTCTCTCAAGCATCATTTGTCATCAACGGTGGTCCTTCCATACCCCAACTTTTCCAAACCGTTCTTACTCACCACCGATGCCAGTGCCTCGGCTATCGGGGGCATGCTTCAGCAAGAGGTTGAAGGAGGTGCGAGACGTCCACTCTCGTACTTCAGTCGCACGCTGAACACGCATGAGAGACGGTACATCACCGTGGAGAGAGAAGCGTTAGCGCCAGTGTACGGTCTCACGGTTAACCGCCCACTAATCATGGGCTATCCTGTCCGGTTGATGAGTGATCACAGGCCATTGGTCTGGCTCTTCACTGTTAAGGGCACAAACACTTGGATCCTCCGGTGGCAGATGGCCATCGCCGACTTCGACATCCAGGTCGATTACATACCCGGGAGATTGAACATTGTTGCGGACGCGCTCTCTCGGATACGGGGGGCTGACCACCCGATAGATGATTTCATAGTTTCGGCCGTAACCACGGGTGGCCGATGGAACTCATGCACAAATACTGATGAGGATACCATCACTTGGAACCAGGTTGAGATCCGAAAGGATCAGGATGCACACCCTGATTGGGGCCGAGTAAAGCAGTACCTCAAAGGAGTGACGTCAGAAGTGCCAAAGATCCCGCGCCTAAGAGTGCCAATCGGGGAGTTCCGACTCCTCCCCGACGGACTCCTATATCATGCGCGTAGGAATGCATGACAGTTGGAAGAGCTTCGCCTGGTATGCCCTGATGGAGCAAAGGCGGCAGCTTTACGTATCGCCCATTGCCTTCCGATGGCAGGCCATGGCGGAATTCAAGTTACTCTGGAACGCCTACAGAAGTTTGCATTCTGGCCTAAGATGTCGGAGGATGTGAAGCATTTTATGAAAAAAAAAAGCAAAATCTGCATTACTTGCAAACCTTCCTATGACCTCCCAGCTCCACTTAGACAGTTTCCTGACGTGAAAGCTCCATTTGAGAGAGTGCACGTTGACCTCATTGGTCCACTAACCACCACGCTAACTGGTGCGAAGTACATCCTGACCGTAGTTGATGTACTAACCCGCTTCCTGGTCGCTGTACCTATTAATTCAAAGGAAGCTAGGACAGTAGCCCGTGCCTTTCTACAACACGTCCTGGCCATACATGGCGCTCCAAGGCAGGTAATCTCAGATGGCGGTGGTGAATTCATGAACGAGACGTTCAAAGAGGTGATGGCGATGGCAAACATCAACCACCACAAAATCACCCCTATGCATCCCTCGAGTAATGGCATAGTTGAAAGGGTAAATGGTACAATTATAAAGATATTA
>NC_134814.1:28731207-28733707 GCF_046742065.1 Oratosquilla oratoria | reverse complement strand
CTACCCTAATAAAGTAGAACACCTTAAACAACAAAATAACAGTCAGTGTTTTAGTAAGATCAAGGCTCTCTGCGGGCTACAGGATAATCAGACCACTCACTTGCCCTGCACCTCACACTTACCACCTGACTTAGCGGCTCAAGAGATTAATACTCACTTTGCCTCCATCTGCCAGACCTTACCCCCCCCCTTAACCACTCCGGCTTACCTGCCTACCTCCCCTCTCCCTCACCCCCTGCCCCTGTCCAGGAGGTTGACGTTGTCACTATATTAAGTAAATTAAAGTATAACAGATCTACAACACCTGATCTACCTATCAAAATCTACAAATAATTTCACCTGGAACTTACCTTCCCACTTTCCTCCATGATTAATGCTTCACTGAGTCTTAACTCCTGCCCCAGTGACTGGAAAAATTCATATATCACTCCCATCCCCAAATGTTCGAGCCCTCAGTCGCTGAGCGACCTTAGAGTTATTGCCACCACCCCAATCCCAAGCCTTATCTATAAGGGTTTTGTATTTGACTCAGTATACAACATTATTAAAGATAAAATTGATATCCAACAGTATGGCAACAAGAAATCCTCCTCCACAACTCACTATCTTGTTAATTTGCTGGACTTCTTGCACAGCCACCTAGACAAGCGCAATACTTCTCTAGCCTTGACCTTTATAGACTTTAAGAAAGCGTTTGACCTTGTCGATCATAATATCATCATCTCCAGTGCCATACAACTGGGGATCCAACTGTAAAGCCAGGAATTTTGAAGTAATATTATTTTTGCAATTACGTTTTATTTATCTATTTATTTATTTATTTATTTGTTTATTTATTTATTTGTTTATTTATTTATTTATTTATTTATTTATTTATTTATTTATTTATTTATTTATTTATTTATTTATTTATTTATTTATTTATTTATTTATTTATTTATTTATTTATTATTATTATTATTATTTTTTTTTTTAGTGTTGACTTGAGAGACTGGATGTATGGACGTCGTGACGGTTTTATTCAACGAAGAAGCAGACAAAGTAGAAAATAGAGCCTTGATAGATCAAGAATTTATTTTGTTCTGTGTCTACCCATCAAGATGTGTTGGCAAAGAGCCAACCATTGTGAAGAAAAACATACAATAGGAAGTAGCTACGAATATATTTCAACTGATCTTAGTTCAACTGATCTTGGAGACGACATTAGAATGTTCTAGAACATAGTGGCCGCACCGTAGCTCCGCCTAACCGTGACGTCACTAAGACACGTTCGGACGGAGGCGTAAACTAGGACCATTAACTTTAAGAGGATTAGGAAAAATTCCCAACTTTCAGTTCAGGATTCCACTAGAGAAATATTCTAGGGAGAGATTGTAGCAGCTAGGGGTTGTGCTGAGAAGCGAAATAAAGTTTTACGAAATAGTACAAGAGGGGAGGTTAGTGGTTTACCCATAGATAGGAACACATAGCCGTCTCATTTTTTTTTTTTTTTGCGCAGCTAAAATTTTAGTCTGATGCCAAGAACTACCCCGATAACAGGTATGTCAGTGCGCTCTGTAAGATTAATGAAAATAAATGTCAATATGTGAGTTAAACGATATAGTGCAAATATAGTAGGTAGATAGTTATTATTATTAAGTTCTGAATCTGATGCCAAGAACTACCCCGATAACAGGAAAAAAAGGGTTTAAGGGAGTGTGATTCACAAACATCCGTTACGTGGAAGAAGTTAGATGGTGTCACGCATATATACATTAGCTACGAGGGTGTAATCCTTAGAGTACAATTCTGTCTGTGATCGTTTTCTAATAAGAATACGGGGTTGAAGGTAGACACAGTGTTGTAAGTAGACACAATATTGTAAGTAGACTTATACAGTGACCGGAAGGTTGGAGCGTAAATAACCACGTTTACCCACTCGCCTGTGACTTACTTATGATATCCATAAACATCAACTGTGTTATTAAATATCTCGCATACCCATATTATCAAGCCTAGGTCATTGTAGTTGTTAGACAGGACCAACATACCCATATATTTTTCATACTGTAAGGATCAATAGATTGTCTAGTTGGAGAAAATCACAATATACTTTTGTATTTTCTTACTATATTTTTGCTACGGTGTAATAATCAATACATAGAAAACCTTCACTTACATTCTTTCATTGCCCAACTTGGACATCACTATGGTAGAGTCACGACAGGCCTTTTTGCTACCCAGAACCAACCCCGAACAACCTGAGGAGAGGGGACGGAGTCAGACGTGAATAACAAGGAGCAATTTCCATCTTTGATCATATATATCTATATAGGCGATTGGGTGGTGGCAAGGTATACCTTTAGATAATCAAGCTTGATTTCTTATTTCTCAAATCGTACTGATACGGGTATCTTTGATCACTCCCATTGGAGGTGCTCTTGGTTAAACACTAATCAATCGACCACACAACCACACCTGGTAGCATGGCTGGCCGACTTCCTGACCAGACGTCAACAGG
>NC_134814.1:28668707-28721207 GCF_046742065.1 Oratosquilla oratoria | reverse complement strand
TGGTAGCAGCTAGGGGAAAAGAAAACACTTCCGAAGTGATAAGACTGGTGTATCAAACTATAGGACTTAGTGGAGGATATGGCTACGAATGTACGGGTACACCAGGCAGTGCACCCAATCATAAGCAGGCAGCACACATCACATGACCACGCAACCTCACGCATGCTGACTACAAGGTACGACAAAACGAATGAACGAGATAGCTCTACAACGAGCTACTACTATGAGTGAACGAGAAAGGTCTACAACGTGCTACTACTACGAGGAATAAGGGGACGAGCTACTACTACGGGTGAACGAAGGACTACGGGAGGGGCTAGGAAGACGTGGTTAATATACGTGGAGGAAATCCACGAGGTGGCAGTCGAATCAAGTCGACTTTAAAAACACTGAAAGTATGACTACAGGTAGTACTTTGAGGCACTAGGTTCATACCTCGAGTATCAATATTCCCAAATTCTCAGGTGATGGAAACACCTTGGGAGATAATATGTTTCTCAGTTTGATCGACACTTTAATTGTCACTAAAAACATAACAAATGAAAAAAGGAAAATGGAAATTTTAAAAGAAAATGTAAATCCTGAGAAAGGTAGGGTTAGGCTTATGATAAATTTGCAGTAAATGAAAGATATCAACCAATATGAAGTTTATAAGTAGGCATTCACTAAACATTTTAGGTCAAAGTATGATCCTATCAGGTCTTTGGTTAGAATGATAAAGAAAATAATAACAAGTGAATCAGACACAGAATATTTAGCAAAATTAGACAGATGGTCTAAGGACATGAATTCTATATTGAAGGATTTATATTGCGCGGAAATGAACACTGTCCCCGAAATGATTCTTGAAACGCCAGGAAAATTTTACAAGTTGCAACTTTAAATGTGAGAATGCTTAGAGCGAAGGGAGAAGAACTGATTTTACTGATGAAGGAAAGAAAAATCGACATTTTTGGTTTATATGATAACTACCAGCTAATATGATAACTACCAGCTAATATGATAACTACCAGCTAATATATAGTGGTGGTACAGACACTAGACATGGAGTGGGATTATTGTTACCTGAAGAACTAGCACAAAGAATAAGGGAGGTAGAACAGAAAAATGAGGGGATTTTGGCTTTTTCTATTAAAACAAGTTAATTAGATTTAAGTTTTGTACAAGTCTACGCCCCACAACAAGGAAGACCGGTAGACGAAAGGGAAATATTGAAGATTTACAGAATATTAGAAATGACTTGCCATACGACTATAATGTAATCATCATGGACATATTGGATAAGACCGAATAGGATTAGAACATGCCATAGGAGCGTAAAGTATTGGCGAAGAGAATCTTGCAAGAGAACGGCTTCTCGATTTTTGTGTGTTAAAAAACATAAGTGTCATGAATAGCTTTTATGAGCATCAAGAAAATCATAAATGGACGTATATAGATGGAATAGTATGCAACAAAAATATACAGACAAGTCCATGATTGACCTAATGTTAACAAATAACAAACTATTTTCAGAGATATTATCATCGGTTTCATGTGATTCAGACCACAGGTTGGTCGTAGCCAAACTGTAACTTGCCAAACCAAATTATCTAAAAAGTAAAGCCACAAAACGATTTTTGTTGGAAATTTCGAAAATTTAAAGCTGTAAAGAGAAACTCCATCGCAGACTGAGAGAGAGTAGAACATAATATACTAGAACAGAAGATTTAGACGAGGACTAGAAAGCCCTCCATTCAACGGTCACAAAAATTTCAGAGGAAGGAATCTAATGTAAGACATCATATGGTAAAAAGAAAAAGCAAACACCCTGGTGGATAGAAAAGGTCAAAGAAGCTGTCAAAAAAAAAAAAAGAGGAAATTTAGAAAATGGATGAGAACGAGGCAAATTGATAGACATGAATACATGGAAGCTAGAAGAGAAGCGAAGAGAATAAATAACCAGGAAAAATATAAAACAGGGGAGAAAATTGGGAGAGAAATTTATTTACTAGGATTTACTAGGGACTAGAAAGCTAATTTACAACTTGGCTAAAAATCACAGAAAGAAATCAGCACCATCGTCATATGTTGTTAAAGATGAAAATGGAGAAGAGCTACTAACAGACGCCGAGAAAATTGACAGTAGATGGAAAAACTACTTCGAAAACTTGTTGAATATACGAAATAGCGTAGAACAAAAAGAACCAGAGCACAATGTAGAGGAACTCTCAGAATCGGACGAAGATCCAATTACCGTTGAAGAGATAAAATCATCCTTAAATCGAATGAAAAATGGCAAAGCAGCAGGAGAAGACATGATTCCATCTGAGATATTAAAAAGCACCAGAGAGGGGGGAATTTTATGGGCAAAGGACATCTTGAATAAATGCCGGGATGAAGGAAGAGTACTTAAAGACTGGAATAGATCATTAATATACCCTATATATAAAAACAAACGAGACAAAGATGACTAAAAACTACAGAAGAATAGCCTTAATACCACATATAACAAAACTTTATTAAAAGATATTAGAGAAGGGATTAAAGGGGATAGTAGAGGACAGTTTCGATGAATGGCTATATAGATTTAGACTAGGAAGATCTACCATCGATCTAATTTTTGCCTTAAAAATGCTTTCTGCTTCTAGTTCATTAAAGTTGATACAGAGGGTATCACAACAGTAATTTTCCCAAAACTATAATTTAACCTTCTTCATATCATCTAAATGGCCTATCAATTATTCCCTGCTTTCTAAATGTAAGAGGTTATATTAATTTCCACCTGCAGAATCAATTACCCTATATGGACCTGAGTACCTTGGTGAAAGTTTATTATAGGGTGAATGTAGTTTGTCCATAACTAAATCTCCTATTTTTAAATCTAGTTTATGTGCTATTTTGTGTTGTTGCTTTTTCATCTCTTGTGAATACTCCTGCATATGTTCCCTAACTCTTTGGTGAATACTTTAAAAGGTATTTATCCAATTTGAGATATAATCATCTATATTATACACAAGTTTCTGCTCTGCAGTCAATATTTCACATGGAAGAGTTTTGTCTTCCCCAAAAATAATAAAATGAGGTGTTTCACCTGTTGCTATATTAATTTGGTTGTTCAGAGTACATTTAACACAAGGAATCCAAGTATCCCAAGTTATACTATGAGGACTTATCATACTTCTAAAACATGTAATAATTTTTTTATATAACCTCTGTACAACTCCATTACTTTGTGAATGATTGACTAATATATTGACTTTCTTTATCTTAAATAAACTGTATATTTTTCCAAGATTTTGTTATTAAATTCAGTTCCATTATCTGAAACTAAGATCTTAGGTGTAGTGAAATTACAGATTATCTGATCATACATTACTGAAGAAATAGTTTCAGCCTTCTTATTTAGAATGGGTTGTAAAATACAAAATTTTGAAAAATAATCAATGGCAACAGTTACATATTTATATCCATTCTCAGACATAGTTAACTCCAATGTATCTATGTGAACTCTTTCCCAAGGTTTCTATGGAATTGGATATGTACACATAGGGGTTTTGGTGTATTTCCTTTCACCTTAACACATTAAAAAAAAATCTATATAATCATTTATAAATCTTTCTTCATACCTGGCCAAAATATTTAATTTGTGCTTGTCTATAAGTCTTATCCTTCCCTGAATGTGAACTACAATCACTATCATGAAGTAACTTCAATATCTCTTCTACAAGAGTTTGTGGTATTACCAACTGATTTACTGGTTTTCTAGAAATATCTTTCCTACTTACCACTGTTTTTCTATACAAAAGTCCATTAATCAAATTGTAGTTTTGGAGGATTTCCTCGGGTTCATCAAATACTTGGCTACTGAGTCACATGTTTTATCATCCCTCTGTTTTCTTATTAGCATTTCCTCATCTAAAGTCACTAACTCCTCTATACTACAAATAAAATTAATCAACCCTGTCATTTGTTGGCTAATGTTTCTAGAAAGTGCATCTGCCGCAACGTTCTTTCTACCCGGAATATATTCAAATTTAACTTCATAGCACTGAAGTACCGCAAACCATCTAGCGAGTCTACCCCTAAGATTCTTATGCAAAAATTAATTCTGAATAGCTGTATGATCAGTCCATACTCTAATTGGATATCCCAATATCATATCTCTAAAACTTTCTAATGAATATATTACTGCTAATGTTTCTCTTTCTATTATAGAGTAGTTTCTCTCTGCATTATTACACAGTCTTGAAGTGTAAGCTATTGGTTTCAAAGTTCCATTTCTCTCTTGCATAAGTATTCCTCCTAATCCTATGTCAGATGCATCAGTGTAACGAATGAATTCTTTATCATAGTCTGGAAATATCAAAATTGGAGATCTCGTTAGTTTATATTTCAACTTGTCAAAAGGTTGCTGTTGTGCAGGTCCCCAAATGAACTTTGTGTCCTTCTTCAACAAAGAACTTAATGAATTAGCAATGTCAGGATATCGTTGAATAAATGCTATATAATATCCTGTCAATCCCAAGAAACTTCTAACTTTTTCTACATCGTTTCGAACTGGAAAATTCCTTACTACTTCAACCTTTGAATTCACTGTACTAAGTCCATGTCTATCTATCTTATGTCCCAAATAAATAACACTGTCCTGCAAGAACTTGCATTTTTTAAGTTTCACTTTCAATCCTGCTTCAACTAGTCTTGATAATATCAAATCTAATTTCTTAAAGTGCTCAACCGCTGTCTGGGAAACTACTAAAATGTCATCTAGGAATACACTTGCAGTGTTTCCTAAAAACCCATGTAGAGTTGTATTCATTAATCTCATGTAAGTTAATGGACTATTACATAACCCAAATGGCATTCGTTTGAACTCATAATGTCCCGTTGGAGTGGAAAATGGTGTG
The DNA here is from genome assembly GCF_046742065.1 of Oratosquilla oratoria. Classification (NCBI taxonomy): domain Eukaryota; kingdom Metazoa; phylum Arthropoda; class Malacostraca; order Stomatopoda; family Squillidae; genus Oratosquilla; species Oratosquilla oratoria. Next base: position 28,716,321 of record NC_134814.1, on the reverse strand, counting down.
AACTCGCGTGAGTCTTCACGCAACTCTATTTGCCAAAAAGTAGGTTTGATATCTATAGTGCTAAAATATCTATTCTCAGTTCCCAAACTTCTGAGAATGTCCCCTATTTCTGGTAATGGTAACCTGTCACCATTTCTGGTAATGGTAACCCTATAATCAATAAATGGGCACATAGTACCATCTTATTTTGGCACCAAAATCAAAGAAAAGTTCGACTCACTTTTACTATGTTCAATAATATCCTGCAATAACATTTCAGTGATGAAATTTATCTAATACTGCTAATTTAGAGTGAGGAATTCTGTAGGTGGGTATGTAAATTTGCTGTGTTCCTGGTTTTGATTTAATGTGATGTTTTAAAACAGTTGTTTTACCTAATGCGTCCCGCGGCAAAGTAATTGCATATTGTGCTTCACAGCAAACCAACTAAACTTTCATCCAACTCAGGGCAATTAGTAGGTTCTAATTGCTTCTTGTATTTCTTTCCTAAATATATTTCTTCCTGAACTGAACAGATTGATGAAATTGGTAATTTCACGTCCTCAGTACTCTCACTTGAAATCTTAATGGGTTTTGTGCACACCTGAAAACATCCTATTTGTGTATTTTTCATTAAAACTATATCTTTATTCAAATTATTAATAAATCATATTTCTATGTTCTTATTTGACTTATAAATACCTGAGTCCAATTTCAAACCTTATACTCTGATTCTGTGATGGTTAAAATTTCTGTCTACAATGACTCCTTTCAACTGTACACTCACACTGTTAATTGCTATGGAGTGTAATAACGTCGACTTTATTACGCCACCATCCACAATTCGTAAGGCTTTATTTGTAGTTGATGAATCGGTAATTTTTGGGATTACTTGAATACCTGAGTTGGGTTCACTGTATTTGACTTTACTTTCTGTTGGTCTGGACCGCTCGGGCTCGTTATCTAAAGTAAAATTTTTATCTTTCTTATATATGTCTAGGGATTCATTGATTCTTGTCACTGGTCTTAAGTTTGGTTGATATAAAAATGGGATTAACTGTGATTTCACTAAGATCCCTAAGTCAGCAGGACATATGACCATGTTCTCTTTTCTCATAGTTGCAAATCCTATCAATAAATCTCCTGGAAAAACAGATTCTTCTGCAACTATCACTGGAATGTGCAAATGTTCATTTGTATTTAAGATAACTTACCTAATGTTTTTAACTGATTTCCAGTTACTCCTTGCAATGAGTAATGGTTTGGTATTCCAAGATTTTCACTCCTGGTTTCAACTGGTTTAAAACTCTATTAGTTGTCTACAGATCCTGTATCAATAAATATTTGAATAGGTTTATTCAACACTCTACCAACAATGAGAGTTGCTACAGAAGTCCTTCCAGTTAGAATTGTCAAATTATGACTATCTTTGATGTTGGCGTTTTCTTTCACCCTTCTACCACTCATATCCTTAACATAATACTGTCTATTTGTATATATATGGGAAGTTCTGGAATGTTGGTTTATTCTGTGTCTGAGGGTTTTCCTCTTGTTTCCTGGTGCATACGAAAATTTCTACATTTATGGGTTTTATGGACTATCCTTTGGCGAAACATACAAAAAGATGGGTTTCTACACTGATACTCATCATGACCCTCATGTTTGCAATTTCTACAAATAATTCCATAATAACAGTCTTGTGCTTTATGTCCCCAAGTATTACAATTAAAACATAATTCTAGTATCCCTGGATGGACTTCTAACTTTCTATCTATGTCCTAATTCGGTTTTCTTATACTCTCCTGTAGAGTTCCTCTGTTGTCCCACTGTCATCACATATGGATTTATTATTCTAGTCTCACTGTACCCTTGCATTAGATAATCTACCTCCCCTAAATTCATATTTGAATTGAGATCTTTATAGGGCTTTATACAGCTCCAATACCACTAACAATTAGTCACTCATGTTATTCATCTGTAGACCCCATGCATCTATCTTCTCTTAAGTATGTTTCTATCAAAGCTTCGGTCACGATTTATTAAAGTTTCTTGATGGGGTAAATTAAACGGAGATATCGTTTTCATATCTTCTTTCTTCTCAGTAATTCGTGTCTTTTGACCATCTATCTAATCTAGCTAAGTATTTTGTGTCTGATTCACTTGTTCTTACAAAGGATTACAAAGGCGGAGCATGCCGACAGGAGACCTTTTGATCCATATCTAGGTCGGATGCGAAAAAAAAATCATATTTATAATAAAACAATGAATAAAAACTATAATAATGTAAATAACAAATAAAATACATAAATAAATGCATAGGTATAGTTGAATAATAAACAAACAGGTAAATAGTAAATAATTATAAATTGACATAAAACTAATAATAAATGAAAATCAGACAGACAAATGATAACAAAACAAAAACAAAATCAATGAAAATCAGACAGACAAATAATAACAAAACAAAAACAAATAATATAAGATAAATTATAATCATTACAGCATCTTACTTAGGTATTTATCTAACTGATTCTTAAAGCTTCGAACTGAACTACATTGCACTACCTGTGCAGGAAGTTTATTCCATTCATTTACTACACGGTTGGCAAAGTTGTTTCTACCTACTTCCAAATTTAATCTATTTCCGGATAGTTTGAGACCATTGTTTCTTGTCTGATTCTCATTCAATGTGAAAATTTGGTCACTTTTGATGTTGTCAATTCCCTTTAAAATCTTAAAGACCTGTATCAAGTCACCTCTGAGTCTACGCTTTTTTAGGGAAAACAGATTCATGTGTTTTAGCCGATTTTCGTATGATTTATTTTTTATATTTGGAATCAGTTTTGTGGCTCGCCGTTGTACTTTTTCCAGTCTGTCAATATCTTTAATGAGATTCGGTGACCATACGGAAACAGCATATTCCAAATGTGGACGAACTAACGATTTATATAGCTTGTTAATGAGTGATGGACTTTTGAAATCAAAAGATCGCGCAATCAGTCCCAGAATCTTATTTGCTTTCTCAGAGGCTGAAATACACTGCTTGGATGATTTGAGGTCGTTACTGATAATTACGCCGAGATCTTTTTCACTATCCACTTTTGTTAACGAATTACCAAATAACTTGTAATCGTACTTACTGTTATTTTTACCTATGTGCATTACCTTGCATTTACTTGTGTTAAATTTCATTAGCCACTTTTCAGACCATTGCTGTAATTTATCTAAATCTACTTGAATATCTAATTGGTTTGAATGATCATTTGCCACTCCGCACAGTTTTGTATCATCAGCAAATTTGGAAACAGTAGATTTTAGTCCATGGTCTATATCATTTATATATACTATGAACAGAAGTGGCCCAAGAACGGAACCCTGAGGAACTCCACTTGCAACACTTTTCCATCCAGAAGTTTTTCCATTTAAAACAACTCTCTGTTTTCGACCATTCAACCAATTACTAGTCCAACCTAATGGGCTACCACTTATTCCATGCAAAGCTAATTTAGTAAGTAGTCTTTCGTGTGGGACGGTATCAAAAGCTTTTGCAAAGTCTAGATATATTAAATCTATATTGTTTCTTTTGTCATAATTCGAGATAACTGTGTTGTAGAATTCGAGTAAGTTAGTCACGCAAGAACGTTTCCGTCTGAAACCATCCTGACTATCATTTATCAAACGGTTACTTTCTAAATGATGTTCGATAGCATCTCTGATGATAGTTTCCATTATTTTTCCTACGAGTGAAGTCAAACTTATAGGCCTATAGTTATTTGGTTTCTTTTTGTCACCTTTTTTGAATATGAGAGTAACGTTAGCTAGCTTCCATTCTCTTGGGACATCTCCGGATATGATGGATTTCTTGAAAATAATTTCTAATGGAACAACAATCTCATTTTTCATTTCCTTTAAGATTCTTGGATGCCAACCGTCAGGCCCTGGTGTTTTATTAACTTTGAGTTTGTCTATACACCTTTTAATTTTTTCTTTTGTTATATTTACCGTAGTAAGTTTACCCCAGACTTTTCACAGGTTTCAGTTTGGAATTCACTTTGAGGTGTTTCGTTTACGAATACCGAGCTAAAATAATTGTTTAAGATATTACACATTCCTTCATTTGAATATTCAAGTTGACCGTCAGCAGATAATAGTGGACCAATGTGATTCCTAACAACCTTTTTATCTCTAATGTAACTATAGAATTCTTTGGGATTCTCTTTGGATTTATCAGCGATGTTCATTTCGTATTGTCGTTTTTTTTTTCTTATTGTCTTTTTTAAATCTCTCTGTATTGATACATAATTTTCATAGTCATTAGATGCACCCGAGCACTTATATTTCTTATAAGCCTGTCTCTTTTTAGCAATACTTTTTTCAGTTTCTTTGTCGAACCACTTTGGGCGATCTTGATTTGGGGGACGTCTGTCCTTAAAAGGAATGTAAGTTTGAATCATCTTAGTGAGCGTATTTTGAAATATTTCCCACATCTGATCTACAGGTCTTTCGTTTAATTTTGCCTCCCAATCTGTAAGCTGAAGCTCCTGACGTAGTCCTATGAACTGAGCTTTACTGAAATCGGGTATTTTAGAAACACAAGTATCTATTCTAAAATTATTTAGGAGTTTGAATCTAACTAAGTTGTGATCGCTATTTGCAACAGATTCACCGACTTCTACATCAGTTACCATGCGTTCGCGGCTAGTGATCAAAAGATCGAGTAAGTTTCCATATCTTGTGGGCTCTTTTACATGCTGAATTAAGTAATTGTCACCAAGAAAATCAATCAAGCGACTACCTATATGGCCATGTTCAAGGGTCATCCAATCAATGTCAGTAAAATTGAAATCACCCATTATCAATAAATCCCGGTTGCAGAAACTAGACAGTTCTTGAAATAACAGTTTGTCGTCTGCTAATGATAATGTCTTTGGCCTATATATTACACCTATATTCATTTTTTGTCCATTTGTTTGGGTTAACTCAACCCACAAACTATCATATGCATCCTGTTTCACTTTCTCTAAAACACAAGCATGAACATTGTTTTTAACGTACAATAGAACACCCCCACCTTTCTTGTGTTTTCTATCCTGATCAAAGTGTTTAAATCCCGCAATATTAAATTCAGCTTCGAACTATGTACCATTTAACCATGTCTCAGTTATTCCTATCATATCGGGATTTTCGCTTTTGACGTATGCCTGTATTTCTTGAAATTTGTTCCTAATACTACGAGCATTAAAGTACATGATATTTTTTCCTCCACTATAATTACATCCCATCGTGATCTTTTGTCTTCCACTGACATTACATCCTATCTTGATATTTTGGCCTTCATTGACATTCTGTCCGGTATCCCTTCCTAAAATTATATTTTGTCCTTCAGTGACATTATATCCTACCGTGATATTTTCTCCTCCATTATCATTACATCCTATCGTGATATTTTGTTCTCCACTATCATTACTTCCCATCGTGATCTTTTGTCCTCCACTGTCATTACATCCCATTGCGACATTTTGTCCTATGACATTACATCCTAATGTGACATTTCGTCCTCTAGCGACATTACATCCTATCATGATATTTTGGCCTTCATGAACATTCTGTCCGGTATCCCTTCCTAAAATTATATTTTGTCCTTCACTGACATTATATCCTACCGTGATATTTTCTCTATTATCATTATATCCTATCGTGATATTATGTTCTCCACTATCACTGACATCATATCTATAACTTCTTTCATCATTCCAACTAAAGACCTGATAGGATCCTGATCATACCTTGACATAAAATGTTTAATGAGTGCTTTCTTATAGGCTTCATATTGGTTGATATCTTCCATTTGCTAGAATTTTATGATAAACCTATTTCTACCTTTCTCAGTATCTACATTCTCCTTTAAAATTTCTATTTTCCTTTTTTGCATCTGTTATACTTTTGCTTACAATTAATGTATCTATTAAATCAAGGAATTTATTGGCTCCTAAGGTGTTTTCATCCCCGGGGAATTTGGGAATGTTTATATATGGGGTATTTTTTTCGTGCTTTAGCACGTATTAGAATTACTCATACCTTTAGTAAGTTGATTTGACTTGACTGACTCCACATAGTCTTCATTACGTACGTCAACCTATTCGTCCCCCGTCAGACCTAGTTCACTGCCATGTTGATCGCCATGAAGATTGCCTTGAAGATCGCCTTATTCCACTCGTAATATGAAGACGTAGTATTGAAAACCCCTCGTTCCTCTTCTTGTCGTCCTTTGAATTTAGCATACGCGTTGGTTGTGGTTGTGCACTGCGTGGTTATGGTTGCGTGCACTGTAGATTTATGTACCCGTAGACTTATCTTGCACCATTCATGTAGTTTCTTCGAACGAGTTCGTTTAATCACTTTGGAGGAGTTCGTTTAATCACTTCGGAGGAGTTCGTTTAATCACTTCGGAGGAGGTTCATCCCACCGCTGCCACCACTATTACCTCCCCTGCCACTAACAATTAGTCATGTTATTCATCTGTAGGCCCCATGCCTCTTCCTTCTCTTAAGTATGTCTCTATCAAAGCTTCGGTCACGATTTATTAAACGGAGATATCGTTTTCTTATCTTCTTTCTTCTGAGTGATTACACTTGGTAGTTCAATCTACACCAAGGGACTCCCGCTTGGGATCCTTGTACATCCCACCAAACCAAGTCTACTTCGACGTCACAATTTGATTCATCCAATAACTTTGAACGTTACAAATAAGTACCACCCTTTAAGGGCGCGACTTTACCTCTATGCACCAATAATTTCTCTCTTCCTCCACCCTTTCTCCAATCAGAAAGACTATTATACTGTCTCAAGCAATACTGTTTACGCAAGTAATCTGTCGCAAGCGGAACATGGCTTACATGTTTACAATTCATCACATCAGCCCTTTATCGCAAGCCTAACCTATGTTTACAAAACACCAGACGGCAAGCGAGAATATGCAACTCTGCACTTCCCATCGGCCATTGTTTCAAAACATCTAAGTCATAAAATATCTACCTCTATCTACAGGCCTCATACACTCAGGTAACAGAATTAATTGCAAATGCATTGTTGACAAACAGCTTTGATGAAGTAACGGCAGAAAAACTGTATAAAGATCTCAAGCAAAATGTGAAATTAGGGGGAGGTAGATTATCTTTTTCAAGATTATAGTGAATCTAAAGCAATTAGTCCATATGTGATGAAAGTGAGAATGCAACAACAGAAAGAAACTAGAAACTCTAGAAATTATTATAGAAATAGAGGATCTAAACATAGTTAGAAGTATTTCAAGGAATGCTAGAATTGAATCCAATTGTAAAACCTGGGGCATAAAGGACAAGTGTTATTATGTAACTATTTGTAGAAATTGCAAATATGAAGGTCATGATGAATATATTTGTAGAAATCCACCTTTCTATTAGTATCACCAGAGGATTGAACATTGAGCGTCTGAATGTACAAAACTAGAATTTCGTACGCATCTAGAAACAAGAGGACCCCCACACACATACAAAATAAAACAGCACAATAGAGCTACCCATAGAAATGTACATAGACAATATTGTGTTAGGAATAAGAATGATAGAAGAGTGAAAGAAAATACCAGCATCAAAGATAGTTGTAAAATGACTATAACAGTCGGAAGAACTTCTGTAGGACCTCCCATTGCTGGCAGAGTGTTCAATAAACTTATTAAAATATTCAGGATCTGTAATTAATGTTATAATTAGTAGAGTTTAAACCAATTGACAACAGGAGAGAAATCTTGGACACAATCCATTACTTATTGCAAGGAGTAACTGGAAGTCAGTTAGAAATATTAGGTAAGGTTCAATTAGAGGTAATCTTAAATAAAAATGAGCATTTGCACATTTCAGGGATATTTGTAGAAGAATCTGTTTTCCCAGGAGATTTATTGATAGGATTTGCAACTATGAGAAAAGAGAACATGGTCATATGTCCTGCTGACTTAGGGATCTTAGTTAAATCACAGTTAATCACATTTCTAAATGAACCAGACTTAGAACTAGTAACAGTAATCAAAGAATCTCTAGAAATAGATAGCAAAGATAACAATTATATATTAGATATCGGGGCAGAGCTCTCCAGATCAACAAAAAATAAAGTCTCATATAGTGAATCCAACTCAGATATTCAAGAACCCCCAGAAATTGCTAATTCATCAACTTCAAACAAAACTTTGCTAATTGTGGATGGTGGCGTAATAAAGCCGACATTATTACACTCCAGAACAATTAACCATCCCAGAATAGATTAAAAAAAAAAAAAATGAACTCAGATACACATATGACAAATAAGAACATGGTAGAAATATTAGCGATTAGTACTTTAAATAAAGACATAGTCTTAAGAAAAAGTAAACATATAGGATGTTTTCAAGTTTGTGCAAAATCTATTAAGATTTTAAATGAGAGCACTGAGGAGGTGGAATTACCAATTTCCTCCATCTGTTCAGTTCAGGAAGAAACAGAGTTAGGAAAGAAATGCAAGAATCAACTAGAAACTACTAGTTGTCCTAAGTTGGATGAAAGCTTATTTGCCTCGCTCTTGAACCACAATAAAGGAAGTGCTTTGCCGGGGGACTCCTTAGACGAAACAACCATTTTAAAACATTATGTAATATTAAAACCAGGAACTCAACCTAACTATATACCTGCCTACAGATTACCACTTTCCAAACTAACTATTGTGGATAAGCTGATCACTGAAATTTTATCGCAGGATATTATTGAACATAGTAAAATTGAATAGAACTTCCCACTGATTCTGGTGCCAAAATCAGATGGTACCATAGTCCAGTTATTGACAATAGGGAATTGAATAAGCAGACCATACGTGACCGATTACCATTACCATAGACAGTGGAAATTTTTTAGAAGTTTAAGAACAGAGAATACTCCTAGGTATTTTAGCACTATAGATATCAAGTTTGCGTTTTAGCAGATAGAGTTGCATGAAGACTCATGAGAATTCACAACATTTTCTACTCCAACGGGACACTATGAGATCAAACGAATACAATTTGGATTATGTAATAATCCATTAATTCGCATGAGATTAGTAGATACAGTTCTAGATGGTTTATTAGGAAATACTGCCAGTCTATTTCTAAATGATATTTTAATAATTTCCCAAACAGTCGTTGAGCATTTAAAGATATTAGATTTGCTATTCTCAGGACTAGTTGAAGTAGGATTAAAAATGAAACTTTATTATTATTTTTTTTTTTAAGACAGTGTTATTTATTTGAGACATAAGATAGACAGGCATGGATTTAGTACAGTGAATTCAAAGGTTGAAGGAGTAAAGAACTATCCAGTTCCAAACAATGTAGAAAATATTAGAAGTTTCTTGGGATTGACAAGATATTATAGGACATTTATCCAAGGATATGCAGACATAGATAACCCATTAAGTTCTTTGTTGAGGAAAGATTCAAAGTTCATGTGGGGACCTGCACAACAGTAAGCTTTTGACAAGTTGAAAGATAAACTTACTAGTTCCCCAGTTGTAATATTTCCAGACTATGATAAGGCGTTAATTATTTTGTACTGATGCTTCTGGCATAGGGTTAGGAGGCATACTGATTGTACGAGGGTGGCTAATGAAACTGTTTTTTTTTTTGTTTTTGTTTTTTTGCAGGACAGTGTTATTTATTTGGGACATAAGATAGATTGGCATGGATTTAGTACAGTAAATTCAAAAGTTAAAGGAGTAAAGAACTATCCAGTTCCAAACAATGTAGAAAAAGTTAGAAGTTTCTTGGGATTGACAGGATATTACAGGACATTCATCCAAGGATATGCAGTCATAGCACCCAGTTCTTTGTTGAGGAAAGATTCAAAGTTCATGTGGGGACCTGCACAACAAAAAGCTTTTGACAAGTTGAAAGATAAACTTACTAGTTCTCCAGCTCTAATATTTCCAGACTATGATAAGGCGTTCATTTTTTGTACTGATGCATCTGACATAGGGTTAGGAGGCATACTGGTTGTACGAGGGTGGGTAATGAAAGTATATTACAATGGGAAACAGTAGAACTATATAAGATAATGCACTCCAACAAAACGTGTGTACACTCGGATGGCGTAATAGAAACTGACGCCACTTTGAGTTAGCGGGAAACTCACGAGCAGAACACTTGGTTGGCACAACATGTTCATCCCACAAACACAAAATACAAATTATGTACACAATGATGACAATGTACGACAACTTTAATTAATTTATATAAGGGGAAAACACATATCTTCCTATCTAATAATATATACATACAATATTCACAAATATATGGTGCTCACACGTATACCATAACATGATGCAAAAGAGAAATGGAACTTTGAAACCGATAGCTTACACATTTAGACTTTGTAATAGTGCAGAGAGAAACTACTCTATAACAGAAAAAGAAACCTTAGCAGTGATATATTCATTAGAAAGTTTTAGAGATATGATACTGGGATATCCAATCAGAGTGTGGAGTGATAATACAGCTATTCGGAACTTATTTAAGCATAAGAACCTCAGGGACAGACTAGTCAGGTGGTTTGCTATACTTCAATGTTATGAGGTTAGGTTTGAATATATTCCAGGTAGAAAGAATGTTGCAGCAGATGCACTATCCAGAAATATTAGCCAACCAATGACAGGGTTGATCAATTTCGTCTGTAGTATAGATGAGCTAGTAAGACATTTGAATGAAAAAACCAGTATTTGATGAACGTAAGAGAAAATCCTCCAAAACTACCAAAAGGGTACAAGATAGAGGAATTTCATTTGACTAATGGACTTTGGGATAGAAAAACAGTTGTCAGTGGGAAAAATAGTTCTAGGGGTTCAATGAATCAGTTAGTAATAGCACAAACTCTTCCACAAAAGGTATTGAAGGTACTTCATGATAGTTTTGGCCAGATATGAAGAAAAGTATATATGTGTGAAAATGGATATAAACATGTATTTAATGCTATTGATTATATCGCAGGATTTTGTATTTTACAACCCATTCCAAATAAAAAAGCCGAAACAATTGCTTGAGCAATCTATGATCAGATAATCTGTAGTTTCACTACACCTAAAACCTTACATATACCAAGGCTTTTTCCCCCTTACAAGGGAGGTAGCCAAAAAGGGAAAGCCATAAAATCAGTTCCACCCACTCAATCCCTGAAATACACTCCACACCCCTCCACCCTCCCTCTTATCTTAGCACCTCCTGGATGACGGGTCATCCCTGCACCTTGTCCACTGCCCTGGGTCAGAAGCAGTGTCGCAAGACACAGCACATCTACAGCAAGGCCACTTCATTAAATCAGCGACCCCCCCTCTCCATCCCCCATTGCATAAAAGGAGATGACGGGGAGAAATCCCTTCGGGCTGCGTTAAATTTTGCTCACACATACTACCTCACCCCCAATCCCCCCGCCCATTCCACTTCATGCAAATCACAACATCATCCATATACAACCATTCTCCATTCACCCCTGTCTTCTGCCCTCTCCCGTCCTTCCTCAACAGACATTCCCCTCCTCCCCAAAGCCCCCTTCACCCCATCCATCCACCTCATCCTAGGACGTCCCCTCATGTTCACTCCCTCCACATCTGCCTTCCATACATTTTACTAGTCTTTCTTCACTCATTCTTTCCATGTGTCCAAACCATCCTAATATTCTTTCATCAACCCTATCTCCCAGCTCCTTTTCCACCCCTGTTTTCCTCCTCACTTCCTCATTTCTCACTCTATCTAGCCTAGTAGCCCCCATCATACTTCTCAGACACCTCATCTCAAACACAGTCAAACTCGTTCTCTCTTCTTCTCTTATGTTCCATGTTTCTGCCCCATACAGTGCTGTTGGCACAATCACTCCTTCATACAGTCTCCTCTTAGCATCCATTCCCAAATGTCTATTCCTCATTACACTCTTCAATCCACCAAGGCATTTACCCGCTTCTCTCAATCTACATTCTACCTCCACCTTCACTCCACCTTTTCCTGCCACATTTGCACCCAAGTATCTAAAACTATCCACTTCCTCCAGTCGCTCTCCCTTAATGCTCACTTCCAGTATACTGCCACTTTCACCCCTTGTACATCTCATCACCTTACTTTTACCCACATTTATCTTTAGCTTTCTTCTATCACATATTCTCCCAAACTCTGCCACCAACCTCCTCAATCCCCCCTCCGATCCTGCCACAAGCGCAGTGTCGTCCGCAAACAACAGCTGGCTCACATCCCACTTTTCTCCATTTTCTTTAACCATCTCCAATCCCTGACCCACTACCCTTGCATTTACCTCTCGCACCACCCCATCCATGTATAAGTTGAACAGCCAGGGTGACATAACGCATCCTTGACGAAGTCCCACCTTTACCTCGAACCACTCACTCTCTCCATTTCTAATCCTGACACAAGCTCTACTACTCTCAAAAACTCTTGACAGCTCCCAGAAGATTTCCTCCTATCCCGTATATCTGCATAACCTCCCACAGTGCCTTTCTGTCCACCCTATCATAAGCCTTTTCCAAATCCATAAAAGCCCCAAAAACATCCTTCCCCTTTCCTATAGCTTTTTCACATATCTGTCTTATCACAAAAATCTGATCTACACAACCTCTACCCGTCCTAAATCCACACTGTTCCTCACAAATTACTCCCTCTGTTCCTCTCCTAATCCTCTCAATCAAGATCCTCCCATAAGCCTTCCCAACTACACTTAACAAGCTAATCCCTCTGAAACTACTACATTCACACTTGCCCCCTTTTCCCTTGTAAAGAGGAACTATACAGGCACTCCTGCAATCCTCCGGAACTCTACCCTCTCTCCAGCAAACATTAAATAACCTCACCCGCCAGTCCACCATCACTGTACCTCCCTTTTTCAGACATTCTGCATGGCATCCATCCAGACCAGGTGCCTTACCTGCTTTCATCATCTTAACAACTGCCTTCACCTCATCCTTCCTTATTCAACCTCCATTCTCCTCACTCATCACTCTCATTTTCTTCGCATTTCCCACTGCAGCTATCTTTCCCTCCCTACCCTCCTTCACATTAAGCAACTCCCTAAAATATTCTGCCCATCTTCCCCTTACTGCCTTCTCCTCCATTATCGTCTCTCCATCTGCACCTTTTACCTTTTCTTCTCTACTTGACTCGCCTCCTCTTCCTCTCTTACTTTCTTTCCAAAAATTATCTGAAACTAAGGTTTTAGGTGTTTTGGACCTAAAACCTGAGTTTCAGATAATTTTGTCTGTAGTATAAATGAGCTAGTAACCTTAGATGAGGAAATTATAATAATGGGACAAAGAAATAATAAGACTTGTGAATAACAAGATCAGTATTTGATGAACCGAAGAGGAGATCATCCAAAAGTACCAAAAATGTATAAGATAGAGGAATTTAATTTGACTAATGGACTTTTGTATAGAAAAACAGATGTAAATGCGAAAGATATTTCTTGGGGCCCAGTGAATCAGTTGGTAATACCACAAACTCTTGTACAAGAGGTATTGAAGGTACTTTATGATAATGATTGTAGTTCACATCCAGGAAAAGATAAAAATAATAGACAAGCACAACTTAAATACTTATGGACAGGTATGAAAAGATGTATATGTGTCTGAAAATAGATATAAATATGTATTTGTTGCTATTAATCATCCTGCAAGATTTTGTATTTTACAACCCATTCCAAATAAGAAAGCTGAAACAATTGCTTCAGCAATCTATGATCAGATAATCTGTAATTTCACTACACCTAAGACCATAGTGTCAGATAATGGAACTAAAATTAATAACAAAATTTTAGAAGAATTGTGTAGATTATTTAACATTCAAAAAATCAACATTTTGGTGAATCATTTTCAGAGTAATGGAGTTGTAGAGAGGTTAAATAAGAAAATTATTACATGTCTTTGAAGTATGGTAAGTTGTCATAGTGTAACTAGGGATACTTGGATTACTTGTGTTAAATGTACTCTAAACAACCAAATTAACACAGCAACAGGATAAACACCCCATTTTATTGTTTTGAGGAGGACAAAATTCTTCCATATGTTCCATATGAAATCCTTATTGCAGAGCAAAAACCTGTGTATAATATAGATGATTACATCTTAAATAGGATACATACATTTCAAACTATACATCAAAGAGTATACACAAGAGATATACAAAGAGTATACACAAGAGTTGAAAAACCAACAACACAAAATAGCACATAACATAGAATTAAAAATGGGATATTTAGTCATGGTCAAATTACATACCTGGAGATGGAAAAATGTTGCAAGTGGAGTTCCTCAGGGTTCCGTTCTTGGGCCACTTCTATTCATAGTATATATAAATGATATAGACCATGGACTAAAATCTACTGTTTCCAAATTTGCTGGTGATACAAAACTGTGGGGAATAGCAAATGATCACTTAAACCAATTACATATTCAAGAAGATTTAGATAAATTACAGCAATGGTCTGAGAAGTGACTAATGAAATTTAACACAAGTAAATGCAAGGTAATGCACACAGGTAAAAATAACAGTAAGTACGATTACAAGTTATTTGAAAATTCGTTAACATAAGTGGATAGTGAAAAAAGATCTCGGCGTAATTATCAGTAACGATCTCAAATCATCCAAGTAGTGTATTTCAGCCTCTGAGAAAGCAAATAAGATTCTAGGACTGATTGAGCGATCTTTTGATTTCAAAATCACATCACTTATTAACAAGCTATATAAATCGTTAGTTCGTCCACGTTTGGAATATGCTGTTTCCGTATGGTCACCGAATCTCATTAAAGACATTGACAGACTGGAAAAAGTACAACGGCAGGCCACAAAACTGGTTCCAAATATCAAAAATAAATCATACGAAAATTGACTAAAACATATGAATCTGTTTTCCCTAAAAAAGCGTAGACTCACAGGTGATTTGTTACAGGTTTTTAAAATTCTAAAGGGAATTGACAACATCAAAAGTGACAAAATTTTCACATTGAATGAGAATCAGACAAGAAACAATGGTCTCAAACTGTCCGGAAATATATTCAATTTGGAAGTAGGTAGAAACAACTTTGCCAACCGTGTAGTT
This sequence comes from Oratosquilla oratoria, assembly GCF_046742065.1. Taxonomy (NCBI): domain Eukaryota; kingdom Metazoa; phylum Arthropoda; class Malacostraca; order Stomatopoda; family Squillidae; genus Oratosquilla; species Oratosquilla oratoria. The sequence continues at coordinate 28,701,211 of NC_134814.1, read as the reverse complement.
AATGAATGGAATAAACTTCCTGCAAAGGTAGTGCAATGTAGTTCAGTTCGAAGCTCTAAGAATCATTTAGATAAACACCTAAGCAAGATGCTGCAATGATTGTAATTTACTTTTATATTATTTGTTTTTGTTTTGTTATCATTTGTCTGTCTGATTTTCATTTATTATTAGTTATATGTCAGTTTATTATTATTTACTAGTTACCTGTTTATTTATTATTTAACTATACCTATGCATTTATTTATGTATTTTATTTGTTATTTACATTATTATAGTTTTCATTTATTAATTCATTATTATTATGATTTTTTCGCATCGGACATAGATATGGACCAAAAGGTCTCCTGTCGGCATGCTCCGCCTTTGTAATCCTTTTACACATTATAATAAACTTTCACCGAGGTATTCAGGTCCATATAGGATAATTGATTTTGCAGGTGGAAGTAAATACAAGATCTTACACTTAGTAACTAAGGAAGTACAAATTGATAGCTTAAATCAGTGGTTCCCAACCCCAGGGTCGCGACCCAAACTAGGGTCGCGAGGGTGTTTTTGAGGGTCGCCAGAGGGTCTTTTTTAACTTTTTTGTTTTCATTCAAGTTTCAAATGTATTTAAATTCATTATGCTAGTAAATATAAACTGAACTATAAATACGAAAGTTTATAAACATTATGCAAGTACGTAGAAATATAACATGAAATGGTTGAATTTATTATTACAATTAGGGTCGCGACTCCAGGCTAAGAGTGGATTTAGGGTCGCAGCCAAAAAAGGTTGGGAAACACTGGCTTAGATTATATAAAGAAGGTTAGGATACAATTTGATGATGAGGATACATGTGACACTGAGATTAAAGATTCCCAAATTTTTAATGTACCAATTGAATTTTTGAACTCATGGGAGTATTGGGATTGTAAGAGGCTGGTAGATAAAAGTAGAAAAGTAAGATAGATATAGGGGTAGGTGGCGATAATTTTATTCTATGTGTAGGATGTTTGAAACACATAACACGCGAAGGAGTTGTATAATCTCGCTCCCCGTCTAAAGCTTATAAACAACCGCTAGGGGACAGATTTTAATTCTTATGTAATAATATGTAAACTAAACCATTCCTACATCGATATCGAGAGTGCTTGTATAAGCAGTATTGTTTAAAACATTGTAACAGTCTCTAATTGGAGAAGGGTGGAGGAGGAAAAAAATATTGGTACAAGAGAAAAGAGTCACGCCTTTGGGGGAGACACCTATTTCTAACAGTAAAGATCATTGGATGAATAAAGAAATGGCTTAGTGAGTGAATTGAGGATCCCAGGCGAGAAGTCCCTTTGTGTATATTGACAAGCCAAGTGTAATATTATTCGGGAAGAATTTTTTTTTTTTTTTTACCTCCGTTTAATTCACCCCATCGAAAAACATTACTTTCTTTCTACAGAAAGATATTGTGAAAGACATACTAACACAAGAAAAGTGATGGAAAGACGATTGAAAGTGAAAGAAGAAATAAAGAAAAAAATATATGGGAACAGTAAACAGAATTATACCAGTAATTATGGAGAGACGGGGTGAAAGGGAGTATGTTGATAATATCTTTTATGAACTGAATATTAATCCAAATACGTTTTACAGATGAAGACTGCAATAGATTTAGTAATGTATATAGTGAGTACCTTGGACTGGAACCTAATTCGTGTTGAAGCCTTAGTACAACATCAAGGTAATTTGATAATAGAAGACTATATCCTTCTCATAGTTTTGGAATATAAAAGCATATTTGTAAATAAAGATAATATTTACTACATGAGAGTGAATTTCAATTTATTAAAGGAGAACATTTGCAGTAAATATGTTCAAAAGAAACTTGAAAGTAAGATAAGTGAGATAGAACATTAACTTGATGTCACATATTCAAACCTCCAAAGAAATTGTAGACAAAACATAAGTTTAGTAGTTTTAGATTTAGGGGCTCTTCCTGAATTAGGAATGTCCAATTTTACCTTCTTTGCTGACTTAAAGGTTTCTACGAATAGATTGAGTGTGAAAGTTGCAAAAATTGATAGTTTACAAACACATGTAAAGAACATTGATGAATTGATATCTGAAATTACAGATAATTTATATAATATCAGTTTAAAACAATCTGAATGAGAGGAAACCATATTTTTTCTTATTACTTGATGCAATGCATTTGAAAATAACCGAGATGTAATCTCAGTTGGAATCCTCTGTGCAAGATTTAGTTTTAGCTAATTCTGGTCAAGTCACATCTTCTCCTCTCTCAATACCTCAACATATAAGAGTAATTAAGTCAGCAAAGTGGGACTGGATATTAAACATTTCTTTGATGAAGTCAATGTGGCATTCTATTACCCATTGTTAACTGCATATTTAAATGTTTTCTCAGTGATGCGGAAGTTCCCTTTTCTACCGATTTTGGATACAATTTGTACAAGCTGATACCCTTCCCAATGAAGGTAAATGGTAAATTATATTAGGTGGATATTCCAGTTGTAGATCCATAGATCTACTTAACTACATCCTTTCTATAGACGATCTAAAGGAGAGCACAATCTCTAATGATAAACTTGAGCACAATCTCTAAAGACAAACTTGAAAGTTGTAAGATCACTAACAAGAATCTTTATCTTTGTCACTCTTCCCTTATTGTGTTCCGTGAAGATTTGAAAAACTCATGTAAAGGTTCGCTAGTCAGAAATGTGTCTGTGATGAATAATTGTCATTACAGGAACATTGTGAAAAAACAGATTTCTCGTGGTAACATGGAAGGTTCCCATTATCTATTTTTCCGAAATAAGACAAGAGTTTGATTATTTGTCCAGATTTAAGTCCTAAATTGGATTTAGTTGAAGGTATTATCTGTGAAATACAAACTGGTACGTTTTTCTGATTGAATTGTTTTTCTTTGAAAGATGTTAAAGACAATTATGCAATTTGGAAGGGTTATTTATTTGTCCATTGAAGGATAATCCAATTAATATTTTTGCCAGTTTATCCAGAAATAGTTTTAATATCTTCTTGTATGATATATTTTTCAAGTATATAATCCAGCGAGCCCTGTAAAAGGACAATAGAAAATGGTTATTCGGGACAACCAAGGGTAGCTGCCGAGCCCTGTAAGAGTCTGGTAGATAAAGGTAGAGAAGTAAGGTAGATAGGCGGGTAGGTGGCGAGAATTTATCCTTTTGGAGTTGGATGTTTGGTAAATAATAGCCGCGAAGGAGTTGCATAATCTCGCTCCTTGTCTAAATTCTATAAACAACCGCTAGGGACCCATTTTTTTTTTTTTTTTTTTTTTTGCCGTATAATGCTGATGAAACAATATGTAAATTAAGCCAGTGACACATTGATTTCGAGATTGCTTGAGTAAGCAGTATTGCTTAAGACATTTAAAGTCTTTCTGATTGGAGAAAGGGTGGAGGAGGAGAAAATTTATTTGGTTCATGGGAGTAAAGTCGCGCCCTTATGGGAGGCACTTAGATGTAAGAGTAAAGACCATTGGACTAAAGAAATCATGACGTCAATGCAAACTGACTTGGTGAACAGTTGAGATTCCTCTGGTGTACCTAAGACAAAAACGTTGTAGAATAATTAGTGAAGAAAAAAGAAGAAAATATCTCATCAGTTTAAATTCCCCTATTCTAAACATATACTAAGTGGAACTTGACTAAGTCGGATGATCTGGGGCATGGGGCCTACAAATGAAATAAGTAATGTATATTGAGTGACTAACCTACATTAAGACAGTGATGAAAAGAAAGTGAAAATGAAAGGGGCCATAGAAGGGACCCCTAGACGTAGTAGTAAACACTGTTAATGACAGTGGAAGTAACGGAGGTAAATGTAGAAGTTTGACAGAAAATGTAGAAAACAACAACAAAAAATTACTTGGAAGACAGTGAAAAGAGCGAGGAGTTAAATCAGTCACAGAGGAAAAGGTAATGGATATAGATAGATGTCAATGGAAGTGAAGATGGTAATGGAAATAAGAACGGAGCATTTCAGAGAGTTGTTAAATGTGGAAGAAGTTAAAAAAAGGGTTGTTTTTAGCAGTAGGAGGTCCTAAGAAACAGAGTGTGAAAGAATAGAAAAATGACAAGGCTATGAAATAGATGAGATATAAAAAACACTTAAAGTTATGAAAACTGGCAAGGCACGTAGGCTGGATGAGTGTCAAACGTAGTGTCTGATAAAAGGAGGCACTTAAACCGAAATGACTCGTGAGTTTGTTTACTGTATGTCTAATGATGGGAAATGTGCCGGACAACTAGAGGAGTGTTTGTGTAGTTCCACTTTATAAAGTAAAAGGGGAAATTTGTGAATGTGATAACATTAAAGTCATTAGTTTAAGCATAGTTGGAAAGGTACTCTAGAATAAGTTTATTGAAAGAATTAGGAGAGTAACAAAGGAAGTGAACATGGAGGAACAGTGTGCGTTTCGGAAAGGTAGAAAGTGCGTGTACCAAGTTTTTGTGGTAAGGAAGATACGCGAAATGTTTTGGCAAAGTGTAGGGACGTATTTTTCATTTAATTTTATTTATTTATTTATTTATTTATTTTTATTATTATTATTTTTTTACCTTTATGAATCTAGAATTTAGATATCTGGGTTAGGGAAAGCTTTTATGGGCAGTCAAAATCCCTCACATGAGTGATAGAGCTTGTTATATGGTTGGGAATCCTATTAATGAGAGATTTCATGCAATGGTGGGGTTTTCGCCTAGGCTATGTAATGTCACCATGGATATCTAACTTGTAGAAAGTTTGGGTGGTACGGGAGGTTAATGTGAGGGTGACGGAGACTGAGAAAGTACGTGATGGGAGGAACTTGAAAGTAAATGTCAGCATAAGCAAATTGATGAGTTGTACAATGGGTAAGGGTGGTAGTTGGCTGGAGGAAGAGAGACTGGAGGAAATGCATAGGTTGAGGTGTTTGGGGTCGCATTTTGCGAGAAATACAGGTGTAAAATTTTAAGTGACCTGTAGAGTGATGGATCCAGGCAAGTACGTTATCTAATCGAATTGTAGATACGAATATATAAACTCGTCGGAAGGCTTTTCTAAGTATAGATCTAATCAATAGACTTCAACACTCATGCCACGGGAAACTGATGAAATTCACCATGTGGCAAAATTGGTAGCGCAATAGAACAGAAGTTGCATATCTTCATTTAGCCTTAGGCTCGAATCCCATAGACAGCTATACTGTATATGTGTGAATTTGTGTATATATTCGTGCGTGTGTAGGTGTCTATTCCATATATATATATATATATATACATACACACACACACACACACATATATATGCGTGTGTGTGTGTGTATATATATATATACATATATATATATATATATTCATATATATGCGTGTATATATATATATATATATATATATATATATATACCGTCTGGGGTATTGGCTGCATGTTATTGTGGCAAAATAGCATGCAATTGATACTTTAGAGTCTATATGGGACGCCCCTACGGACTAGACTCACACATAATTTTGTCTGTGATAGAGGAAAACTCTGTTCATAGAGAAATGATGACACTTTTATACTACGACTATCCATCCTTTATGTTGTCCCCCAACCCCCTGTTACTTTCCTGTACCATTTCTCTGAATATTAATTTCCTGTGGTGGGGGATGAGCATGCTGCCACCAAGTCTTTCCACTTGAGTCGTAAAAGGTGACAAAATGGGACGGGAGATGGGATTAGGAGTCCTACTAACTGTAGCCCCAAAAGGAGACATTCCTAAAAAAAAAAAAAAAAAAAAAAAAAAGTACAAGAGGGTCTGGGAGTTTTCCAACTAGTGCCCTAAGGTTTGGGTCGTTTAATGTGCGTGGATGTGGTACAGATGAGAGTAAAAGGGAAGAGATAGGCAGAATGTTTGTGAGAAGAATGATGGATGTGGTGGCTTTGAGTGAAACTAAAATTAAAGGGAAGGGCAACTGTAAGTTTGGACGTGTAGCTGGGAGGTACTCAGGAGTGAAGAGGGGACGAGGGAGAGAAGGGGTGGCTATACTAGTAACTGAAGAGATAAAGAAGCGGGTAGTGGAGTGGAAGGAGGTTTCATCAAGGTTGATGCGGATGAAGGTAAAGCTGGGAAGGGAGATGTGGTTTTTGTAAGTGCATATGGACTTGATGGTGAGAAGAGCGTAGAGGATAGGGAGGCTTTTTGGGTAGATATAAGTGAGTGCATAGAGGGATTAGGGAGAAATGTCAATGTAGTTGTATTGGGAGACCTAAATGCTAGGGTAGGAAATGAACCAATAGAGGGAGTGATTGGGAAGTATGGAGTTCCAGGTAAAAACCGCAGTGGAGAATTGATGGTGGAGATGTGTCTTTAAAGAGAGTTGATGATAGCAAATACAGTGCTTAGGGAGAGGATGGTGGATGGAAGGGTGGCAGATAGAGCGTTCATGGACTATATAGTGGTGACCAGGAGTATGGTAGGAAGAGTTCAGGATGTGCATGTTCTAAGGGGTGAGAGTGGGAAATTATCAGATCATTTTCTGGTGGAAGGTAAATTGAGAGTGGAGAATAGGTGGAGAAAGAGGAAAAGGGCAGAAGGTAGGGAGGTACTTACAGTGAACTGCTTAAATGAAGAAAAAAGGAGAATGAGTATAAGAAGAAGCTGAAAGAGGAGTGGGAGGGAGTAAAAGATAGAGTAGAACTAGGAGTGGAGGAGGAATGGGGATGCTTCAAGGAGGGAGTCATAAAGTGTGCAAAGATGGTGTGTGGAACAAGGAGGGCGGGAGGAAAATGAAGGAAGGGTAGTGAGTGATGGGATGAGGAAGCAAAGAAGTGTGTCGAAGAGAAGAATCAGGCATTTGTAGATTGGCTACAAATTAGGACGAGGGAATCATATGAGAGGTACAAAGTAAAGAGAAGGGAAGTTAAGCATAAGATAAAGAAAGCAAAGAGGAGAGCAGATGTGAAATGGGGTAAGATGGTGACAGAAAAATTTGAAAGCAATAAGAAAATGTTTTGGAAGGAAATTAAAGGAGAAAGAAGAGGCGAATCAAGTAGAGAAGAAAAGGTAAAAGGTGCAGATGGAAAATTATAATGGAAGAGAAGGCAGTGAGAGGAAGGTGGGCAGAGTATTTTAGGGAGTTGCTAAATGTGAAAGAGGATAGGGAGGGAAAGGTAGTTGCAGTGGGAAGCGCTAAGAAAATGAGAGTGATGAGTGAGGAAAATGGAGGAGAAATAGGGAAGGATGAAGTGAAAGCAGCTGTTAAGGGGATGAGAGCAGGTAAGGCACCAGGTCTGGATGGATGCCATGCAGAATGTCTGAAAAAGGGAGGTGCAGTGATGGTGGACTGGCTGGTGAGGTTATTTAATGTTTAAGAGAGGGTAGAGTGCCGGAGGACTGGAGGAGTGCCTGTATAGTTCCGCTTTACAAGGGAAAGGGGAACAAATCTGAGTGTAGTATTAACAGAGGGATCAGCTTGTTGAGTTTAGCTGGGAAGGCTTTTGGGAGGGTCTTGATCGAGAGGATTAGGAGAGGAACAGAGAGAAATGGTGAAGAACAGTATGGGTTTAGGACAGGTAGGGGTTGTGTAGATCAGATCTTTGTGGTAAGACAGATATGTGAGAAAGCTATAGGAAAAGGTAAGGCTGTTTTTTTTGTTTTTTTTTTTTAACTTTTATGGATCTGGAAAAGGCTTATGATAGGGTAGACAGGAAGGAACTGTGGGAGGTACTGCAGATATATGGGATAGGAGGAAAGCTGTTAAGAGCAATCAAGAGTTTTTACGAGAGTAGTAGAGCTTGTGTTAGGATTAGAAATGGAGAGAGTGAATGGTTTGGGGTAAAGGTGGGTCTTCGTCAGGGATGTGTCATGTCGCCCTGGCTATTCAATCTTTACATGGATGGGGGTGGTGCGAGAGGTGAATGCAAGGGTATTGGGTCAGGGGTTGGAGGTGATTAAAGAAAAAGGAGAAAAGTGGGAGATGAGCCAGTTGTTGTTTGCTGACGACACTGCGCTTGTGGCAGGATCAGAGGAGAGATTGAGGAAGTTAGTGACAGAGTTTGAGAAGGTGTGTGAAAGAAGGAAGCTGAAGATAAATGTTGGTAAAAGTATGGTGATGAGATGTACAAGGGGAGAGAGTGACAGCAGGCTGGAAGTGAGCATTAAGGGTGAAAGACTGGAGAAATTGGATAGTTTTAGATTCTTGGGTGTGAATGTGGCAGGAAAGGGAGGAGTGGGGGTGGAGGTAGAATTTAGTTTGAGAGAAGCGAGTAAATGCCTTGGTGGATTGAAAAGTGTAAAGAGAAATAGACATCTGGGAATGGATGCTAAGAGGAGGTTAAATGAAGGAGTGATTGTGCCAACAGCATTGTGCGGGGCAGAAACATGGAACATGAGAGAGGAAGCGAGAAGGAGTTTGAATGTGTATTGAGATGAGGTGTCTGAGCAGTATGATGGGGGTTACTAGGCTAGATAGAGTGAGAAATGAGGAGGTGAGGAGGAGAACAGGGGTGGAAAGGGAACTGGGAGATAGGGTTGATGAAAGAGTATTAGGGTAGTTTGGACATATGGAAAGAATGAGTGAAGAAAGATTAGTAAAAGGCAGAGGTGGAAGGAGTGAATAGATGGATGGGGTGAAAGATGCATTACAAAAGAGAGGAATGTCTGTGGAGGAAGGACGGGAGAGGACAGAAGATAGGGGAGAATAGAGAGGGGTTGTGTATAGATGATGCTGTGGTGCATGAGGGGGAGTGGGTGGGAGATGGAGGATGAGGAAGTATGTATGATAAATAATTTGACGCAGCCCGAAGGTATTTCTCCAAGTCTTCTCCTTTTCTGCGTGAGGGGACGGAGAGGGGTGGTCGCTGAATCTATGAAGCGGCCTTGCTGTGGATGTGCTGCGTCTTGCGACACTGCTTCTGACCCAGGGCAGTGGACAGGATGCAGGGGCGACCCGTCATCCAGGAGGTGCCAAGATAAGAGGGAGGGAGGAGGGTGGGGGTGGAATATATAGGAAATGAAATGGGTGGGAGTGGTTTCTATGCCTTTTTCTTTTTCGGCTACCCCCGTGTAGGGGGAAAAGCATTTGGTGTATGTATGTATGTACAAACTTAAATTAATAAGTTATGATATTGTTAGATCGTTTACTAACGTTCTTTTGAACGATCTTCTAATCCAACCCTGCGGCCCTCAAAGGCTTTCATTGCCGCCCTTTCTACTAGAAATAAATAAGCTATAGTGCGGCCCTCAGAGAGAGAGAGAGAGAGAGAGAGAGAGAGAGAGAGAGAGAGAGAGAGAGAGAGAGAGAGAGAGAGAGAGAGAGAGAGAGAGAGAGAGAGAGAGAGAGAGAGAGAGAGAGAGAGAGAGAGAGAGAGAGAGAGAGAGAGAGAGAGAGAGAGAGAGAGAGAGAGAGAGAGAGAGAGAGAGAGAGAGAGAGAGAGAGAGAGAGAGAGAGAGAGAGAGAGAGAGAGAGAGAGAGAGAGAGAGAGAGAGAGAGAGAGAGAGAGAGAGAGAGAGAGAGAGAGAGAGAGAGAGAGAGAGAGAGAGAGAGAGAGAGAGAGAGAGAGAGGAGAGAGAGAGAGAGAGAGAGAGAGAGAGAGAGAGAGAGAGAGAGAGAGAGAGAGAGAGAGAGAGAGAGTGAGTTACCAACTAGAGCCCTCCGAAAGTTTGACTAAATTCATATTCTTGTGTACCAATTTCACAATTTTTTTTTTCTATTTCGTTTACTAAGGTACAAATTTTAATTATATTAGAACAGAAAATAACATAATACTTGAAAATTTTGATTATTAGATTGAGTGATCCTTGGCTGTCTGTCTATGAGTCTGACACGTATGATCCCGGTTAACCAATATTAAGTAATTATTTATGTTTGTACATTATAATAATAAGGTACGATAGCCTTTCATTTGCTCATTTATAATAAGGAAAATACATTTGTTTCGGACAATTATCATTTTTGTAATCCCGATTTCAATAAAATCAGTAACAAACTAATTATCTATCTTTATCAGTATAATCTCACATAATATGTCTTCGACCGTAGTAAATAACATGAAATAGTAAGGTTATGTGGCCCTCCATACTAGCAGAGTCGTGACTAGTGGGCCTTTGGGAAAAAAGTTTGTACACCCCTGTTCTAATCTATCTAAAAGAAAAGTTAAATAAGCACGATTTACCATTACCCTCAGGCAACTTAATTGAACTAATTAAATCGTGTGCTAAAGACTGCAAGTTCCAATCTAAAGACAAGTTTTATTCTCAGAAATTTGGCTTGGGTATGAGTAATCCACTCTCCCCCGTATTGAGTAATTTATATATGGAGTTTTTCTAAACTAGAATATTAAGTAAGATCATTCCCTCCAACATAATTAAGGTGCGGTACATTGACGACACCCTATGCCTGTGACCCATTCGAGTTAATGTAAATTATTTTTTATATAAACTTAATAATTTAGTCAGTTCCATTAAGTTCACGGTGGAAATAGAGAGTGAAGGTTTTTTGCCTTTCCTTGATTGTAATATCTACCACCGTGAAAGTGAGTTGAGGTTTAGTGTATATCGTAAACCAACCTTTCATAACCTTAGGTCAACTCATACTTTCAATAGAAATAAATTGTCAATTCTACCGTACCAAGAGAACCTGCAAAACATTCCAAATATATTACGTAATTTCAATATCAATGCAGTTTTTAATAATAAGAACACTGTAAGACAATTGCTCGCAAATAATTCTGTCAATAGTGATAAAGGGTGTGTGTACAAACTACCTTGTAAATCATATAATCAGTTTTAATTTTGTCAGACTGCTAAAACAGTCAAAACACGAATCAATCAACATAAGAAATACGTTAGAGAGGGAAGCCAATCTAGCGGCATATTCAACTACATGAACCATTTCAACCACCCAGTAGACTGGGATAACGCGAAAGTCATTACATTCAACAATAACATCACAGAAAAAATTAAATTAAATGCAGTTTGATAAAATCTAGTAAGGGAATAAATGTTAATTTCCATCAAGGTTTGTACAAATACGATAGTTATATTTGCCATGAAATATAAAAATTATCTAAATTGTAATATTCCAGTTATGAGCAATTGTCCCATAGTTGTAGGTTACCAAGACTGCATCAAATGTCACGTGTAAATTTTCCACTACTCCGAATTCCCTCTTCACCATGTCTCACTCAGTCATATATTCTGTACCTTGTTTATTCAATTCATAATTCCTTCTTTGTATTAGCATTGAAGATACGAAAACACTCTGCATGGTTAGTTTATTTTGCTAGTGGTTACTTTCGCATATATATATATATATATATATATATATATATATATATATATATATATGTGTGTGTGTGTGTGTGTATGTGTGTGTGTGTGTGTGTGTGTGTGTGTGTGTGTGTGTGTGTGTGTGTGTGTGTGTGTGTGTGTGTGTGTGTGTGTGTGTGTGTGTGTGTGTGTGTGTGTGTGTGTGTGTGTGTGTGTGTGTGTGAGTGTGTGTGTATGTGTGTGTGTCTGTGTGTCAAAAGTCTAGGGTAAACTTACTCACTACGGAAAATATAACAAAAGAAAATATTACAAGGTTTATAGATAAGCTCAAACACCAGGGCCTGACGGTTGGCATCCAAGAATTTTAAAGGAAATGAAAAATGAGATTGTTGTTCCATTAGAAAATATTTTCAAGAAATTCATCATATACGGAGATGTCCCAGGAGAATGGAAGCTAGCTAACTTTACTCTTCTATATTCAAAAAAGGTGACAAAAAGAAGCCAAATAACTATAGGCCCATAAGTTTGACTTCAATCGTAGGAAAAATAATGAAAACTATCATCAGAGATGCTATTGAACATCATTTAGAAAGTAACCGTTTGATAAATGATAGCCAGCATGGTTTCAGACGGAAACGTTCTTGCGTGACTAACTTACTCGAATTCTACAACACAGTTATCTCGAATTATGACAAAAGAAACAATATAGATTTAATATATCTAGACTTTGCAAAAGCTTTTGATACCGTCCCACACGAAAGACTACTTACTAAATTAGCTTTACACGGAATAAGTTGTAGCCTATTAGGTTGGACTAGTAATTGGTTGAATGGTCGAAAACAGAGAGTTGTTTTAAATTGAAAAACTTCTAGATGGAAAAATGTTACTCGTGGAGTTCCTCAGGGGTTCCGTTCTTGGACCACTTCTATTCATAGTATATATAAATGATATAGACCATGGACTAAAATCTACTGTTTCCAAATTTGCTGATGATACAAAACTGTGCGGAGTGGCAAATGATCATTCAAACCAATTAGATATTCAAGTAGATTTAAATAAATTACAGCAATGTTCTGAAAAGTGGCTAATGAAATTTAACACAAGTAAATGCAAGGTAATGCACATAGGTAAAAATAACATTAAGTACGCTTACAAGTTATTTGGAAATTCGTTAACAAAAGTGGATAGTGAAAAAGATCTCGGCATAATTATCAGTAACGACCTCAAATCATCCAAGCAGTGTATTTCAGCCTCTGAGAAAGCAAATAAGATCCTAGGACTGATTGCGCGATCTTTTGATTTCAAAAGTCCATCACTCATTAACAAGCTATATAAATCGTGAGTTCGTCCACATTTGGAATATGCTGTTTCCGTATGGTCACCGAATCTCATTAAAGACATTGACAGACTGGAAAAAGTACAACGGCGAGCCACAAAACGGATTCCAAATATATAAAAAAAAAATCATACGAAAATCGACTAAAACACATTAATCTGTTTTCCCTAGAAAAGCGTAGACTCAGAGGTGACTTGATACAGGTCTTTAAGATTTTAAAGGGAATTGACAACATCGAAAGTGACAAAATTTTCACATTGAATGAGAATCAGACAAGAAACAATGGTCTCAAACTGTCCGGAAATAGATTTAATTTGGAAGTAGGTAGAAACAACTTTGCCAACCGTGTAGTTAATGAATGGAATAAACTTCCTGCACAGGTAGTGCAATGTAGTTCAGTTCGAAGCTTTAAGAATAATTTAGATAAACACCTAAGCAAGATGTTGTAATGATTATAATTTATTTTATATTATTTGTTTTTGTTTTGTTATCATTTGTCTGTCTGATTATCATTTATCATTAGTTATATGATCAATTTATTAATATTTACTATTTACCTGTTTGTTTATTATTTAACTATACCTATGCATTTATTCATGTATTTTATTTGCTATTTACATTACTATAGTTTTTATATTTTATTTTGTTATTATTATGATTTTTCGCATCCGACCTAGATATGGAGCAAAAGGTCTTCTGCCGGCATGCTTCGCCTTTGTAATCCTTTGTGTGTGTGTGTGTGTGTGTGTGTGTGTGTGTGTGTGTGTGTGTGTGTGTGTGTGTGTGTATGTTTATTCACCTTGGTCTTTTGGGTCACGTGTTGGACTCGTGATCGACAGCTATTTCCCTCCCGGAAGAGAGCTCAGAGCTTGTATGACCAATAAATGGGTAATGATATGACCTTACACGCACACACACACCCAACTCCCCGCCCACGAGAGTTGGAGTAACGACTTGAAGTGCAGCGATACTGAAATCATTTCAGCCCTGGGCAGGATTCGAACCAGGTACCGCCGTCACCTCCGTGTTTGTGTGTGTGTGTGTGTGTGTGTGTGTGTGTGTGTGTGTGTGTGTGTGTGTGTGTGTGTGTGTGTGTGTGTGTGTGTGTGTGTGTGTGTGTGTGTGTGTGTGTGTGTGTGTGTGTGTGTGTGTGTGTGTGTGTGTGTGTGTGTGTGTGTGTGTGTGTGTGTGTGTGTACAGCATGTAATCTTATATAGGTTTGCTTGTAACCGAGTGACCTGTAAAGCCCTCCCTTCTACCTATATCGGCATGACGACCATAAATCTGTCTTATGCCAAAGTTACCATCTAATAAGAGGAGCGCCTGAGAACCACATCAATAAGGAACAGAGAACCACTCTCACCAGGAAAATGTTGCACGAAAACACAGAAATAGTATGTGAATGAGAAGATATAAGACGTCTACCTTTATTACAAAGGATTACAAAGGAGGAGCATGCAGACAGAAGACTTTTTAGTCCATAACTTTCTCGGATGCATATATATATATATATACATATATATATATATATATATATATATATATATATATAATATATACAAAAACATACATACAAAAATATATATATATATATATACATATAATGATAGATAAATATACAAAAAATAATATAAATAACAATAAATAAAATACATAAGTAGATGCATAGGTATAGTTAGATAATAAACGAACAGGTCAGTAGAAAAATAATGATAATTGGACAGATAAAAATAATAAATGAAAATCAAGCAAACAATAATAAACAAACAAATAATAACAAACAAATAAACAAATAATATAAAATAAATGGCAGCCACGACAGCTTCTAGTATAGGTATCTATCTAAATGAATCTAAAAGCTTCGGACTGAACTATATTGCATTACCTCTGTAGGAAATTTATTCCATTAACTACACGGTTGGCAAAGTTGTTTCTACCCATTCCCAAATTAGATACATTTCCTAACAGTGTGAGGCCATTATTTCTTGTCGGATTCTCATTCAGTGTGAACATTTGGTCACCTCTGAGTCTACACTTTTTTTAGGGAAAACAGATTCATATGTTTTAGTCGATTTTCGCATGATTTATTTTTGATATTGGAATCAGTTTTGTGGCTCGCCGTTGTACTTTTTCCAGTCTATCAATGTTTTAAATAAGATTCAGTGGCCACAGAGAAACAGTATATTCCAAATGTGGACGAACTAACGATTTATATAGCTTGTTAATGAGATATGGGCTTTTGAAGGCAAAAGATCGCGCAGTCAGTCCTAGAATCTTATTTACTTTCTCAGAGGTTGAAATACACTGCTTAGATTATTTGAGATCGTAACTGATAATGACGCCGAAACCCTTTTCACTATCCACTTCTGTTAACGAATATCCAAATAACTTGTAATCGGACTTACTGTTATCTTTACCTATGTGCATAATCTTGCATTTACTTGTGTTAAATTTCATTTGCCACTTTTCAGACCATTGCTGGAGTAGATCTAAATCTTCTTGTATTCTTATTGGTTTAATTAAGTGATCCTTTGCCATTCCGCACATTTTTGTATTATCAGCAAATTTGAAGGCAATAGATTTTAGTCCATAGTCTATATCATTTATATATACTATGAATAGAAGTGGCCCAAGAACTCGTAACATTTTTCCATCAGAAGTTTTGCCATTTAGAACAACTCTCTGTTTTCGATCATTCAACCAATTTCTAGTCCAACTTAATAATCCACTATTTATTCCATTTGAAGCTAATTTAGTAATTAGTCTATATTATATACATATACTAAATCTATATTTTTTATTTTTTCATAATTCGAGACGACTGTGTTATAGAATTCGAGTAAGTCATGCAAGTACGTTTCCGTGTGAATCCATGCTGGCTATCATTCAAAAAGGATTAGAAAAGAGGAACATGCAGACAGGAGGCTTTTTGGTCCACAACTAGGTCGGATGCGGAAAAAATATAGTAATGATAAAGAAATAAAAGAAAAAAATATATATAATAATATAAATAATAATAAATAAAATAAATAAATGCATAGGTATAGTTAGATATTAAACAAACGGCTAGAAAGAAAATAATAACAAATTGACATTTAACCAATAGTAAATGAAAATCAAGCAAATAATAATAAACAAACAAATAATAACATCAAACAAACAAATAATATAAAATAAATGGGAGGCATTACAGAATCTTGCTTAGGTATTTACCAAAACGAGTTTTAAAGCTTCGAACTGAACTACATTGCATTGCCTCTACAGGAAGTTTGTTCTATTCATTAACTACACGGTTTGCGAAGTTGTTGTTACGCACTTCCAAATTTAATCTATTTCCTGACAGTTTGAGACCATATTTCTTGTCTGATTTTCATTTAATATGAAAATTTTGTCAATTTTCATGTTGTCAAAACCCTTTAGAATCTTAAGGACCTGTATCAAGTCACCTCTGAGTCTACGCTTTTTTATGGAAACAGATTCATATGTTGTAGTGGTTTTCGTATGATTTATTTTTTATATATGGAGTCAGTTTTGTGGCTCGCCGTTGTACTTTTTCCAATCTGTCAATGCCTTTAACGATATTCGGTGACCATACGGAAACAGCACATTCCAAATATGGACGAACTCACGATGAGAGATGAACTTTTGAAGTCAAAAGATCGCGCAGTCAGTCCTAGAATATTTTTTGATTTCTCAGAGGCTGAAATACACAGCTTAGATGTGTTGAGATCGTTATGGATAATTACACTGAAATTCTATTCACTATCTACTTTTGTTAACGAATTTCCAAATAACTTGTAATCGTACCTCCTGTTATTTTTACCTATGTTCATTACCTTGCATTTTCTTGTGTTAAATTTTATTAGCCACTTTTCAGACCATTCTGTAGTTTATCTAAATCTTCTTGAATATCTAACTGATTTAAGTGATCATTTGCTATTCCGCACAGTTTTGTATCATCAGCAATTTTGGAGACAATAGATTTTAGTCCCTCGTCTATATCATTTATATATATACTATGAAGAAAAGGGACCCAAGGACGGAACTCTGAGGAACTCTACTCGTAACACTTTCCACCTAGTAGTTTTACCATTTAAAACAACTCTCTTTGTTCGATGATTCCACAAATTTCTTGTCCAACATAATAGGGTACCACTGACTCCGTGTGAAGCTAATTTAGGAAGTAGTCTTTCATGGGGAATGGTATCAAAAGCTTTTGCAAAGTCTAGCTATATTAAGTCTATATCATTTTTTTTATATAATTTGAGATGACTACGTTGTAGAATTCGAATAAGTTAGTCACGCAAGAACGCTTCCATGTGAATCCATGTTGGCTATTATTTATCAAACAGTTACTTTCTAAATGATGTTTGATAGCATCTCTGATGATGATTTCCATAATTTTTCCTACGATTGAAGTCAAGCTTATAGATCTGTAGTTATTTAGTTTCTTTTTGTCACCTTTTTTGAATATGGGAGTAACGTTAGCTAGCTTCCATTCTCATGGAACATCTCCGGATATGATGGATTTCTTGAAAATAATTTCTAATGGAATAACAATCTCATTTTTCATTTCCCTTAAGATTCTTGGATGACAACCGTCAAGCCCTGGTGTTTATTTAATTTTGAGTTTCTCTATACACTTTTTTTTTTTTTTTTTTTTTTTTAGTTCACTTTGAGGTGTTTCATTTACAAATACTGAGCTAAAATAGTTGTTTAAAATATCACACATTTCTTCATTTGAATATTCAAGTTGACCGCCAGCAGATGATAGTGGGCCAATGTGATTCCAAATAGAATTTTGATCTCTAATATAACTATATAATTCTTTGAAATTCTCTTTGGATTTATCAGCGATATCTATTTTGTATTGTCATTTTGGTTTTTCTTATTGCCTTTTTTAAATCTCTCTGTATTATTACATAACTTTGATAGTCATTAAGTGAACCCGATCACTTGTATTTCTTATAAGCCTGTTTCTTTTTAGCAATGCATTATTCAGTTTCTTTGTCGTTCCATTTTGGGCGAGCCTGATTTGGGGGGCGTCTATCCTTAAACGAAATGTAAGTATGAATAATCTTATTAAGTATATTTTAAAATACTTCCCACATCTGATCTACAGAACTTTTGCTTTATTTTGCGTCACAATCTGTAAGCTGAAACTCCTGACGTAGTCCTATGAACTGAGTTTTACTAAAATCTTGTATTTTAGATACACAAGTAACTTTTTTTTCTAGCAATTTGAATATAAGTTGTGATCGTTATTTGAAATAGCTTCACCAACTTCTACATCGGTTATCATGCTTCCAAGACTATACATCAATAGATCGAGTAATTTTTCATAGCTTATGGGTTCTTTTACATGCTGAACTTAGTAATTATCACCAAGAAAATCTATCAAGCGACTACCTATATGGCCATGTTTAAGGATTATCCAATCAATGTCAGTAAAATTGAAATCACGCATTAGCAATAGGTCCCGGTTGTAGAAACTAGACAGTTCTTGAAACAACCGTTTTTCTTTAGATAGTAATAATGTTTTTGGCCTATATATTACACCTACATTAATTTTTTTGTCCATTTGTTTGGGCTAATTCTACCCACAAACTATCTATACATCCCGTTTCTCTTTCTCTAAAATACAGGCATAGACATTTTTTTAACGTACAACAGAATACCCTCAACTTTTCTCGTTGTTTCTATCCTGATGAAAGTGTTTAAATCCCGCAATATTAAATTCAGCTTCAAACTCTACCATTTGGCCACGTCTCGGTTATTTCTATCATATCGAGATTTTCACTTTTGACAAAAGCCTGCATTTCTTGGAGTTTATTCCTAATACTACGAGCCTTAAAGTACATGGTATTAAGAAACTCGTGATTATTTCTTTTTGACACGTTTTTATTTCAACATCATGTCTTACATTGTAATTTTGTTCTCTATTGACACCTTGCTCTATATTGACATTTGGTCCTTCATTGACATTCAAAGCCTCATGGACATTTGCCCCATCACGGATATCTGGTCCCTCATGGTCATTCGATCTCTTATATATACCTTGCCCCCCTACGTCACCGCGTTCCACACCAGCCACCCGTCGTTTACTGATATTCTGTCCGGCTTCCCTTCCTAAAATGATATTCTGTCCTCCACTGACATTATATCCTACCCCAAAAAATTGTCCTCTTATCATTACATCCCATCGTGATATTTTGTCCTCCACTATCATTATATCCCATTGTGATATTGTGTCCTCCAATTTTATTACATCCCATCGTGATATTTTGTCCTTTGACATTACATCCTAGTGTAATATTTTGGTCTCTATTGACATTATATCCTTATATGAAATATTGTCCTACATTGACATATTGCTCTAAATTATTGCCATGCTCTACTCTATTTTCCCCGATACACTCTATTGCCCCTTCCCTTTGAATTTCTACCCCAGAAAAGGAACTAGTTCATTACAAACTCCCACAATGAGGTTTGCAAGAACATCTTTGCCTGTGCGAGTAAGGTGGATCCCATCAGAAGCATAAAGATCATGACGCCTGAAAAAGAGATGCCGAGGAACAAGAAAGTGGTATCCCAGTTGCGTGCACAATCGTGATATCCTTTCATTGAACCCTATGGCTCTACTCTTCCAACACGAGCCTGCGTAGATCGTCGGAAGGATCCCACAGACTACGTGCCGGCTCCCACGCTCCTTCATCTCTTGAAGAGGGACCTTGCAATTCCGAATATGTTCCTCTGTTTTCACCTTACCCACATCGTTACTTCCCGGATGAACAATCGTAACTGTGTTCGTCCGCCTTTGCTCTCTGATGGTCTGGGTACAATCGGCGATCCCACGGCCAAGTTGACATAAAAGCTTGCAACGCCGTTTAGTCTTCCGCTGCAGGATGTCGTCATAGCCTCGCACCGTGGAGTCCCCAACCACCAAGAACTCCTGATTTTCAGCCACCCCATCCTCCAGCAGAGCAAAACGATTGGCTAGAGCCAGCGGTTGCTCCGCAGGGGACCCGCTTACCGAACGCGGGCTAGACAAACGGGACCCCACGCATCGTCACTCGCTCACGGCAGTGGCAGTAGTGGAAGAGGTGGTACGCTTCTTGGGTTGTGGGGAGGATTCACTCTTCTCACAAAGACCACCCTTGAGAATGACGAATCTCCTCCTCGTACTTCCTGAGACGGTCCTCCAGGTTCACACAACCTTCACAAGCTATTTTGCTTCTCCTTCGGCAATACAAACTGTTACTTTCTAAATGATGTTCGATAGCATTTCTGATGATGATTTTCATAATTTTTCCTACGATTGAAGTCAAGTTTATAGGCCTGTAGTTATTTGATTTCTTTTTATAATTTTTCTTTTTCTATGGGAGTGATGTTAGCTTTTTTCAGTTCTCTTGGGACATCTCCAGATATTATGGATTTCTTGAAAAGAATTTCAAATAGAACAACAATCTCATTTTTCATTTCCTTTAAGATTCTTGGATGTCTACCGTCAGGCCCTGGTGTTTTATTAACTTTGAGTGT
This sequence comes from Oratosquilla oratoria, assembly GCF_046742065.1. Taxonomy (NCBI): domain Eukaryota; kingdom Metazoa; phylum Arthropoda; class Malacostraca; order Stomatopoda; family Squillidae; genus Oratosquilla; species Oratosquilla oratoria. Next base: position 28,681,069 of record NC_134814.1, on the reverse strand, counting down.
TTCTACACGCCTTTTAATTTTGTCTTTTCTTATATTTACCGTAGTAAGTTCTCCCGAGATTTTTCACATATTTCAGTTTCGAGTTCACTTTGAGGTGTATCGAAAACGAATACTGAACTAAAATACTTGTTTGAAATATCACACATTCATTCATTTGAATATTCAAGTTGACCGTCATTTATTAGAGGCATTATATATTAAAGACTTAAATCCTATTTCCAAAGTAAAAGCTCAGGACCTGCGAGTGTTACTTAGCATACGAAGATCAAGCCTCAAGCAAGACTGACCAATCAGCATTGAATACGACCGTGCTTGGCCCAAGTGACACATATACTCGTATATAGCACCCGCACGAGCTCCCCGACGCTTTCTCACCTAAGATTCCTAAGATGAAAAAAATCTATTAGAGCTACTATATACATATATATACAATATATGCATATATATATATGTGTTTATGTTCTCCATCATCCAAATAATATGCATATATATATATACATATACACATATATATATATATATATATATATATATATATATATATATATATATGTGTGTGTGTGTGTATGTGTGTTTGTGTGTGTGTGTGTTTGTATATATATATATATATATATATATATATATGTGTGTGTGTGTGTGTGTGTGTGTGTGTGTGTGTGTGTGTGTGTGTGTGTGTGTGTGTGTGTGTGTGTGTGTGTGTGTGTGTGTGTGTGTGTGTGTGTGTGTGTGTGTGTGTGTGTGTGTGTGTGTGTGTATATATATATATATATGTGTGTGTGTATGTGTGTGTGTGTGTGTGTGTGTGTGTGTGTGTGTGTGTGTGTGTGTGTGTGTGTATATATATATATGTGTGTGTGTGTGTGTGTGTGTATGGAAAGAGAGAGAGTGAGAAATATAGAGGGTTGATATATGCAGAAATGGAAAAACATACATCTATTTATCTATATACCAAGAGCTTTTCCCTCTTGTAAGAGAGGTAGCTAGGTCAGAGGCACGTACCTATTCCAAACTATTTCACTCCCTTCCACCACCCTTTCCACCCGTCTCATCTCAGCTCCTCATGAATGACAGGTCATTTCTGCATCCCCTGGTTGAAACGCAATGCAGCTTCACCTAATCGATTACCCCTTCACTCCGTCCCCTCATACAGGAAAAGAGAAGACGTGGATGAATCCCATAGGGCTGCATCAAAATATCATTTACATATAAGCAACCCATACCACCATCCCCATCCCTCCCTTATATACATAACACTACCATCTATACACTGTTATTTTCCATTTATCCCAATCTCCTGCCCTCTCCCGTCCTTGCTCAAGGGACACATTCTCCTCTTGTTCAACACCCCCTTTACCCCATCCATTCATCTCATCTTCGGTCGTCCTCTCAAGTTCCCTCTATCTACCTCTGCCTTTCACACCTCTTTTACTAATATCTCATCACTCGTTCTTTCCATGTGTCCAAATCATTCCAACAATATTTCATCAACCCTATTTGCCATCTCCTTTTCCTCTCCTGCTCTCCTCCTTACCTCCTCGTTTCTCACCCTATCCATCCTAATAACCCCTACCATACTTCTCAGTCATTTCATTTCAACCACATCTAAACTTTTTCTCCCTGATTTTCTTAAATTCCAAGTCACTGCCCCATACAATGCCATCAGCACAATACCCCCTGTATACAATCTCCTCTTTGCATCCAATCCCAAAAGCCTATTTGTTAGTTTCGCTGCCACTAACACCTAGTCACTTGTGTTATTATTCCGTAGGTCCCATGCCTTCTCCTTCTCTTAAGTATGTTTCCACCAAATTTTCTGTAATCAGAGTTGATAATGTTTCTAGATGGGGTAAGCAAACTAGTGTAAAGTTTTTTGATTTCTTCTTCACTAATTCTCTACATAGCTTTTAGATAAGGTACACCAAGGAGTCCCGCCAAGGATCCTCTTACTTCCACCAAGCCAAGTCTGCTCCGACGTCACGATTTAATTCATCAAATAACTTTGAACGTTACAAATAAGTGCCCCCTTTTAGGGCGTGACTTTACCTCTATGCACCAATAAATGTTCTCCACCTCCACTCTTTTCTCCAATCAGAAAGACTGTTATACTGTCTCAAGAAATCTTGTTTATGCAAGCAATATGTCGCAACCAGAACGAGCTCTGTGTTTACATTCAGTCACATCAGCACCTCTCGATATCCTATATTTACAAACACAAGACGGTAACTCTGCCATTCTGCAAATCTGCAACTATGCAACTTGCAGTCGGCCATTGTATCATAACAACCTAATAAAATTTACATTCCTCTCCACCTACCCCTCTATCTACCTAAATGTCTACCTCTATCTACCGGCCTCTTACACTATTTCTCATAACACTTTTTAATCTTCCAGTGCATTTACTTGCTTCTCTCAATGTGTAATTTACCCCTACCTCTATTCCTTCCTTTCCTGTCACATGCGACCTCAAATACCTAAAGATACCTATTTAATTTATATCATACTCCTCACCATTTTTCATCTGCTCTTCTTTTTTTCTTTTTTTTTCATACTTCTCATATTCTTCTCTCGTGCTGCTATTTAGCCAGCCTCTGAATTTTCGCTTTTTCTCTTGTTCTATCTTCTTCATTTCATCATCCCACCACTCACTACCTTTTCTTTTATTCCCTCCCATTCTTTTTGTTCCACATACAATCTTTGTGCATTCTGTCACTTTCTTCTTCAAACACCCCCATTCCTCTTCCACATCTACATCCACTCTATTCTTCACCACTTCCCACACTTTTATCATCTTCTCTTCGTACTACTGTTCCTTTTCTTTTTTATTTAAACAGTTTGCTCTGAGCACCTTCCTACCTTCTGTCTTTTCGTCTTTTTCCATCTATCCTCTACTCTCAACTTACCTTCCAGCCTAAAGTGATCTGATATTCCCCAACTCTCTCCTCTAAAACCATGTACAACCAAAACTCTTCCTACTCTTCTCCTGGGTACAACTGTATAGTCCATTAAAGCCCTATCTACCACCCTTCTATCCACTACCATCCCCCACATGTACTTATGCTTTACTTTTTCCTAAACACTGTGATAAATATCATCAACTCTTTTGACACACCTCCATCATAAAATTTCCCCTACAATTTTTTCCGGCACTCCAGATTCCATCTACTGATTCATCTTCTACTCTAGCACTAAAATCTCCTAATACTGGAACATTGACATTCCCTTTACCCTTCTTTCTTATCACTACCGGGACTATATGCACTTACAAAGACCTACATCTCACTTCCCAGTTTCACCATCCACATTAACCTTAAAGAAACCTTCCACTCCACCACACATTTACCCATCTCTTCATTTACTAATATAGCCAACCCTTCTCTCCCTTGTTCTCTCTTCATTCCCAACACCTCCCCACTACATTCCCAAACGCAAACTCGCCCCTCCCTTCCAATTTTGTTTCACTCAATACCAACGCATTCATCTTTCTTTCCACAAACATACCGCCTATCTCTTCACTTTTACTCTCATCTGTACCAGATCCACGCACATTAAAAAACCCAAACCCTAGTATTTTGGCTGAAAAACTCCTCTCAGATCCTGTTATGCTTTTTTTTTCTTTCTTTTTTTGAGGGGGAGAGCGTAGTGTCGAAGGACTGTAGGAGTGTCTGTGTAATTCCACTTTACAGGGGAAGGAGGGCCAGTATGAGTATGGTAGTTTCGGAGGGATCGGTTTGTTGGCTGTAGTTGGAAAGGCTTATGGGAAAGTCTTGATTGAGAGGATTAGGAGAGGAACAGAGAGAGTAATTGGTGAGGAGCTGTGTGGGTTTAGGACAGGTAAGGGTTGCGTGGATCAGATTTTTGTGGTAGCACGGATGTGTGGGAGGGCTTTAGAAAGAGATAAGGACGTTTCGGGGGCTTTTATGGATTTCAAAATGGTTTATTAGAAGGTAGACAGGGAGGCACTGTGGGAGGTATTGTAGATGTATGGGATAGGAGGAGGGCTTTTAAGGGCAGTCAAGCGTTTTTGCGAGATTGGTAGAGCTTGTGCTGGAATTGGAAATGGAAAGAGTACAGTAAATGTTTTGAGATAAAAGTGGGACTTCATCGAGGGAGGTGTTATGTTCGATTTCTACATGGATGGGGTGATGCGAGACGTGCATGCGAGGATGATGGTTCAGGAATTGGAGATGGTTGGAGAAAAGTGGGAGTTAGGCCAGTTTTTATTTGCTTACGACACTCTGCTTGTGGCAGGATTAGAGGAGGGAGTGAGGAGGTCGGTAAAGGAGTTTGGAAGGAAGTTGAAGATAAGTATGGGTAAAGATAGGGTCATGAGATGTACATGGAGGGAGAGTGGCAGCACACTGGAAGTGAGTTTTAAGGGAGAGAGAGTGGAGGAAGTGGATAGTTATATATGTCACCCCCGTCGTCTCCTCTCAGAGAGTTTCTATTCTCTTTGTTCTAGAAGTTATTCTTGAGGGGTGAATAAAATAGGTGTAGTTTTTCTGATGCTTCTTGGTCTCAATCAGTACACCTTGAGAATCCCACCCGGAACTCTCTACATTACGTTAAGCCACCTTCGTTCTGACATCACATTTTCATTCATCCAATAGTCTTTTACTTCTCAAACAAGTGCCACACCTTAAGGGCGTGACTTTTCCTTTCTGCACCAATGATTTTTCTCCTCCTCCACCTTTTTCTCCAATTAGAGAGGCTGTTATACTCTTCTAAACGATAACACCACGTAAGCATTATGTCGTAACAAAAATGGCTTGTCCGCTAACAATTAAAAGACAACACAATATCGCAACCACCAGTCGACACTCCGCATTATGTTACATATACAAGGCGCGAGTCTGACTCAGCTATCCTTGTCGCCTGTCGGCCGTCGGCCGTTGTATCATAACATTCTAATAAAAAGACTATAAAGTTTCTTTCCTGTCCTTTTACCCCCTCGATCTACTCCGATCTACCTTAAATGTCTACCTCTATCTACCGGCCTCTTACATATATACTTGGGTGTGAATGTGGTGGGAAAGGGAGGAGGTAGAATGTAGATTAAGAGAAGCAATTCAATGCTTTGGATGATTAAAAAGTGTAATGAGAAATAGATATTTGGGAATAGAGGTAAAGAGGAGAGTGTATGAAGGAATGATTGTGCCGACATCACGGTACGGGGCAGAAAAATGGAATATGAGATGACGAGAGGAGGAGTTTACATGTGTTTAAGATGAGGTGCCTGAGAGGTATGATAGAGGTTACTAGGCTGGATAGAGTGAGAGATAAGGAGATGAGGAGGATAACGGGGGTGGAAAGGGAGTTGAGATATAGAGTTGAGGAAAGAGCATTATGATGGTTTGGTCACATGGAAAGAATGAGTGAAGAAAGATTAGTAAAAGAGGCGTGGAAGGCAAAGGTAAAAGGAGTAAACATGAGGGGACGACCAAGGATGAGATGGATGCATAGGGTAAAAGAGACATTGGGAAAGAGCGGAATGTCTGTTGAGGAAGGACGAGAGAGGACAGAAGATAGGGGTGACTGGAGAATGGTTGTGTATGGATGATGCTGTGATGCATGAGGGGGAGTGGGTGGGAGATGAGGAGTGAGGGAGTATGTGTGAAAAATAAATTGACGCAACCCGAAGGGATTTCTCCCCGTGTTTTCCATATCTGCATAAGGGGACGAAGAGGAGGGGGGGGGGTAGTTACCGATTTATTGAAGCAGTCATGCTGTGGATATCCTGTGTCTTGCGACACTGCTTCTGACCCAGGGCAGTGGGCGAGATGCAAGGATAACCCGTCATCTAGGAGGAGCCAAGATATGAGGCGGGGGTGGGGGAAGGAGGTGGATAGGAATGGTGTATGTGGAGATGGAATGGGTGGGAGGGGAGTTTATGCCTTTATTTATTTGGCTACCTTCTTTGTAAGGGAAAAAAAGCTTTGGTATTTGTCCTCTTTGGGGCTGTAGAGAGCAGAATGCCAATTTTTATCCTCTGTCCCGTTTTAGTGGGAAGACTCGGGGGCAGTATTATTTCTCACCTACCACAGGTTTGGCGAAAATGGAAACGTATATTCAGAGAAGTGGGACAGAACAGATTTAAGAGTAGGGGAAAAGCATAACGGAGGGACAGTTGGAGTATAAGAAAGTAGTATCTTTTCTCATATAAACCCTAAAGTATCAATTGCATGTTACTGAACTGATTTTAACCCCCACAATAACATGCAACCAAATCTCCAGACATAGTGGCTGAAGTATGGGTAGATATAATTCAGATAATAGATGAAGAAATGGATACTAGACAGAATGAAATTGAAACGGGGAAGCGAATATACCGTTGGACACAGAGAGGTGGACCAAAGGGTCCAAATAGACGGCCAAACAGGCGGTCAAATAGGTTTATAGGAAGTTTATTAAGAAAAACTGACACATTGATATAAAAAAGACATACTTGCAATCGGAGAGAATGGTAGACAAAAGGAACTAAAAGAGCGATGATGATATATAATCTAATGATTATGTGCTAAGAAGAAAATATCTCCACGTGTAGTATTTGAGAATTTTTAGTACACACAGTATTTGTTCAAAATAAATACAAGACACACTGAAGCGTACAGTAGGATGTTGGAGATTCACGAGTAATTGGACAACGTTAAGTTCTAGTTTTATTCAGAATGTCCAAGACGATTCACTATTCTTGGGGAAGAGAGACTAAAAAGAAAAGTATCATCTCGTACCTAACGGGTTTAACTAAGTTATGTATGTTATAATTCCTTTGCTACTGGGAGTGTACCATTGAAAGAAATAGTATGTGCATAGCCAAAATAAATCTGACAATTCGTACGAAAAAAGTCAGTTCACATGCAGTGATATTCTATTCAGGATAGGGACAAGTTTATTTTGAATAGCGAATCACTAATCATTAAAGATATTTGTGAGTTTTGTATTTCCCGGTCATTTGTTGATTTCATTCAGTTATGCTTATGGTCAGTTAAGAGTTTATTTAACAAAGCAAGTTAATCGAGCAGTGTTTGTACTGTCAACGATGATAACCTTTAGGGTATTATACGGGTTTCTTGCAGTAGAATAAAATCACACGGCGGTAGGAGAATGGAGGTTCAAATAGACACTAGTCTCGAATCAGCGATTATTCTATAGAAAGGTCAATGACGAGTGTTCTGTATGCGAGGTAAAGGTCTCTACGCCAAGGTTAACACCAGAACGTGAGTGCGAACGCGAGAACGTGAGTTGTAGAGCGATGAAGGGTGGAAAAAGTGGCGCTGCGTGGTCTGTTAAGCGCGTGAGAGATGGGACAGGTAATAATGTGTGGTTCGCTGAGGATGTGAAAGGCGAAACACATGGTAATGCATAGGCTGTTGGGAGCACAAAAGATGGCTAGAGGAGAAGAGCAGGAGAGAGACAAAGAAGAAATGGAGAGTATGGAGCAGCTGTAGAGGAAGAAGAAAGGAGCAGAAATGGGTGGAGAATGAAAAAAAAAGTAAAGAAGTAGGAAAGAAAAAACAAAAAACAAAACAAGGATAATGGTTTACACAAAAAAGACATCACTCGAGAAGAGATAGTGGATTCTATAATTATCGGACGCCACCAACAAAACAAAAGAAAATTATTCATAGCAGAAGATCTCATAATACGAGACGAACATCCGAACATAAACCAACAGAACATAAGGTAAAAACGTACATTGATTATTTACAGACGGTCACCAGGTTACAACACGGAGTGCTAATGGACATTAGATCACACAGAATATATTCCCCTAGTGACCTCACTACATAAACATTACATGTATAAAACACACATAAATCGTCATTCCATAATAGTCTTGATGATACAAAATCAGTGAGCAAAACGTCGACAATTACGGAGGTTTCCTCCATACACTTCCAAAACTCATTAGAGATTAAGTAAGGTCTTTAGAGAAAGCCAAGAAGAGTTTGATAAATAAAAAACTTTCCGGTCTGTTCAACAGAATATGCCTTCAAGAAAAGCCGTTACTTAATCACTTATAAATACATACATACATACATGCATATATACATACATACATACATACATACATACATACATACATACATACATACATACATACATACATACATACATACACACACACACACACACACACACACACACACACACACACACACACACACACACACACACACACACACACACACACACACACACACACACACACACACACACACACACACATATATATATATATATATATATATATATATATATATGTGTGTGTGTGTGTGTGTGTATATACATACATACATATACTAAGGCTTTTCCCCCTTACTAGGATGGTAGCCAAAAAGGAAAAGGCATAGAATTATTCCCACCCATTTCATCCCTGAAAACACTCCACACCCCTCCACCTTCCCTCCCATCTTAGCACCTCCTGGATGACGGGTCATCCCTGCACCCTGTCCACTGCCCTGGGTCAGAATCAGTGTCGCAAGACACAGCACATCCACAGCAAGGCCGCTTAATTAAATCGGCGACCCCCCCTCTCCGCCCCCTCTCCACCCCCCCCCCCATATAAAGGAGAGGACGGAGAGAAATCTCTTCGGGCTGTGTCAAAATTTTGCTCACACACACTACCCCTATCCCCCCGTCCATTCCACCTCATGCATCATAACATCTTCCATATACAACCATTCTCCATTCACCCCTGTCTTCTGCCCTCTCCCGTCCTTCCTCAACAGACATTCCCCTCTTCCCCAAAGCCCCTTCACCCCATCCATCCATCTCATCCTAGGACGTCCCCTCATGTTCACTCCTTCCACATCTGCCTTCCATACCTCCTTTACTAGTCTTTCTTCACTCATTCTTTCCATGTGTCCAAACCATCCTAATACTCTTTCTTCAACCCTATCTACCAACTCCCTTTCCACCCCTGTTCTCCTCCTCACCTCCTCATTTCCCACTCTATCTAGCCTAGTAACCCCCATCATACTTCTCAGACACTTCATCTCAAACACATTCAAGCTCCTCTCTTCCTCTCTTATGTTCCATGTTTCTGCTCCTAACAGTGCTGTTGGCACAATCACTCCTTCATACAGTCTCCTCTTAACATCCATTCCCAAATATCTATTCCTCATTACACTTTTTAATTCACCAAGGCATTTACTCGCTTCTCTCAATCTACATTCTACCTCCACCTTTACTCCACCTTTTCCTGCCACATTTGCACCCAAGTATCTAAAACTATCCACTTCCTCCAGTTGCTCTCCCTTAATGCTCACTTCCAGTCTACTGCCACTTTCACCCTTTGTACATCTCATCGCCTTACTTTTACCCACATTTATCTTCAGCTTTCTTCTATCACACACTCTCCGAAACTCTGTCACCAACTTCCTCAATCCCTCCTCCGATCCTGCCACAAGCGCAGTGTCGTCCGCAAACAACAGCTGGCTCACATCCCACTTTTCTCCATTTTCTTTAACCATCTCCAATCCTTAACCCACTACCCTTGCATTTACCTCTCGCACTACCCCATCCATGTGTAAGTTGAACAACCTGGGTGACATAACGCATCCTTGACGAAGTCCCACTTTTACCTCAAACCACTCACTCTCTCCATTTCTAATCCTGACACAGGCTCTACTACTCTTATAAAAACTCTTGACAGCTCCCAGAAGCTTTCCTCCTATCCCGTATGTCCGCATAACCTCCCACAGTGCCTTTCTGTCTACCCTATCGTAAGCCTTTTCCAGATCCATAAAGGCCCAAAAAACATGCTTCCCCTTTCCTATAGCTTTCTCACATATCTGTCTTACCACAAAAATCTGATCTACACAACCTCTACCTGTCCTAAATCCACACTGTTCCTCACCAATTACTCCCTCTGTTCCTCTCCTAATCCTCTCAATCAAGATCCTCCCATAAGCCTTCCCAACTACACTTAACAAGCTAATCCCTCTGAAACTACGACATTCACACTTGTCCCCCTTTCCCTTGTAAAGTGGAACTATACAAACACTCCTCCAGTCCTCCGGCACTCTACCTTCTCCCCAGCCAACATTAAATAACCTCACCAGCCAGTCCACCATCACTGTACCTCCTTTTTTAAGACATTCTGCATGGCATCCATCTATACCAGGTGCCTTACCTGCTTTCATTATCTTAACTGCTGCCTTTACTTCATCCTTCCTTATTTCTCCTCCATTTTCCTCACTCATCACTCTCATTTTCTTAGCATTTCCCACTGCAGCTATCTTTCCCTCCCTATCCTCCTTCACATTTAGCAACTCCCTGAAATATTCTGCCCATCTTCCCCTTACTGCCTTCTCCTCCATTATCATCTCTCCATCTGCACCTTTTACCTTTTCTTCTCTACTTGATTTGCCTCCTCTTCCTCTCTTAATATATATATATATATATATATATATATATATATATATATATATGTGTGTGTGTGTGTGTGTGTGTGTGTGTGTGTGTGTATATATGTATATATATATATATATATATATATATATATATATATATATATATATATATATACGATAGGGTAGACAGAAAGGCACTGTGGGAGGTTATGCAGATATACGGAATAGGAGTAAAGCTTCTAGGAGCTGTCAAGAGTTTTTATGAGAGTAGTAGAGCCTGTGTCAGGATTAGAAATGGAGAGAGTGAGTGGTTCGAGGTAAAGGTGGGACTTCGTCAAGGATGCGTTATGTCGCCCTGGCTGTTCAACTTATACATGGATGGGGTAGTGCGAGAGTTAAATGCAAGGGTAGTGGGTTAAGGATTGGAGATGGTTAAAGAAAATGGAGAAAAGTGGGAGGTGAGACAGCTGTTGTTTGCGGACGACACTGCGCTTGTGGCAGGATCGGAGGAGGGATTGAGGAAGTTGGGGGCAGAGTTTGGTAGAGTATGCGATAGAAGAAAGCTAAAGATAAATGTGGGTAAAAGTAAGGTGATGAGATGTACAAGGGGTGAAAGTGGCAGTAGACTGGAAGTGAGCATTAAGGGAGAGCGACTGGAGGAAGTGGATAGTTTTAGATACTTGGGTGCAAATGTGGCAGGAAAAGGTGGAGTAAAGGTGGAGGTAGAATGTAGATTGAGAGAAGCGAGTAAATGCCTTGGTGGATTAAAGAGTGCAATCATCATCATATCTTGTCGCACCAGAACCGTGTCTATATAAGGGCAGTTTCATTTGCTTCCCTAAGGTCTTGGTCGGAGCAATGGGGACTCAATGGACATTCCCGGAGGACGTGGACCATCGTCTATACTTCACCACAGGGACATTGGGGGCTATTGGTGTATCCCCACTTGTGTTGATTTTCTCTCGTTTTGCCCACCTTGGCTCTTCCTCTGTTTAAGATAATCCAGTCCTTCCTGGTTAGGTGTGCTCCCGGGGGCAAGGTCTCGTTTGGGCATGGTATGGCCTCGTTATGGCCCAGATTGTCATATTCCTGCCAACATTCTAGTCTATGGGCTACAGCTTGGGTTGGATCCAGTCCCTTCACCGTCATGAAGCTTTGGCGGGACTTCAGTCTCTGTCTAACCTGAAGGTGACCGTATAGTGGATGCCTGGGATCATTTTGTTTTTTATATTTTCTACCTTTGTAATTATTTCGCGCCGAATGTGAGGAGGTGGAATCCCTGCCAGTCTGTAATAATATGTAAGGGCGTTGGTTTTAGGGTACCTGTAATTATTCGACACGACTTGTTCAGTTCTGGATCTATTTTGTGTGCATGGTATGACCTGGCCCATACTGGTGCGCAATATTCTGCAGTGTAATGAGGAATAGACATTTGGGAATGGATGCTAAGAGGAGACTGTATGAAGGAGTGATTATGCCAACAGCACTGTATGGGGCAGAAACATGGAACATGAGAGAGGAAGAGAGAAGGAGTTTGAATGTGTTTAAGATGAGGTGTCTGAGAAGTATGATGGGGGTTACTCGGCTAGATAGAGTGAGAAATGAGGAGGTGATGAGGTGAACAGGGGTGGAAAGGGAGTTGTTGTTGTTGTTGTTGTCGTTCCCTAGACTGTCTGTCCGAGCAGTCCCGTCTCCCCAAGGAATGCCACAGCCGAAACTGGGTTTTCCCACAAATCCTTTATAGAGTGTATGTTGTGTTGTTTGCGTGCATGATTGTGTATAATGCAGTCTTCCATTATGTGTTGTATGGTATGGGGTGAAGTGTTACATCCTGGGCAGCTGTTCACAATGCGGTCATCCAGCCTCTTCTGGTAGCTTAGAAGTGCTGGGTGGTGGCCGCACCGCAGTCTGGCCGAGTGGACTCTGTCCTTTCGTGGGAGAGAGGATTCAGAAAGGTGGATTATCAGGGGGTCTGGCATGTAGCAGTGTGTTGTCTTTCAGTGTGTT
>NC_134814.1:28628707-28663707 GCF_046742065.1 Oratosquilla oratoria | reverse complement strand
AAGACCACCTCCAGCTTGATCTCAAGTTATTTATTTAACCAATGAAAATGGTCCATCACAAATACTATATAATAGGCCATAAAACCATACCAGCAATCAAAAGTCGGAAAGCCACCTAAGAGACAAGTTAATCGTAAACATATGCAACTTCAGAATAAACTTAAATACTTGTGCGAGCAGCATCACGATGGCCGGTGCACGATGATTTCCTTCGTCGTGTTGGAAGTAATACTAGTTTTAAATAAAACCTAGTTCAAAGGGCCCGGTGAGTTGGTTTCACATTCCGTGAGGTTGAGGTGTTTAATTGCATTAAAGGTGTGAAGTAGGCTTCCCTAATGGTGTGGGTATATAAATCCCACATTCATCATAATGCACACGCAGTCTGCCCGCTGTATCGGTCACGCACATTCACCCGACACCACGCAACATCCCCGGGCTGACCACATGGCTGGTCAGGACCCAATTAGGAGCACCTTCTCCATCTTCTCCTCCAGCGAGGAAGAAGATGATTCGACTCTACCACAAAAGAGACGACGATCCAATCCGGATAATGAAAGAACCCACCTTGAAATGGAGTCCAGTGAACTGGGCATCATCGCCACCACCTCCGCTAAGGACGGTTGCTCTCACCCGTCCTCTCAGCTAGCCACCACGCTGCCCCCCCCCCTCCCAACCTCTCCCCATCAGGGGACACTGGAGCGAAGGAGGAAGGCAACCCTGAGCGTATGACATACGCAGCCGTCACCAAGGAGGCCAAAGAACCTCAAGGAGGTGAATGGCAGGTGGTTATTAACCGCCGCCATCGAGCCAAGAAACCCCCTACTGCACCACCACCCTCCAAATTCCCAGTCATAATCCGCCCTGAGGACGGGTCCACTACTTTTGTCAAGATAGGCTCCTGGAGACAGGCCCAAATTATCAAAAACACAGTTGGGCCTGTTGAACGTATACGACAGATCCCTAGTGGGGAGTGGTTGATCAGCTGTACCTCGGAGAGACAGCAGGGAAATCTACTGCGCTCTTCAACGCTGACGATGGACTCCAAGCAGAGGATCAAGATATCGACCCGCATCCCCAAGACAATCGTGGTTGGGGTAATCAAGGGAGTCCCCATAGACAGCGATGCAGAACACCTTCTACGAGCTGACCTAGAAGCACAGGACCTGCCAATTGATTCTCTTCAACGCCTAAGGAGCAGAGACGGTGTAGAGACGGGATCTGTGCGAGTCGCCTTCCTAGCGGCTGAACTTCCCACCTCCGTAAAGTTGGGATACACTCAGCACCAGGTGGTGCCCTACGTTGCCCCGGTAAAGAGATGCACAAACTGCCAGCTACTCGGCCATCCAAAAAAGGAGTGCCGACGCAAGTCTCCCCGGTGCGCTCGCTGCGGAAAAGGGCACATCACGCAAGATTGCCAGGAGAAACATCTCTTCTGCATCAATTGCTGTGGCAATCATTCTGCAGCAAGCCCTGATTGCCCAGAAATTTCAATCAGGAAGATAGCGCATGAGCTTAAGAACCAGCGCTACTCTACCTTCTCAGAAGCTCTCCTAGCTGCCAGAGAAAAGTGGAACACGCAGCTCAAGGAAGAGAAGGCCATGGGAAGAGACTTCACTGCAGTACCACAAGCCTCCTCCCGCAACGTGTCCAAAACCCACCCACACAGGAAAACGCCAGCGACCTCCCCACCCTCCCCAGAGGCACCTTCGGGGAAGAAGGAGTCTGCGGGTCCTGAAGACATAGAGGTGGAGACAGTGACTCCTCCGATATCTAACCCCCCACAGATGAGGAGTAAGCAGAAGAAACTGCGCAAGCGGAGAAAGATAACTAAGACACCCCAGTCTGAGCACTCTGATGCCGCGCCCCTTGCACCCCCAACGCAAACGGAGCCCCCAGCACCCAACGACTCCCCGTTAGCTGAAATCAAACTTGGCCCAGCAGCTCCCAGCCCTCAAGCGGAAGGCACCCACACCCTCGATAGTTCCATCAACGCCATGCAAGACGCTATGCGTGCGTGGCAGAAACAGATTGCCCAGACCAATCCACAAGCAGCCCGCCTCCTCGATGGAATCTTCGTGATCCTGAACACAGTACTGGACCTCTCCAACCATGGCTGCGCTTAGGATGCTACAGTGGAATTGTCGGGCAATCAACACTGCCCGCGACTTACTAGTCCAACACCTCGCCGAGCACACCTACGATGTGGTTGCTCTACAATCTCTAGTTCGTAAGCCTAGGCTACTCCCCTCCCTCCCGGGTTTCCACTATCCACCTTTTTACGAGACGGACGCAGACGGGGAAGTCCGTGTTGCCACGTACGTCGCAAACGGACTCTCGTCTCAGCGCGGGACCCTTCCTGACAAGTTGGAGGAAGGATATGCGGTTGTCACTACTGTAAGTATGGAAAACAATCAGGACATATCCATACTAAACTATTACAACCCCACCACAACTCGGCACTTCGACTGGCTGGCAAAGCTAACCGGACAGTGGGTCGTCCTTGGAGACTTTAATTGCCGAGACGCCCTGTGGGAAGATGGCTACCCCAACACCTCACCAGCCATAGCCTCACAGCTGGATCTGGTTGACCTGGTTCTTCTCAACAACGGCAGTCACACCAGGATCCCTGATGTCTCATCCCACAGTACGTCAGCCATAGATCTCTCCTTTGTGTCACCAAACCTAGCTGGAGCAACGGACTGGTCCCCCCTGGATGACCCCCTTTCTTCAGACCATCTCCCCATACAAGTAACGATCCACCTGGCACCCACAACCTACAGGACAGCAGCTCAATCTCAATAAAGCAGATTGGAAGAAATACAAAGCATACCTCGCCAACTCCCAGTACTGTCCGGACCTCGCCAGAACAGCGGATGATATCAATGCAGAATTTACTGAACTTCTGCTCATCGCAGCACGCCAAGCCATCCCACTGACGAGGGACCTCCAGGGAAGACGTGGACACCCCTGGTGGACTCCTTCGTGCAAAGAAGCAGTTCAACGAAAACGACGAGCCTATCAACGCTTCATGGAGGAGGGCTCCGACGCCAGTCACAAGGCAATGAAACAAAGTAAGGCACAATGCAAAAGGATTATTGCACAAGCCAAACTACAGTACTGGGAAGACACCAAAGGGAAGGACGAAGACCTCGGTGCAGCCTGGAGGAAACTCAAGGTACTCAAGAGGCGTTACAACCCCCCCGACAGGAACCTGACCACCACAGACGGGAGAATCCTTCGCACACCTGAAGAAAAAGCCGAAGGATTCCTCCACCACTTCGGGAACGCCAGTAGCACGGATCACCTACCAGAAGCACAGCAGAGCAGGCGCCGAGAAGAGGAAAGCCTCATGGATCTCTCCCCTCCAAAGGGCTCAGACACCCACCTTACATTGTTTGAACTTCGCAGAGCCTTGAGGGTCACCCAGGGCTCCACGGCATCCCCGGGAGCTGACGAAATCACATACCCCCTACTGAGACATCTCCCTCCTCCACTCCAGGACACCCTCCTGTCTATTTTTAACAAATATTGGGTAGAGGGAATAGTCCCGGGTGCCTGGAAAGTAGCCACGATCACCCCAATCCCCAAAAACAACAAGCCACGTCACATGGTGGCCAGCCACAGACCCATATCCCTCACCTCTCACGTCGGGAAAATCTACGAGAGGATGGTCTTAAATCGCCTCACTCACACCATCGAGACCAAGGGTGCACTCCCGAAGCTTCAAGCAGGGTTCCGAAGAGGAAGAAGCATCAATGACCACATCGTGAGACTCGCAGAACATGTCCGTAAGGCCCAGTGGCAGAAGAGGATTCTGCACACCTGCTTCCTGGACATCGCCCGAGCCTTCGACACCGTATGGCACGCCAAACTTCTGCTGAAGCTTAAATCTATCGGAGTCTCCCCAGCGTTGTATTCCTTCGTTCGCTCCTTTCTCTCCGGCCGCTCAATAATAGTGCGCTGGAAGGGAGTCTTGAGCGGGCGAATGCCTGTCGACATGGGAGTTCCCCAAGGCTCAGTGGTAGCACCCACTCTCTTCGTCCTAATGTTAGCCGACATCGGGAAGGGGCTGAGGAAGGACACCACCATTACCGCCTATGCCGACGATATAGCCGTGTGGCGCCGATCAAGGCATAGACGTCCGAAGAAGGACTCTGCCCAACACAAGGCAGAACTCCGCCTCTTCCAGAGTCAAGTAGACATTGTTGTCCGCCACCTCGAAAGCCTCCGCTTCCTACTCTCTCCAAACAAGACAGTGTACATGCCTGTGCACCTTCCTGGCTACAACAGAGGCCATTACCCAACCTGGAACGTCCTCAGCATCTGCGGCACGGAAGTGCCCCCCTCACCCTCAGTCAAATACCTGGGCGTCATCTTTCAAAAAGATGGTCGCTGGACTAGTCAGATCCAACAAGCCATAAATAATGCAAGACGTGCCCTCAACCTCATTAGGGCCGTCCGACACGAATCATGGGGGCAGCGGAGAGAAACCCTCATCCACCTCACCCAGAGTCTAGTCCGCTCCCGGCTTCTGTTTGGCGCACAAGCTTTGCACGACCTGCCCGTGTCGGCCATCCATCGCATGGCTACAGTCGAGTGCCAAGCACTTAGGCTAGGACTCGGACTCCCGCAGTCTGTCCCTCAGGAGCAAGTTTACTGTGAAGCCGGAATCCTCCCACTTTGGCATCGCCTGAAGAGAGATACCTGCAGGTACCTCTTCAGCTCAGCGAGGGTACCTAACTCCACGGACACTGAACTAGGCGAAGGCTGGAACCCAGCCCCACATACTGTGTCAGGACATGGTCTGGTCTCCTCTGTCTCCGGTCTATGTTCAAGAGCGGGAATAGAGCCAGCCGACCGCCTCCGTGTCCCCCAAGCCCAAATCGATCCATACCCACCCTGGATCATGAAGCCGCCGGAGGTACGAACCAATGTCCCTGGAGTAGCAAAAGAAGATCCACCACATCAAATCGCCACCTGTACTCGAGAACTGCTGGCTAAGGAATACGCAGACGACTTCAAGATCTTCACAGACGGATCGGTACTCAGTGACGGCAGAACAGGAGCAGGACTGTTCTTCGAGACCACGCGAGAGCACTTCGAAGTGAAGCTCCCGCCCACCACCATCCTAACTGCCGAACTCGTCGCCATCAGAGAAGCTTTGAATAAAGTCAAAACTCTCCCCCGTTCCCCAACGCAAATAGTCATCCTATCGGACTCCCAGTCCAGCCTATATGTAATACAGAGTGAGTACTGCAAAACAAGACCGGAAATCCTCAAGGAAATACTAATCCTATCAGAAGAAATCGCACGATGCGGACTCCGTCTTCGTTTCCAGTGGGTGCCCTCCCATGTAGGCATCCATGGAAACGAGATGGCCGACCGAGCCGCCAAACGAGGGGCCCTAACCTCTGAAGAGGATTGCATCTCGCTCTGCTTTTCAACAAGTGATGCCAACAAAAAAATTGACCAAGCAACATGGGAGCTCTGGTCAGAGGAATATGCCGGGACTGCCGCTACCCGAGGCTGGCCCATCAAGACATGCAATAAGGGAACCCTCTGGACCCACCCTCATCCACTTCCAGCCCACATTCTTCACCTCATCTCAAGAATCCGTGTCAACCACTGGAAAACCCGCTATCTGAAGACCGTCTGTGCCTGCGGGACGGAGCTGGTCTCTTTCCTCCACTGCTTATTCCTATGCCCCATCCTTCGCAACCACTTCCAACCGCTGCTGAACCTCCTTGGGAAGAGCCCCCCAAGAATGTTATATTCAGTCACCGACCACCACAGCATCATCATGGCAGCCCACCTAATCTCCACCAGTTGGACATTTATTATAGCACCGCTGGCGCTTGACATCTTCCCGGAGACGAATTAGATATACTAGATGTAGACACAGCCAATAATGAGAAATTAAAAGACAGTCCCTAATCGGATCCCTCCGCTGGGACTAAAGAAAAAAAAAATAATAATAATAATATAATTCATATCAGTGTGTGCTCACCTGTGTGGATATATATATATATATATATATATATATATATATATATATATATATATATATATATATATATATATATATATATATATATATATATATTTCAACATGGAAATGATCAAAAACAACAAAGGTGGACAGACTAGGATTCAACCTTGATCCTACGACAATCACAACCGATTTCGAACTTGCGACTGTGAATGCTATCCGGACTGTATTCGGGGATCACGTTCAGTGTCACGGTTGTTTTTTCCACTTAACGCAGAACACCTGGAATTAGGCCTTGTGACACTGTACAAGACAGACGAAGAAAGTAGATTATTTTGTTCTATGTTAGATGCCTTGGCTTTTCTGCCATGTGACAGAGTTTCGGAAGGGATGGAATTTTTAAGAACTGTTATTCCGGAGCAACTCAGTTGTCTGGTAGATTATTTCGATGCAACCTACGTGTCTGGAGGATATCGTCGTATCCAGATGCCTGCCGAACGCCCAGGTGATGTGCTACCGCCGCTTCGTATTCGCCGAACGCCACCCCTTTTTCCACCCGAACTTTGGAACGTACACGAAGTAACCTTGTCTGGCGGGCATCGTACGAACAACCATTGTGAGGAGTGGAATCAAGCCTTCACACAGATGATCGGCCACGACCATCCTTCCGTGTGGATCGCGATCGAGGCTCTACGAAAAGACCAAGCCCTTGTTGCAACGACACTGTTGGAAAATGCCCGAGGCCAACCACCACAAAAGCGTCAGAGGAGACATACAAAAGACCTTCAGAAAAGGCTTTCCACTCTCTGCACAGACTTCGAAGCAGGCCAGAAAGACATTGAAGCGTTTCTTAAAGGTTGTGCCCACTGCATCCGCTTTTAATTCGATTTAGATTTATTTAAATAGTGCTAACTTTCAAATGTACTATTTCATAACTTAGTGCTGACTTTGTATTTTTCTATATTAAAAATTGCTATTAATAATATTTAGTAAATTGTAGTATTTTCATTTAATATCATGTAAACTGGTGCTGACTTTGTATTATTTTATACTTAATAATTATATGCTTTATACTGCATAGCTAGTCTCAATTATATCATTGATTTTCTATTGTCATGTATTATTTGTGTTGAATTGAAGTAATTTCCCATTGTTTTATTAATATTTAGTATAGGCTTTCCACTCTCTGCACAGACTTCGAAGCAGGCCAGAAAGACATTGAAGCGTTTCTTAAAGGTTGTGCCCACTACATCCGCTTTTAATTCGATTTAGATTTATTTAAATAGTGCTAACTTTCAAATGTACTATTTCGGTGTCCGGACATAATCCCTCCTGGACACAATCCCCCCGGACAAAATCCCTCCAGACAATATCCCTCCTGGACAGAATCCCCCCAAGACAAAATCGGTGCTCGGACAAAAGGTCCCCGGACAAAATGTCCTGAAATCTGTACCCCTGGGACAAAATGTCCCCAACGGCCTAGGTGGGTGGTCAAAATGTCCTCATTTTTTTCTAAAAATTTGTCAGATGTGTTTTACTTTATTCCTTTATATGTTTTTTGGTGAATATTTGGTTTTTAACTTAATTTTCTTATATAGGCATACAATATAAGTTCAATAAAGCATAATATTATTTTTTTATAGGCATACAATATAAGTTCAATAAAGCATAATATTATTGTGTGCTGTAATTGTACTCATAATTTGCGGAATGAACATTTAAAAAGATCGTCTGAAAAGTGGCTAATGAAATTTAACAAGTAAATGCAAGGTAATGCACATAGGTAAAAATAACAATAAGTACGATTACAAGTTATTTTGGAAATTCGTTAACAAAAGTGAGTGGTGAATTTTTAGTTTCTCCTGAATTTAAGGGTTGTTATAAAATCACAATTAACTATGTCCCAAAATGTATAAACAGTTGATAAAAATCAATATTTGTTGAAAAAAAAATGGGGACCTTTTGTCCTAAATATCGGGGACATTTTGTCCTAGGGGTGCAGATTTCGGGACCTTTTGTCCGGGGACCTTTTGTCCAGGGACGTTTTGTCCTACATTCGACAAAATACCCCCTGGACAGAATCCCTCCTTGAGTATATGTTTATTTATGCATTTCAATATATTAATGTATAAGGATTACAAAGGCGGAGCATGCCGACAGGAGACCTTTTGGTCCATATCTAGGTCGGATGCGAAAAAATCATAATAATAATAAAATTATAAATAAAAACTATAATAATGTAAATAACAAAATACATAAATAAATACATAGGTATAGTTAAATAATAAACAAACAGGTAAATAGTAAATGATAATAAATTGACATATAACTGAAAATCAAACAGACAAATGATAACAAAACAAAAACAAATAATATAAAATAAATTATAATCATTACAGCATCTTGCTTAGGTGTTTATCTAAATGATTCTTAAAGCTTCGAACTGAACTACATTGCACTACCTGTGCAGGAAGTTTATTCCATTCATTAACTACACGGTTGGCAAAGTTGTTTCTACCTACTTCCAAATTGAATCTATTTCCGGACAGTTTGAGATCATTGTTTCTCATTCAATGTGAAAATTTGGCCACTTTTGATGTTGACAGTTCCCTTTAAAATCTTAAAGTCCTGTATCAAGTCACCTCTGAGTCTACGCTTTTTTAGGGAAAACAGATTCATATGTTGTAGTCGATTTTCGTATGATTTATTTTTGATATTTGGAATCAGTTTTGTGGCTCGCCGTTGTACTTGTTCCAGTCTGTCAATGTCTTTAATGAGATACGGTGACCATACGGAAACAGCATATTCGAAATGTGGACGAACTAACGATTTATATAGCTTGTTAATGAGTGATGGTCTTTTGAAATCAATGTATATATTAATGTATTTTGATATATATTCTCATATGATATTTGACTGTATATGTGAATATATGTTTATTTATGTATTTTAATATATATATAATATTTTCATATATGTTTGTAAGGTGTAGTAGTGAAGCAATAAACTGTTTTCATAAATGATTTATTCTAATAAGTATATAAATGTCTGTACTGCATGCATTAGCACCTCGGTAAAGTACGATGTTAATTACTTTGCACGTGATGGTATATAATGGGAGAGCTGCTAATCTGAATAATGTGGGGGGATTTTGTCCAGCCCGCTCACTTTTGTGGATGGATTCTGTCCAGGAGGGATATTGTCCGGAGGTATTTTGTCCGGGGGGATTGTGTCCGGGAGGGATTATGTCCCGGATCCACTATTTCATAACTTAGTGCTGACTTTGTATTTTTCTATACTAAAAATCTGCTATTCATAATATTTAGTAAATTGTAGTATTTTCATTTAATATCATGTAAACTGGTGCTGACTTTGTATTATTTTATACTTAATAATTTTATGCTTTATACTGCATAGCTAGTCTCATATAAAAGAAAGGTCAGTACCTACCACTTCAGTTTATTCCAAGACTGAGAAGTATAGGCCTGCATGTTCATGTTACCATGGAGGTCATAAAGACAAATAAGGGTGGAGTGAAATTGTGTTACAACGGTTACATGTATGTTAAAAAATAAAATAAAAGATTATGTAAGATGGCAATGTGTTAAACAGAGGAGTGAATGCTGTAAAGGAGGCCTGACCAGCGATCTCACGGTAAGTATGAGAGCCACGATATTTTACTTTTTCAAAAAGTTATCTCCTGGTAGTTTTTGGTAGCTATACAGATTTTCATTTATGTTTAGCATTTTAATTAGTAATATGATACATATAAATTTGCCTAGCTCTAATCTATATCCCTAGCCACCATAACCAAACTATAGGACTTTATGTACGGTGATGCACAAATATTGAAACTTTGTCTTCAACTATTATTGAATCGTCACTAACCCGAACCAATAAAATTCATTAGTTGAATTAATCAGTGAATATTTCTCTTCAATATTTTAGTAATTGACGGCATCTTTTGATAAAGTTAACCCATCTCACTAGGCAGCAGCGATCGCAGTGGCCCCCTTGTGCACGGAGGACATTTTAGTATAGATCATTTAACTTTGAATATTCAACATTCTTAATAATAATTATTTTAATGATTATTCCTTTTTCTTTCTTTTTGATTTTCTTTAAACTAGTTGTTGTGGTAACGAAGGAATTTTTAAAGTACACACAAAAGTTTCTAGTTGGACATGGTAGCCCCACATATAAAATGTTATATTCAAACTGCCGGATTTGGAAAAAGACCATTTATTTAACTACAGCAGCAAACTTACAAAAACAAGAACAAACCAGAGCATTTTAAGTTTGGCATTCGAAAATTCATCTGCTCTATTTTGTACTCACTATAAAGTTTAATCTTTGTTTTAAAATACAGAATTGTCCTCTTCTGCTGACTAAATGATCGATTTGAGCTGACAAACTCATTATATCACATCCTCTTCAGTAATTAGTACGTGTCAGTCTCTCTTGCTGACTAAATCATCAGCGATTTGAATTCACCAACTCCTCACTATATCACATCCTCTTCAGTAATTAGCGTCACTGTCCTGCTGACTAAATCATCGGCGATTTCAACTGATCAGCTCCTCACTATATCATATCCTCTTCAGTAAGTCGTGTCATGCTGACTAAATCATCAGCAATACAGGAACAACGGCGGACCATACTAGTATTATGTTCATTTGACGTTTAGTTTAAAATAACCCAGAGAAATGGCGATAGGAGCGTGGACAACATAAGAAATGCGTTTCATTTCCAGTTTCGCTGTGCAATAAAAGTTGATGCGTTATGATGAAACATGCCAAGTACAAAAAATAATTTCTGTACACATTATGGATGAAGAGCCTACGCTAACTAGATCACAATAATATTTGAATGTGTAAAAATGGAAAAAATGACCACGTCATGATATAAAAATAGTTTAAAATTGTACAATGACCATTTCTTTATAGAGTTTATTGGTTTGGAACTGGTATAGTGATCAGGATAGGGACATCCATCGATTGCTGCGCAAACGATGGATCGATCGATAGCGCAGCGTGATCGATTGATCGCGCAAATCGATCGATCGCGCATGACATATATATATATATATATATATATATATATATATATATATATAAATATATATATATATATATATATATATGTCGGCATGCTCCGCCTTTACAATGTATTTCAGTTCGAAGCTTTAAGAATCATTTAGATAAAAACCTAAGCAAGAGGCTGTAATGATTATTATTTATTTTATTTTATTTGTTTTTGTTTTGTTATCATTTGTTTGTTTGATTTTCATTCATTATTAGTTATATGTCAATTTATTATTATTTACTATTTACTTGTTTGTTTATTATCTAACTATACCTATGCATTTATTTATGTATTTTATTTGTTACTTACATTATTATATTTATTAATTATTTTATTATTATTATGATTTGGGAAGTAGGAGAGGTCACCGAATGTCCTTAGGTGAGGTCACTGGAGGAAAGGAAGGTCCTAGGCGATGGACATCATCATTCTGGTCCAGAATTATGGTTCCTTTAACCAGAAGTTCTCTCGTCGGGGGGATTCCATGTTCGTGTAGGAACCATAATTCTGGACCAGAATGATGATGTCCATCGCCTTTCTCTACTGGAAGCTCTTTATATAAAATATTTATCACCCTCAATAAATATCCAGAGTGGTGATCTCCTGACCCTTCCCTCTAGTAGAGACATTTCACCACTCCCCCGATAAAGCTCCCCACGGAGCGCCATGTACCCAAATGTCCAGCAAAATTGTATAGACCTTTTCCAATGTTAGTTTTTGCATTTATAACCATGTACCAGAACCACTGTATTCAGTTGAAAATGGAACAAGAGTTACGAAACGTCCTGTCAGTAAATAATAGAATCGACTTTATTCGTCTCCATGCCCTACACTTTCGGAGAATTCCTATATTCCTTAAGTAAGGATGAGAAACGCCTCTTTCGAAGAATTGAAAGTCTTCAGAAAAAGATTATCAACGCTGAGATATCCGTCGCATTTAACACTACATGCATCAGAGAAAGATTGCTGCCGAAATACACAAATATATATATATATATAATGTACATACATATATATACGCACACACACACACACACACACACATATATATATATATATCATAGTAAGGTAATGTCGTAGCACATTAGTAAATTAAACTTTCTATCCCACCGTTGGAATCACACTAATTTCGAAAGTTCTGTACATTTCGATCACTAAATGTGATCCTCTTCAGCAGAATGAGTACATGGTGGAAAACATATACATATATACAAAAATGTGAGGTGAGAAAAAGGAACAAGAGAAGAGCTCTAGACATTTTAATAATGAAAAATTGAATTGTTTGTAATTCATAGTTTACAGAAAATCTACCCATACATGAAGTTACATTTTTTTTAGCCACCATTCGGACAAAATGAAATATAGTGTTTTGCTTCGGGCTTATTTTTACGAGCACTCAGAATTTGCAGCCCACACTATTTAGATTCAGAAATAACAGTAAGAAAATAACTTACAAGATTAGGATACCCGGATTGGTTCCTGCAAAAAGCCCTTAGCAGGGCTAAAGTAATTTTTCGTAAATCTACCCCCCCCCCTCTACTAACAAACACAAATGGGATAACAAATGTAGTAAATTACCTTTTAATAACTCTATAAATGAAATGTCCTAATTATTACCAAAAGAAAATATCAACGTCATCTTCAATTATCCTAATACCTTGTTCAGAAAAATAGTTAATGTACACCGTAGACCACCAAGTGACATCATCCTAGGTGTTTTTAAGTTGCCATGTTTAGATTGTGATAATGTTTATTAGGGAGAAACTGGAAGAAACTTGGCAACCAGAATCAAAGAACATAAGAATTCTGTAAAATATGGTCAAGAAAGCACAGCGGTATTTCAGCACACTGCAAATAAAGATCATCGCATACATTGGGATGCTGCTGAAATAATTTATAAATGAAAATGTAGTTTCAGAAGGAAAATAATCTAGTCTTCCCTGATTGAATATTTCCCTAATATTAATATTTCAAACGGGCAATAATCACCTGACTGCATTACCACCTCAGCTGTCAATCTACCATTACCTTATTTACTCCAAGGTGACAAAATTCCACAAGACCCGCGGAGCGTCGGTCACGTAACCTAAGCTCTCCCCTTGCTCCTTTTTCACACCTCACATTTTTGTATATATGTATATGTCTTCCACCATGTACTCATTCTGCTGAAGAGGATCACAGTTAGTGATCTAAATATAAAGAACTTTCGACATTAGTGTCTTTTTTCTGACGGTGGGATAAAAAGTATATATATATATATATATATATATGGATGTATATATGTACATATATATGTATTATATATATATATTATATATATATGTACTTGTATATGTATGTATGTACATAAATATATATATATATATATCTACATGTATATATATATATATATATATATATATGTGTATATATATACATATGTATATACATATATGTATATATATACATATATATATATGTACACACACACACACACACACACATATATATATATATATATATATATATATATATATATATGTGTGTATGTTTCTTAAGACAGATTGAACATTTTTAGAAGCTCCGCGGTGGGATACGAACCCTGACTCGAAAATCACGGGGCCAAGACGTTAGCAACTATGCTACGGTGATGGTACAAAAGGACTGTACTAGTCCCCGACCACGCTTCACGTAACATTGAAGATCTAATCTCAATTTCATCTAATCCCGTATTAGGCGAGCCTTCCGACAAGTTGTGTATGTTTCTTAAGACAGATTGAACATTTTTAGAAGCTCCGCCGGGTCAGGGTTCGTATCCCACGGCGGAGCTTCTAAAAATGTTCAATCTGTCTTAAGAAACATACACAACTTGTCGGAAGGCTCGCCTAATACGGGATTAGATGAAATTGAGATTAGATCTTCAATGTTACGTGAAGCGTGGTCGGGGACTAGTACAGTCCTTTTGTACCATCACCGTAGCATAGTTGCTAACGTCTTGGCCCCGTGATTTTCGACGCACGGGTCAGGGTTCGTATCCCACGGCGGAGCTTCTAAAAACATATATATATATATATATATATATATATATATATATATATATATATATATATATATACATATATATATATTTATTATATATATGTATATATATGTATATATATATATACATATATATATACATATATATATATATATATATATGTACATATATATATATATATATATATATATATATATATATATATGCAAAACGCTCACCACCCCACGTGATCCACAAGATTACTGATAACCACAGGGAAAAAAACGGAAAAGAAAACTAGAATTCCCAAGCGCTTTCATGATATTTCACATCTTCAGGGGATTACGCTTGGGAATTCTAGTTTTCTTTTCCGTTTTTTTCCTGTGGTTATCAGCAATATATATATATACTTATATATATATATATGTATATATATGTATATACATGTATATATATATGTATATATATATATATATATGTATATATGTATATATATATATATATATATATATATATATATATATTCACACACACTGAATGGTCCCCAGTGCAGATCTTAATCTTTTTTCAACCACATTGACATTTTACTTCTAATTCCATGTCATCACGAACGAGACTGGCAATGCGCTCGACGGAGACATATACGGAAACTGATACGAAGCGAAGCCAAGGGCTCGAACCTAAGCTCAGACGTATCAAAGTAACAGTGACTAACCACTGCGCCATCAAGAGAGATATAAGTTGAGTAAAATTTCTTACATTTGTATGTTCGAGCCACATACATATACACGAATTTTGTGCTCAACCCACCCCTGCTAGGATGGTACAATGGTAGTGTGTGCGCGTTGGTAAGTGTTATTCACACACACTGAATGGTCCCCAGTGCAGATCTTAATCTTTTTTCAACCACATTAACTTTTTACTTTTAATTCCATGTCATCACGAACGAGACTGACAATGAGCTCGTCGGAGACATATACGGAAACTGATACGAAGCGAAGCTAAGGGCTCGAACCTAAGCTCAGACGTATCAAAGTAACAGTGACTAACCACTGCGCCATCAAGAGAGATATAAGTTGAGTACAATTTCTTACATTTGTATGTTCGAGCCACATACATATACACGAATTTTGTGCTCAACCCACCCCTGCTATGATGGTACAATGGTAGTGTGTGCGCGTGGGAAAGTGTTATATATATATATATATATATATATATATATATATATATATATATATATATATTGAGAGGATTAGGAGAGGAACAGAGGGAGTAATAGGTAAGGAACAGTGTGGGTTTAGGAAAGAAAGGTGTTGCATAGATCAGATTTTTGTGGTAAGGCAGATATGTGAGAAAGCTTTAGGAAAAGGTAAGGATATTTTTAGGGGCATTCATGAATTTGGAAAAGGGTTATGACAGGTAGATAGGAATGCACTGTACGACGTATTGCAGATATATGGAATTTGAGGAAAGGTGTTAAGAGCAGTCAAGAGTCTTTACGAATGTAGTAGAGCCTGAGTTAGAATGCTAATTGGAGAGAGTGAATGTTTTGAGGTAAAGGTGGGACTTCACCAGTTATATATTATGTCACTTTGGCTGTTTAATTTATACATGGATGGGGGTGGTGCGAGAGATGAATGCAAGAGTGATGGGCCGGGGACTGGAAATGGTTAAAGAAAATTGAGAAAATGGGAGATAAGCCTGTTGTTGTATACTGACGACAGTGCGCTTGTGACAGGATCAGATGAGGGATTAAGGAAGTTAGTGACAGAGTTAGGGAAGGTGTGCAAAAGAAGGGATTTCAAGATATATATGAATAGAAATAAGGTGATGAGATGTACAAGGGGATAATGTGGCAGCAAATTGAAAGTGGGTATTAAGGGGGAGAGACTGGAGGAAGTAGCTAATTTTAGATACTTGGATGCGAATATGGCGGGAAGGAGAGGATTGGAGGTGGAGGTAAAATGTAGATTTAGAGAAACAAGTAAGTTCCTTGTTAGATTAAAAAGTGTAATGAGAAATAGACATTGGGAATGGATGCTAAGAGGATATTGTATGAACGAGTGATTGTGCGGACAGCACTATATGGGGCAGAAACATGGAGCATAAGAGAGGAAGAGAGAAGGAGTTTTAATGTGTTTGAAATGCCTGAGAAGTATGGTAGGGGCTACTAGGATGGATAGAGTGAGAAACGAGGAGGTGGAAAAGAGTGCAGGGATGGCTAAGGAGTTGAGAGATAGGGTATATGAAAGAGTACTGGGATGGTTTGGACACATGGAAAGAATGAATAAAGAAAGGAAATGAAAAATGAGATTGTTGTTCCATTAGAAATTATTTTCAAGAAATCCATCATATCCGGAGATGTCCCATGAGAATGGAAGCTAGCTAACGTTACTCCCATATTAAAAAAAGGTGACAAAAAGAAACCAAATATCTATAGGCCTATAAGATTGAATTCAATCGTAGGAAAAATAATGGAAACTATGATCAGAGATGCTATCGAACATCATTTAGAAAGTAACTGTTTGATAAATGATAGCCAGCATGGTTTCAGACGGAAACGTTCTTGCGTGACTAACTTACTCGAATTCTACAACACAGTTATCTCGAATTATGACAAAAGAAACAATATAGATCTAATATATCTATCTTTGCAAAAGCTTTTGATACCGTCCCACACGAAAGACTACTTACTAAATTAGCTTCGTACGGAGTCAGTGGTAGCCTATTAAATTGGACTAGTAATTGGTTGAATGATCGAAAACAGAGAGTTGTTCAAAATAGAAAAAACTTCTAGATGGAAAAATGTTACAAGTGGAGTTCCTCAGAGTTTCATTGTTGGGCCACTTCTGTTCATAGTATATATAAATGATATAGTCCATGGACTAAAATCTACTGTTTCCAAATTTGCTGATGATACAAAACTGTGCGGAATGGCAAAATGATCACTTAAGCCAATTACGTATACAAGAAGATTTAGACAAATTACAGCAATGGTCTGAAAAGTGGCCAATGAAATTTAACACAAGTAAATGCAAGGTAATGCACATAGGTAAAAATAACAGTAGGTACGATTACAAGTTATTTAGAAATTCATTAACAGAAGTGGATAGTGAAAAAGATCTCGGTGTAATTATCTGTAACGATTTTAAATCAATAGTAGTGTATTTCAGCCTCTGAGAAAGCAAATAAGATTCCAGGACTAATTGCGCGATCTTTTGATTTCAAAAGTCCATCACTCATTAACAAGCTATATAAATCGTGAGTTCGTCCACATTTGTAATATACTGTTTCTGTATGGTCACCGAATCTCATTAAAGACATTGACAGACTGGAAAAGTACAACGGCGAGTCACAAAACTGATTCCAAATATCAAAAATAAATCATACGAAAATCGATTAAAACATATGAATCTGTTTTCCCTAAAAAAGCGTAGACTCAGAGGTGACTTGATACAGGTCTTTAAATTTCTAAAGGGAATTAAAAACATCAAAACTGACAAAATCTATCACATTGAATGAGAATCAGACAAGAAACAATGGTCTTAAACTGTCCGGAAATAGATTAAATTTAGAAGTGGGTAGAAACAATTTTGCCAACCGTGTAGTTAATGAATGGAATAAACTTCCTGCACAGATTGTGTAATGTAATTCAGTTCGAAGCTTTAAGAATCATTTAGATAAACACCTAAGCAAGGTGCTGTAACGATTATAATGTATTTTATATTACTTGTTTTTGTTTTGTTATCATTTGTCTGTTTGATTCTAATTTATTATTAGTAATATGTCAATTGATTATTATTTACTATTTAACTGCTTGTTTATTATTTGAATATACCCATGCATTTATTTATGTATTTTATTTGGTAGTTACATTATTATATTTTTCATTTATTCATTTATTATCATCATGATTTTTTTGGCACCCGACCTAGTTGTGAACCAAAAGGTCTCCTGTCGGCATGCTCCGCCTTTGTAATTTTTTGTAAAGATTAGTAAAAGAGGTGTGGAAGGCAGATACGGAAGAAATTAACATGATGGGTGACCAAGGATAAGATGGATGGATGGGATAAAAGGGGCATTGGGAAAGAGGGGAATGTCTGTTGAGGATAAAAGGGAGATGCCAGAAGATAAGGATGAGTGAAGAATAGTTGTGTATGGATGATGTTGAGATGCATGGAAGGGAGTAGGTGGAGGATAGGAGGTGAGGGAGTATATGTAAATTGATTGTTTGAGTCAGTTAGAAGAGAATTCTCCCCGTCGTCTCTGTTTCTGCATGAGTGGATGGAGAGGGGATTGACGGTTAAATGAACCTGTGGATGTGCTGTGTCTTGCTATATTACTTATGGCACAGGAAAGTGGGCGAGAGGCAGGGATGATCCGTCATCCAGAAGGAGCCAAGAAAAGAGGGAGGGAGGGGATGAATGGGAGTGAAGTATGTGGGGAAGGAATGAGTAGGAGTGGATGGTATGCCTTTTTTTTGTTATCTCCCTTGTAAGGGGGGAAAAGCCTTTGGTGTATATATATACATACATAAGTACACACACACACACACACACACACACACACACACACACACACACACACACACACACACACACACACACACATATATATATACATATATATATATATATATATGTATATATATAGACATATACTAATAAGAACACGGGTATGTGTATTCACTTATGCAAAGTAGACCACTTGGAAAAAAGAACCTAACGAAGTAGAGCGCTTTCGTATATTACATCTTCATTGCAACAAGTACATAGTAATAGAAATGCATAGATAATATATACATGTATATATTTTCTATGAATTTCTATTACTATGTACTTGTTGCACTGAAGATGTAATATACGAAAGCGCTCTGCTTTGTTAGTTTCTTTTTTCCAAGTGGTCTACTTTGCATATATATATATATATATATACATACATATATATATATATATATATATATATGTATATATGCACAAGAAAGAGTCACTCCGTAACCTGCTTGAAGAAACATCAGGACTAAAATTCACAACTGAAGAAGACGTTAATGGTTCTCTTCCTTTCCTTGATGTATTGCTTCAACAAGAGGGTGACAAGTTCTCCACTTCCGTTTATTTTAAGCCCAACAACCCTGGTCTCTGTCTTAATGGGAACAGTGAGTGCCCCCAACGTTACAAAGATAGTACCATCAGTGCCTTCTTTAGGAGGGCACTCACCCACTGCTCACGCTGGACCTCCACTCAAGCAAAAATAAACAGGGCCACTCAAGTTCTAGTTAATAATGAACATTCCAATCAAGACTGCCAGCGTGTCTTAAAAAGTGTCATCGACAAATGGTACCTCGGGCCTCCCACCCCAATAGCAGGCGAAGGTGAGATTTTTACCTTGTTTTACCGTGCCCAAATGTCCACAGCTTACAAGGAAGATGCGAAGGTTCTGAATAGAATTATTCACCGAAACATAAATCCCAAAAGTGAGAATGACAAAGTTCGTCTCTATATATTACCGCAACCAAAAAACAGCTACACTTTTAATTAGAAACAACACTTCTCCTCGCCCCGAAGGTGCCGCTTGCACCAGCGTAGTATACAAATTTTCCTGCCCCCTAGAGGACTACGCCAAACGAGAACGACATTGTCGAGAAGAGTGTCTTCCCACTTGTCAAGTGGAGGCCCCAAACTACACCTACTAGAAAAACACAACACACAAATCACAAGAAAACTTTTAGAAGACAACACCGTCATTCTCGCCAAGGAATCAGAAAAGTGTAGACTTTTTTTCCTGGAAGCACTTATTATACGAGACATACAACCAACTATCAACAGACAAGTGGAAGCCCCTACATTACTCCCCAGCATGAAGCCCCTCCCTAGGACCAGTAGCCCTCCCAACCACAACAACATACCTTCCAGCCACACCGACACCCAAGTCCCTCTCCGACGTTCCGCCAGACTCATAGAGAGGACACTTGGCCCTCAACGGACATTTGCCCCACAGTGACAAAATCCCCTGTCAGCCCACACATGTAATGTGACCTCTCCCCGTGTCTTACGTCGTGACCTCCCCCCTTGTCTTACGTTGTGACCTCACCCAGAGCCTTTTTTCTATGTTTATTATGTCCTGTACTCTCTGTCTCTATTACATGTCGACATGGGGGTCCCCCAGGGCTCCGTCGTCGCCCCCCTACTCTTCACCCTGCTACTAGCGGGGGTGGGAGAGGGGGTGAGACATGACACCATAGTCACTGCCTACGCGGACGACATAGCCCTCTGGAGGAAGTCCAGGTACCGACGGCCAAAGAAGAACTCTGCAAATCATCGGGCGGAGGTAAGGGTATTTCAAGAGCAAGTGGACGTGGTCGTAAACCATCTCATGGACCTTGGATTCACCCTCTCCGGGACCAAAACTGTATACATGCCGGTGCACAGCAAGGGTTATAACGCAGGTCAGTATCCGGACTGGAATCAAATCACGGTCTGCGGTACTGCTGTGAAACCCGCTGCCTCCGTCCGCTACCTGGGGGTCACCTTCCAGCGGGACGGCCTTTGGAACGAGCACCTGAGACTAGCCTGTCTCAGTGCCAGACGGGCGCTCAATCTCGTCAGAGTCATCCGTCGGGAGAAATGGGGCCAACGCAGGGAAACTCTGATTCCCATCATTCAGAGCCTCGTGCGTTCCCGCCTTCTCTTCGGCGCCCCCGCTCTCCACGACCTCCCTCCGACGGCCGTGCAAAGAATGGCTCGGGTAGAGTGCCAAGCGCTCCGCCTAGGGCTAGGACTAGCAAAGTCGGTTCCCCAGGCCCAAATCTACAATGAAGCCGGCCTACTACCACTCAGGCATTGCCTGAAGAAGGGTGCCTGTACATACCTATTCAGCTCTGCAAGGGTACCTAACTCCACAGATGAAGAGATGGATGAGAGCTGGAACTCAGCCTCCACCCCCGTTCCCGTTCACGGCCTTCCCTTTACAGTAAGGGACATCTGCAAGAAGGCCAAAATCCAACCTGGCCAACGCCGGAGGATTGCCCAGACCCAGGTGGACCCCTTCCCTCCGTGGGCCCTCACCCCTCCTGAGGTGGAGCTTAACCTTCCCGGGCTTAGCCGTCGAGACGACCCACACACGCTTGCAGCGCGAGCAAGGGAGCAGATTGCGCTCAAATACCGTGACGACCTGCTGATATATACAGACGGATCAGTGTTCGAAGATGGACGCTCAGGAGCAGGCATCTACCTGTACAACACAAAGGAAGCTCACCCAGTGAAACTACCCCCCACCTCCATCCTCACGGCTGAGCTCGTCGCCATCAGAGAGGCAGTGCAAATTGTACTCGCCCTTCCCCACCCACCACCGCAGGTAACGGTGCTATCAGACTCGAAATCTAGTCTAATAGCTATCCAGAACGGCAGCTGTGCGTCACGTCCCGCCATCCTTAACGACGTCCTGTGCCTTCTAACGGAGGCCGGCAGGGCAGGAGTCCACTTCCGATTCCAATGGGTCCCCTCGCACGTGGGCCTCCTTGGCAACGAGATGGCAGACAAAACTGCCAAAACAGGTGCCACATTGCCTAACAGCAAAGTCACCTCAATCCAACCCTCTGCACATGACTTCTTTTGCAAAATTGACCGCGCTGCCTGGGACATCTGGAAATTGGAGTACCACTCTACTGCTGTTGAACGTGGATGGCTCCTTAAGACCTGCCTTGGACCGACGCCCCCCTACCTTCTCCTCTCTACCCCCGTACATTGCGGCAACAGTCAGCAGGATACGGGTGAATCACTGGCGGACCAAATATACCACTTCCCGCTGCACCTGTGGCGCGGAAGTATCTTTCAAGCACTGCCTCTTCTTGTGCCCCGAATTGGAAGCCCACTTCTGGCCCCTAAGGTCAAACTTCAATGACCCTGCCACAGCCCTCGAACGCCTCATTGCGGACTCCTCCTCCAAAGTCGACCTCCTCGTCCTTGCAGCCAACCTCGTCTGCTCCTCCCCAGTCGGGGGACTGCTGTAAACACCCCGACCACCCCCACATGCACCCGCATGCCCACAAGCGAAAATCAAAACTCTTACCCAATTACACAACTTCTCAAATCACCCCAACACTTCCCTAACATCTCCAAATACACTATTTGAAGCCACCCAGAAACTACAAGCCAGTCCCTAAATCGGCTAGCTCCGCTGGGACTAAAATCACAAAACTTGAACTTGTCTCTATTACATTGAAAATGCTAACTGCGTTTAGCGAAACGTCTGTACATTTTTTCTCAACAAAAGTTCCTAATGTCTACTGGAAATATATTATTCCGTCTGGCCTGTGAAAACCAGAAATCTACGTTCAGAAGACTTGAAAGTCTACTTAAGAAGCTTTGTAGCGCCGAATGGGCATTTGTTTTTAACAAAACATGTTTAAAAGAAAACCTGCTGCCAAGACTTACATATATACATATATATATGTATATACATATATATATATATATATATATATATATATACATACACACACACACACACATATATATATATATATATATATATGTAAATCTTGGCAGCAGGTTAGGGAGCAGGTTTTCTTGAAAGCATTCTCTACTAAATGTTACAGTATACTCGGCATTGGTTATCTTCTTTAAATTTTCTGTCGTTCTTGCTAGTTTTTTTCTCTGTAGGAGAAAATGAAAACACAACGTTACCAAATTAATCCATAATAAGTTTGTATTTAAAAACATATACATTACATACGACGTTTCGCCTAGACTTTAGGGTAGATGGAACAGAAGGCACATTTACTTCAAGTATGTATTGGAAACCTATTGATTCCGGAAGATGTTTAAATGGTTTGAGAAAATGCCCTTCAAAATACAAAATCAATGTGGTACGCATGTATATTTGAAGAGCTTTTATAATATGTTCAAATTGATACCTTCTCCACCAAGAATTAAATAGAATCAAGCAAATGCTAACTAATAATGATTCTCTAATGAAAGAAATTGGCAAAGAAATTAAAGATAAATTGAAGAAATTCACCACTGACTTAAGTAATGTTGAAAATATAAAGAATGAGATAAGCATCTACTATCAAAGTAAAATGTCATATACATACAAAGAAGATGAAAAGTGCTAAAGGAAACCATACATAAGAACCGTAAAGCTAAGAAGTAAGAGGATAATCTGAACTTAGTAATTTATTATTCTAACCCCAGAACTTCATCGGTTATGAAAAACAGCTTGGCAGTAGTAAAAGACAAATCAAAACAAAGTTATGTGGAGTACAAACTCATGCCCTTTCAACAAAGACGGTGCGCTTCGCAATGGGGACTATTGGCCACACAACTCAAACTTTGTCACAAAGTCTCATATATGATATACAAAACGAGGCAATAAAATCACGTCCCACAAAAGTACATAAGACGAACATATGGCGGGATAATTTGAACAATAATACTATAATAGTATTAAAGACTAATAAGAAGGGAAAATGAAAATGCTAGAAAGCGATGTTGATAAGAAATTACCTACCAGAAATAAATTGTCTATCTATCAATATATATAGGCTTTTTCTCTTTTCCAGGAGTAGTCAAAGACAAAAGGCATATACCCACACCTACCCATTTAATTCCCACCCATTCCACTCCCACCCACCACCCTTTCCTCCCTTCCATCTTATCTCCTCATGGATGACGGGTCATCCCTGTATCCCACCCACTATCCTGGAGAAGAAACAGTGCAGCGAGACACAGCACATCCACAGCAAGGCCATTTTACTTAATCGGCGACCACCCCGCCCTCTCCATCCCCTCATGAATAAAAATAGAAGAATGGGAGAAATCCCTCCGAGCTGCGTCAAAATATCATTTACACATAATCACTCCTTTACCCCCCATCCCGCTCCCACTCCCTTCCTTGCATCATAGTATCATCTATATACAGCCATTCTCCACTCACCCTTATTTTCTGCCTTCTCCCCTTCTCGCTTAATAATCATTCTCCCTTACTCAACGCCCCTTTCACCCCATCCATCCATCTCATCCTCGGTTGTCCCCTCATGTTCACTCCATCAACCTCTGCCTTGCACACTAATTTTACTAATATTTCTTCGGTCATTCTTTCCTTCTATTCAAACCATTCCAATACTCTTTCATCAGTTGTATCTCACATCAATTTTCGACCCCCGCTCTTCTACTCGTCTCCTCATTTCTCAATCTGTCCAACCTTGTAGCCTCTACCATATTTCTCAGACATTTCATCTCAAACATATTTAAAAAATTTGTTCTCTGTCTCTCTTATATTCTATTCCTCAGCCCCATACAGAGCTGTCAGCACAATCACCCCTTTGTATAGTATCCTATTTGCATCCATTCCTAACTGCTTATTTCTCATTACACTTTTTAATCCCCCGAGGCACTTGTTTGTTCCTCTCAATCTACAGTTTACCTCCACCTCCGCTCCACCATTTCCTGCCGAGTGTAACCCCCGGTACCTAAAGCTATCCACTTCCTCCAGCGTCTCTCCTTTAATATTTGCTTGCAAATTGCTGCCATTCTCTCCCCTTGTACATCTTATCACCTTATTTCTACCCACATTTACCTTCAATTTTCTATCACATATTTCCCCAAATACAGTCACTAAGTTTTTTAGTCCCTCTTATGACCCTGCCACAAGCGCAATGTCGTCAGTAAACAATGACTGGCTCACTTCCCACTTTTCTCCATTTTTTTTAAACCATCTCCAATCCCCTTCCATTACCTTCGCATTTACTTCCTTCGCTACCCCATCTATGTGCACATTGAACAGCCATGGCGACATGCCACATCCCTGACGCAATCTCACCTTTACCTCAAACAATTTGCTCTCTTCATTTACAGTTTTATCATAGGCTCTACTACTCTCTACTACCCTTAATAGATTTCCCTCGATCCATATAACTACAAAACCTCCCACGGTGCCTTCCTGTCCACCCTGGTATATGCCTTTTCCAAATCCATAAAGGTCCCAAAAAGTATCCTTACCTTTTCCTAAAGCTTTCTCACATATCTGTCATACTACAAAAATCTACCTAACCTAAACCCACACTATTCCTTACCAATTACTTTCTTTTTCCTCCCCTAACCCACTCAATTAAAACCCTCCCAATTACATTCAACAAAGTGATCCCTCTGAAACTACTACACACACATTTGTCCCCTTTTCCTTTGTAAAGCGGAACTATACAACCACTCCTTCAATCATCCGTCATTCTACCCTCCCTTAGACACACATTAAACAACATCACTAACCAGTCCACTATTACTGTACCTCCCTTTGTCAGACACTTCACATAACACCCATCTAAACAATGTGCCTCATTTACTCTCATAATTTTCAGAGCTACATGCACCTCTTATTTCTCCTCCATTTCCTTCAACCATAACTGGCCTTTTCTTAGTGTCTCCCACTGCTACTACCACTCCACATTTGTCAGTTCCCTGAAATACTCTGGCCATTTTCTTACCGCCTACGCTTTCATTATCTTTTCTCCACCTGTATTTTTTACCTTTTCTTATCTCTTTGATACTTGGGTGCAAATGTGCCGGAGAAGGGAGGAGTGGAGGTAGAGGTAGAATGTAGATTGAAAGAAGGGAGGAAATGCCTTGGGTGTTAAAAAGTGTTATGAGAAATAGACATTTGGGAATCGATGCTAAGATGAGATTGCATGAAGCGACAGCAATGTACGGGGCAGGAACATGGAGAACAAGGGAGGAAGAGAGGAGTTTAAATGTGTTTGAGATGAGGTACCTGGGAATTATGATAGAGGTTACTAGGCTGGGTAGAGTGAGAAATGAAGTGATGAGGAGAGCGGGAGTGGAAAGGGAGTTGGGATATAGAGTTGATGAAAGAGTACTAGAATGGTTTGGACTATGGAAAAATGAGAGAAGAAAGGTTAGTGAAAGAGGTGTGGAAGGCAAAGGTGGAAGGAGTGAACATTAGGGGGCGACCTAGGATGAGATGGACGGCTTGGGTAAAAGGGGCATTGGAAAAGAGGGGAATGTCTGTTGAGGAGGGACGGGAGAGGACAGGAGATAGGGTTGATTGGAGAATGGTTTTGTACGGATGATGATATAATGCATGAGGGTGAGTGGGAGGGAGGTGGTGAGGAAGGGAGTATCTGTGAGAAATAAATTGACGCAGCTCGAATGAATTCTCTCCGTCTTCTCCTTTTCTGTACGAAGGGGCGGAGAGAGGGGGGGTCGCCGCCTTGATGAAACGGTCTGTCTGTGGATGTGCTGTATATTGCAACACTGCTTCTGACCCAGGACAGTAGGTAAGATGCAATGATAACCCGTCATCAAGGAGGTGCCAAGATAAGAGAGAGGGAAGAGGGTGGATGGG
Source organism: Oratosquilla oratoria (assembly GCF_046742065.1). NCBI lineage: Eukaryota > Metazoa > Arthropoda > Malacostraca > Stomatopoda > Squillidae > Oratosquilla > Oratosquilla oratoria. The sequence goes on along the minus strand of NC_134814.1, from coordinate 28,637,275 downwards.
AGTGGAGTATTTTAGGGATGGAATGGGTGGGAGGGTTTTTTTTATGCCATTTTTTTTTAACTACCTCCCTTGCAAGGGGGAAAAGGCCTTTGGTATATGTATGTGTGTATCTGTTTTATTTTCTTCCCCTTCCTGTCTTGATTTCCTCCCAAATCATCTTATTATTGCTTTCAATATTTTCTGTCATACTCGCCCTTTTTGTATCCTTTATCTTTTGTTTTGCTTCTCTTCTTTTTCTTTATACTTCTCATATGTTTCTCTCGTCCTATTTTGCAACTAGCCACTGAATGTTCACTTTACTCTTCTACAATTTTCTTCACTTCATCGTCCCATGTTTCCCCTGTTAACTTCCGTTGTTGTTACTGTTCACTAATCCGTCTATTGTTCCCTTCTATGGTCCCCTTTCACTTCTAACTTTCTTTTTATTACTGCCTTTATGTAGGGTAATCCCCATATTTTCTGTAGGAAGACCCTTTGCTTCCTGTCATCTTACTTAGGGGGAATTACTGTTGATTTTTTCTTCACTAATTCTCTACAACGTTATTGTCTCATGTATACCAGAGGACTCCCATCCGGAATCCTCAATTTGATCACTAGGTCAGTTCTTATTGACGTCAAGATTTCTTTAGCCCAATGATCTTTGCTCTTACATCTAAGTGCCTACCCTATGGGCGTGGCTTTACTCCCATGAACCAATTGAATTTTTCCACCTCCTTTCTTTCTCCAACCAGAAAGACTGTTACAAACACTCAAGCAATATTGAAATCAATTCATCACTGGCTTAGTTTACATATTGTTGTATCAGCATAATGCAACAATGAAATCGGGTCCCTAGCGGTTGTTTATAAACTTTAGACGAAGAGCACGATTATGTAACTCCGCGCCTGTTGTTTACCAAACATCCAGCTCATAAAATGAAATTCTCACCACCTACCTCTCTATCTAGCTTACTTGTCTACCTTTATCTACCAGCCTCTTACAGGGCTCGGAGGCTACCCTTGGTCGTCCGACCAACCATTTTCTACCACCCTCTTACAGGGGTCGCTGGAAACATACTTGAAAAATACCTTATACAAGAAGTTATTAAAACTATTTCCGCATAAGCTAGCAAAAATGTATTATCCTTCAATAGATGTTGTCATCAGAACATATGCCACATATAACAAACAGATAAGTAACCCTTCCAAAATGCATAAATGTCAGTAGCATAAAAAAGACACAAGACAAAATAATTATAACACAGACACAAATATGATGTCAAATTGAGTTTCAAAATTTATAACTACCAAATTCTAAGGTGTTATAAATTAATTTACCAGTAGCAAAATCAGGAAAGCTGTCATAGAGTTCAATGTCTTTCTTCTTATTGTGAAATTTGATTAAAAACAGAAACAATCAAAATAAGACAATATTAGAATAATTGTTTGTGTTAATTCTCAATGGAGAATGTGTTCACCTTTTCAAAGATGATGAATTGTGTATCAATGAAATATGTTACAACAGTTATATACACAGCATTAAAGATGTTAGTAATAATAGTGCCTCTGCATAATTTCACATTTGTTCCACACACACTTATTTCACTTTTTGTCTATGAGACATACTAGTGAAGCTCCATAATAATATTCAATGCTTCACAAAAGAAAATATAGTTCAATACTTATTGGCACTTCCGTATATTTTGGCAAGGGTCCAAGTCTTCATGACTGACCAAGGCTCCAGGTCTTTATGACTAACCAAGGCTCCAGGTAGCACATCTGTATAACACACCAAGGTCCCAAGTAGTTCAGGTCTCCTATTACAATCATGCACTATACATTTCAACATTAGTACAAAGATGAACTCTTTATCATGGCTTGGAAATATTAGAACTGAAGAACTCGTAAGTTTATCTTTCAACTTGTCAAAAGCTTCCTGTTATACAGGTCACAACATGAACTTTGAATCTTTCCTCAACTAAGAACTTAATGGATTATCTATATCTGTATAACCTTGAATAAATGTCCTATGATATCCTGTCAATCCCAAGAAAATTCTAACTATTTCTACATTGTTTGGAACTGGATAGTTCTTTACTCCTTCAACCTTTAAATTTACTATACAAAGTCGATGCCTATATATTTTATATCTCAAATAAATAACACTGTCCTGCAAAAACTTACATTTTTTAAGTTCCACTTTCAATCTTGCTTCAACTGGTCTTGAGAACATCAAATTTAATATCTTAAGGGTGCTCAGTCGCTGTTTGGGAAACTATTAAAATATCATCTAGAAATACACTAGAAGTGTTTCCTAACAAACCATCTAGAACTTTATTAATTGATCTCATGTAAGTTAATGGACTATTACATAACCCAATTTACATTTGTTTGAACTCATAGTGTCCCGTTCGAATAGAAAATGCTGTGAATTCTCGTGAGTCTTCATGCAACTCTACCAAAACACAGACTTGATATCTATAGTTCCCAAACTTATAAGAATGTCCCCTATCTTCGGTAATAGTAATTGGTCAGGTATGGTCTGCTTATTCAATTTCCTATAGTCAATAACTGGACGCATGGTACCATCTGATTTTGGCACCAGAATCAGAGGGAACTTCCACTTACTTTTACTATGTTCAATAATATCCTGCGATAACATTTCAGTGATCAATTTATCTGTAATGGCTAGTTTGGAATATGGTAATCTGTAGGCAGGTATATAGAGAAGTTGAGTCCCTTCTTTAAATTTGATCTGATATTTCATACAGTTATTTTGCCTAAGGCATCCCCCGGCAAAGCAATTGCTTTATTGTGCTTCAAGGGTAAAACAACTAAGCTTTCATACAACTCAGGACAACTAGTAGGTTCTAGTTGATTCTTGTTTTTTTTTTTTCAAGTTTGTTTCTTCTTGACCTGAACAGATTGATGAAATTGGTTATTCCACTTTCTCAGTACTCTCCTATAAAATCTCAATAGGTTTTGCACAAACTTAAAAACATCCTATTTATGTATCTTTTCTTAAGACTATGTCTTTATTCAAAGTGCCAGTCACTAATATTTCTACCATGTTCTTGTTTGTCTTATATATCACTGATTCCAATTTCAAAACTTTTAATCTAATTGATTCTGGGATGGTTAAAATTTCAGAGTCTATAGTGATTCCTTTCAACTGCACCTCTACCCTGCTAATTGCTCTGGAGTGTAATAATATCGACTTTATTATGCCACCTTCCACACTGTTAGCAAAGCTTCGTTTTAAGTTTATGAAATAGTAATTTCTGGGATAACTTAAACATCTTGGGTTCACTATATGAGACTTTATTTTCTGTTGGTGTTGACCGCTCTCCCCCACTATCTAGAATATAATTGTTATCTTTCCTATCTATTTCCATAGATTCTTTGATAACTGTTACTGGATCTAAGTCTGGTTAGTCTTAAAGGGTATTAACTGTGATTTTACTAAGACATATGACCATGTTCTCTTTTCTCATCGTTGCAAATTCTATCAGTAAATCTTCTGGGAAACCAGGTTCTGCTTCAACTATCAACGAAATGTGCAAGTGCTCATTTTTATATAAGATGACCTGTAATTCAACCTTACCTAATATCTTTAACTGACTTCCACTTACTCCTTGCAATGATTAATCGATTCGTTCCAATATTTTCACTCCTAGTATCAATTGGTTTAAAACTCTATTAATTATAACATTAACTACAGATCCTGTATCAATAGATATTTGAATTGGTGTATTGAACACTTTATGCACAACGAAAGGTCCTACAGATATCCTTCCAATTGTTATAGTCAATTTACAACTATCCTTGATGTTGGAGTTTTCTTTTACCCTTCTATCACTCTTATTCCAAATACAATACTGTCTATGTGTATTTCCATGGGCTCTGTAGTATCGTTTTATTTTGTACCTTTTTTTTGGGGGGGGGGGGGTTAATCCTCTGATGATACAAACAGAAAGGTGGGTTTCTACAGTGCTAATCATCATGGCCTTCATATTTGCAGTTCTACAAAGAACTTCATAATAACACTATTGTGCCTTGTGCCTCCAGGTATTACAATTGTAACATTCAATTCTAGTATTCCTTGATGTGCTCTTAATTCTATATTCAGTTACTCGATTTCTACAATCACTTCTAGTGACTTTCTATTGTTGCATTCCTACTGTCATTATATATACACTAATTGCTTTAGATTTACTCTAACCTTGAAGAAGATAATCTATCTCACTTAAGTCTATTGTTTGTTTAAGATCTTTATACAGCTTTTTGGTCGTTATTTCGTCAAAGCTGTTTAGTAACAACGCGAAGGCCATCAATTTAGTTACTCGAGAAACTTTCATTTTGTCACTAGATCTTTCTATCCAATCTGAATATTTCAACATAGAATTCATGTCCCTAGACCATCTGTCAAATTTTGCTAAATATTCGGCGTCAGATTCACTTGCTTTTACTAGCTTTATCCTTTTAAACAAAGACCTGATAGAATCCTCATCACACTTTGATTTAAGATGTTTAATGAATACCTTCTTATAAGCTTCATATCGGTTGATATCTTCCATTTGCTGGAAATTGATTATAAGCTTAGTCCTACCCTTCTCAAGATCTACATTGTCTTTTAAAATTTCATTTTTTTTTCATCTGTTATGTTTTAATGGCAATTAATGTGTAGTTCAAACTTAGAAACCTATTAACTCCCAAGGTGTTTTCATCATATGTAAATCTGAGAATATTGACATTCGAGGTATGAACGTCGTGCCTCAAAATACCTGCAGTGTTTCTAACGTCTATTTAAATAGACAGCCTCCTCGTAGGCTTCCTCCACGAACTACGCGCATTTCACAAGTACATTAGCCACGTTTTCCTAGCCTCTCTTGTAGTCTTTCGTTCACTCGTAGTAGTAGCTCGTCCCTTTGTTCCTCGTAGTAGTAGCTTGTTGTAGACTCCCTCGTACACTGTTGTTTGTAATCGTTTAATGAATACCTTCTTATAAGATTCATATTGGTTGATATCTTCCATTTGCTGGAAACATATTATGAGCTTAGCCCTACCCTTTTCAGAATCTACATTTTCGTTTAAAAAATCCATTTTTTTCATCTGTTATGTTTTAATAGCAATTAAAGTGTCAATCAAACTTAGAAACCTATTAACCCCCAAGATGTTCTCAACCCAGTAAATCTGAAAATATTGACATTCGAGGTATCAATCTCGTGCCTCAAAATACCTTCAGTGTTTCTAAAATCTATTTAGATAGACAGCCTCCTCGTAGGCTTCCTCCACGAACTACGCGCACTTCACACGTACATTAACTACGTTTTCCTAGCCTCTCTTGTAGTCCATCGTTCACTCGCAGTAGTAGCTAGTCTCCTTGTTCCTCGTAGTTGTAGCTTGTTGTAGACCCACTCGTACACTGTTGTTTGTAGTCGTTGTAGACTCCCTTGTTCACTACTGGTTATAACATTAACTACAGATCCTGTATGAATAATTATTTGAATTGGTATATTGAACATTCTACCCACAATGAGAGGTCCTACAGAGGTCCCTCCAATTCTTGATGTTGGTTTTTTTTTTACCCTTCTATCACTTTTGTCCCAAAAACATTACTGTCTATGTGTATTTCCATGGGTAGCGCTGTAGTGTTGTTTTATTTTGTGTTTGCGGCTTTCCTTTTGTTTCTGGGTTAATCTTCTGATGATACAAACAGAAAGGTGGGTTTCTACAATGATATTCATCATGGCCTTCATATATGCAATTTCTACAAATAAATTCATAATAACACTTTTATGTCTTGTGCCTCCAGGTATTACAATTGAAATATTCAATTCTAGCATTCCTTGATGTGCTCTTAACTCTATATTCAGATACTCTATTTCTACAATCAGTTCTAGAGTTTCTAGTGACTTTCTATTGTTGCATTCCCACTGTCATTATATATACACTAATTGCTTTAGATTCACTATAACCTTGAAGAAGATAATCTACCTCACTTAAGTCTATTGTTTGTTTAAGATCTTTATACAGCTTTTTGGTCGTTATTTCGTCAAAGCTGTTTGGTAATAATGCGAAGGCCATTAATTTAGTTACCCGAGAAACTTTCATTTTGTCAGTAGATCTTTCTATCCAATCTGAATCTTTCAACATAGAATTCATTTCCTTAGACCATCTGTCAAATATTGCTAAATGTTCGGAGTCAGATTCCATTGTTTTTACTGTCTTCATAATTTTAACCAGAGACCTGATAGGATCCTCATCAAACTTTGACTTAAAATGTTTAATGAATGTCTTCTTATAAACTTCATAGTTTATGTCTTCCATTGGCTAGAAACTTATCATAACCTTAGTCCTACCCTTTTCAGGATCTACATTTTTTTAATGCATTTCATTTTTTTTATCTGTTATGTTTTAATGACAATTAATGTGTCGATCAAATTTAGAAACCTATTAACTCCCAAGGTGTTTTCATCACCTGTAAATCTGAGAATATTGATATTCGAGGTATGAACGTCGTGCCTCAAAATACCTTCAGTGTTTCTAAAGTCTATTCAAATCGACTGCCTCCTCGTAGGCTTCCTCCACTAACTACATATAGTTCATACGTACATTAACCATGTTTCCTAGCCTCTCTTGTAGTCCTTCGTTCACTCGTAGTAGTAGCTCGTCCCCTTGTTCTTCGTAGTAGTAGCTTGTTGTAGACCCCCTCATACACTGTTGTTTGTAGTCGCTGTAGACCCCTATGTTCACTGTATTGTTGTCCCTCGTGGTCAGCATTCGCGTGGCTGCGTGTTTGTGGTTGTGTGCAGTGCGTGCTTGTGATTCCGTGCACTGCGTGGTTATGGTGGGTGTACCCGTACACTCATAGCCGTATATTGCACGAAGTCATGTAGTTTGAGTTTGATGCACCAGTCTCTTCGGAGGCGTGGGTTCGAATCCCACCGCTGCCACCACTTTGTCCACTGTTAACATCCATTGTTGTTACTGCTTACTAATCCGTCTGTTGTTCCCTTCTGTGGTCCCCTTTCTCTTTCATCTTTCTTTTCATCACTGTCTTTATGTAGGTTAGTCACTCACCATATTTTCTGTAGGAAGACCCTTTGCTTCCGATCATCTTACTTGATAAGAGTTAAACTGTTGAAATTTACCTTGATTTTCTTCATTAATCAACGTTATTACCTTAGGTACACCAGAGGACTCCCATCCGGAATCCTCAATTTGATCACTAGGACAGTTCGCATTGTCGTCAAGATTTCTTTAGTACAATGATCTTTACCCCTACATCTAAGTGCCCACCATAAGGGCGTGACTTTACTCCTATGAACCAATTAAATTTTTTCTTCCTCCATCCTTTCTCCAATCAGAAAGAGTGTTACAAACGCCTTAGGCAATATTGATTACTCAAGCAATCTCAAAATCAATGAATCACTTGCTTAATTTACATGTTGTTTCAGCATAATGCAGCAATGAGATTGGGTCTCTAGCGGTTGTTTATAAACTTCAGACGAGGAGCGACATTATGCAACTCATTCGCGCTTATTGCTTACCAAACATGCACCTAATAAAATGAAAATCTCACCACCTACCCCTCTATCTATCTTACTTGTCTACCTTTATCTACCACCTCTTACACCCCACCACTCACTACCATTCCGTCTATTTTCTCCCATCCTCCTTGTTTCACACACTATCTTAGCACACCTGTTACTAACTCCTTGAAACGCCTCTATTCATCCTCCACTCCTACTTCTACTCTATCCTTCACCACCTCCTATGAAGTATACACCTACCCCTTTTCCTTCTCATTTAGATAGTTTACTCTAAGTACCTCCTTACTTTCTACCCTTTTCCTTTTTATCCATCCCATCTATCCTCTTTCTCATCTCACCTTTAAATATATATATATATATATATATATATATATATATATATATATATATATATGTATATATATTCCTCCACTCTATCCCTTAAGAATATGGACAGCCAGAACTCTTCCTACTTTTCTCCTGGAAACTGCTACATTGTCCATTACAACTTTATCAACCACCCTTTCCCATATGTGATCCTACTTCTTTACATTTTCATTTAGATAGTTTACCCTAAGCACCTCCTTACTTTCTGCCCTTTTCCTCTTTCTCCATCTATCCTCCTCTGTCATCCTATCCCCCACCAAAAAATTATATGACATCCCCCAACCTCTATACCCTACGAACGTGGACAACCAGAACTCTTCCAACTCTTCACCTGGATGCTACTACATAATCCATTAAAGCCTTATGAACCACACTTTCATTTACTACCCTTTCCCATATCCCTAGATTGGTGGAGCGGGGCCAATTGGATACACACTTTTCGCGCTTAAATTTTCGCGGGCTTTTTTGTCCACAATAATGCCTATGTGGTAACTTTTATTGTTTGAGTTATCAGTAATTATTATATTTTTTCTTTTAAGGGTGTTTTTACCCCATCTGGATACATAATATAGCCCCTATAAGGTAGTGTGTATCCGATTGGTCCAGTTCCTACCGGATATGCTACGCTTGTGGACGTCAGATGGGAAAAGTCAAATCATTATATATCT
>NC_134814.1:28621207-28623707 GCF_046742065.1 Oratosquilla oratoria | reverse complement strand
TCTTGTTAAGAAAGTCAAGGGGAAGGACGTCACTATCGAAAATTCGTGGGTTGTGCCCTACAATGCTTATCTTTGCCTACTCTTTGATGCTCACATTAACGTGGAGTGTGCCAACACCATAAAGTGTATCGGTTATGTTACAAAGTACCTAAGCAAGGGTTGTGATTGTATCCTTTACACTAAAGAGGGTGAGGAAACGGTGAACGAGGTAAAGAATTATCAGGAGGCCCGTTTCGTTAATGCGAATGAGGCTACTTGGAAGATATTTAGGTTCCCGATACATAAAAATAGCCCAGCAGTGCTGTCACTAGATCTTCATTTGGAGGGAGAAAACGAGGTATTTTACAAGGATTCGGATAGTACCGAATCCCTAAACAAAAAATCGAACATAGATACACAACTCACTGCGTTTTTTCAACTTTGTACGCAAAATAAGTTCGCAGCTGAGCTTTATTACCACCAGGTACCTAACCATTTCCTTTGGGACAAAAAATTGAACATTTGGCGAGAGTGGAAGACATGTCGGACAACATTGGGTCGCATAAGGGTGGTTAACACCAAGACTGTAGAATTATTCTATATGAGGTTACTGCTGACGCATATAAAGGGCCCTACTTCATTTGAAACTCTCAGAACTCACGAGGGCTGTAGGTACGACACGTACCGAGAGACGGTTAAAGCTAAGGGTCTCATAAATGACGAAGAGACTTGGCGGCAAACTATATTGGAAATCATCAATCACACAAATGATCGAAAAAAGCTTCGAGAAACATACGTGAGTATGTTGGTGTTTTTAGATTTGAAGGATCAGCCTACGATTTGGAGTGAGACTAAGGAGCTTTTTTCAAGTGATTTCCTTCATCAGTCTGGTTTGAAAGACTATAACGATGAGATTTAGCTCGATGCTCTTGACGATATACAGGAACGCGTTTGGAACTGTGGAGGAAAAGATATCACAGAGTATGGGCTGCCCAAGAGTAGAAACCGGGAAAAGTCGAGCAACGTCATTCGCCGGGAACGGTCGTACAACAAAGAAAAACTCTTGAAGGAAGTTAACGATAAGTTGACTATCATGAACATTAAACAGAGGCATTGTTACGATGTCATAATGTTAAGGATAAAGAACGCTAATAAGAGCATGAATAATGGGGTGTTTTTGAATGCTCCAGGTGGCACCGGTAAGTCATTTGTGCTTGACACTTTATTGGACTCTGTCCGTTCCATGGGGAAGATAGCTTTGGCTGTAGCTTCTTCTGGGATTGCTGCTACTGTTTTGCACGGTGGTAGAACAGCTCATAACATGTTCAAGATACCCCTAATGGAATACAATGAAGTGAGAACATGTGGCATCAAGAAGAATACCGATTTAGCACAGCTTATGAATATGACATCATTGATAGTCTGGGATGAAGTTGTTATGGCAAACAAGAACACTTTGGAGGCATTGGATATCACTTTGAGAGACATAACCGGTAACGACGCTTTCATGGGAGGAGTAGTGTTTGTGTGTGCTGAGGACTTCAGGCAAATCTTACCTGTCATTCGAGGTGGTGGAAAGGATGACGAACTTGGGTATTGCATCAAGTCAAGTGGCTTTTGGGAAGACCTTATCAAAATCGAACTTACCGAAAATGTGAGGCTGAAAACTACAGACCAAGAAAACAAGAAATTTGCACGATCCTTATTGTTGTTGGAGCAGGGACATAGTGGCCCTACTAAACTATAAAAAAAATTGGAATAATGACTCGGAGTCGGGAAGAATTAATTGGTCAAGTTTACGGGGGTCTCTCCGATAATGTTCTTAACGAACGTTTTTTTTTTTTTTTTTTTTTTTGGAGAGTAGGGTGATAGTAAGCCCTACAAATAACGACGTAGACGCAACCAACGACATTGTGTATGACATGTTTGAAGGAAGGGAGAAAACATTCCAAGTATTGATACTCCGATTGAAATAGGTTCGGATATACAGACCTCTGTTTTAAATGCCATAGACACCCCTTCTATCCCTTTGCATAAATTGCAGGTTAAGGTTGGTTGCGTAGTAATGGTTATGAGAAACATTACTCCTCCCAAGTTGTGTAATGGTACGCGATTGATGGTCACCAACTTTGAGAAGAACACTATCGTTGGCAAGATTCTAGGGGGAACGTATTAAGGAGAACAGACCGTAATCCCCAGGATAACACTCGAGTCCACGGATTCAAGTATCCCCTTCAAGCGCAAGCAGTTCCCTGTCAAGTTGAGTTTTGCCATGACAATTAACAAGTCGCAAGGGCAAACATTTGAAAAATGTGGACTTTTGCTAGATGGTACCCAGTGCTTCGCACATGGACAATTGTACGTTGCGTGTTCCCGTGTTACGAGTTGGGATTCACTATACTACTATACTGGGTGGAAGAAGGTTAAAGGCAGTGAATGTCGAAGACTTACTACCAACGTAGTATATAAAGAGTTATTCTTTGCCCAAGATGTGCCAGTAGAGCCCGAACAGCAATCAAGG
>NC_134814.1:28613707-28616207 GCF_046742065.1 Oratosquilla oratoria | reverse complement strand
AGTTTTATTATTCTATGTCCATTTATGATTTATGTGTTATCTTCATTCGTGTAATAATATTTCATTTAAATGAAGAGTTTAATTATCCTATCTGAACTCTCTGTCAATCGTCCGAACTGCATACTGATAGTGTGTGAATAGAAGGAGAGAGAAGCGAAACTTGAAAATGATAGATATACAGATTGACAAAAGAATAGAGGAGAAATGAGAGAAGGAATAAGAGAAAAGAGTAGTGTGAAAGGAGAAAATAAATAATTAGGTAAAAAGGGAGAAGAGAAAGTATAAGAAAGAATAATAAGAGGAACGAGGTAAAATAAATAATAAAAAGCTGAGCACAACATTAATTTTAAACGAAACTAAAAATGGGGCACTGACTAAAGAGAGAGTGAGAGAGAGAGAATATGAGAAGTTGTGTAGTCTTCCAAGGACAAAGTTTGGGGAAACTGAAAACACAGCTCTTGAATGTAATTCGACAAGGACGACATCTGGCGAGCAAGGCATTTGGATGGGTAAGGCAAGGGTATGAAGGAGTGTGTACAAGCGAAATAAAGAAGAAGAATTATGATAAATTAACATCTGCAAATTGTTTTTTTTTTTTTTTTTTTTGCTTATTTGAATAAAAATAAAAATAATATTCTTATTTCTGCTTACTTGACCACTAGAGTTACCATCCCTATTGTCACAAAAGAATTGTCATCAAGAAACTGTGGGCTGGGATGAATACACCTTGTTCCAATGAAACCATATAAAGGACAAGAACCTCTTGAGTAAAGTATCTTATGCCAATTGTTATTCCAGTTAACTGGTGAAAAGGTGGTTTACAGGAAAGTACGCCTTTCCAAAACCCACATATTGTGAATCCGTAGATGGTCAAGGTCGAAAAAATCAAATGTTGTGAGTGCAGATCACATTATGTACGGACGGACGGGAAGTTGACACCATGGTTACAGGAACACCAAAGGGCAGTAAAAGGGAGACAGAGAGTAGCATAATAAATCAAGATGTGAGAAAGTTCTTCACTATAAATTTAGACCGGCGATAAAGGTTGTATGAATGGTGGTGTCAACTTGAAAGCCACCAACAAATTTACTTAGGTCAAACAAAAAGATATATTCTGTTGAACATGGAGGACAGAGGTATATCACTTTTCAGATACGTTACGTGTGCAAAATTAAGTCATTCCTACACAAGTATGTTGGCCAAATTTACTCCTCCCTTTCAACTTAGTTTCACTCAACACCAATACACCCATCCGTCTTCTCACAAACTTATTGCCAATATTTTTTCACACCCTGGTACTCTGTACCACATACACATCTTATACCCTTGCTTTTCGTAGGAAGAAGTTATAGCCTGGAGGATCCCTAGTCCTCTCACTCCGTCTCATTTAGTCCTCTTTGATGATGCACATGAGAAAATGGTGGCCGAATTCTCCTGCCTGTACACCCGACTGGGAGGTAGGGAGGTATAATTATAGAAGAGATAAAGGACATACGGGATATTGTAAAAAAAAAAAAAAAAAAAAAAAAAAAAAAAAAAAAAAAAAAAAAAAAAAAAAAAAAAAAAAAAAAAAAAAAAAAAAAAAAGTTTTATATGATTTCTTTGTGCCATTAGTTTCATTATTTAAAATTACAGTTTGTCCAGTTAACTCTTATTACGATGATTTGTTGGTGCGTGTGACTGGAAAATACATTAATATCGTTGATGTTCATTCACCAATTGTTGGGAACAATAACTCTACTGGTTAGAATTGCTGGTTCATTTTTAGATTTTTACATAACCTGTGGGGGGAATATATACACTGGATTTTATTAACGTTATGTTATGACTACTCAGCACCTATTGGCTAATTTATTCGTCGAAGTATTTACAAATCTCAAATTGGACCTTAATGAAAAAATATTTGGGTCAATTCTAGGTTTTTCTCTAATTACTGACAACAATCATATTCCGTTTGCGTCATTTCTTGTGTAGCATAAAAGTTTTTAGTCCTCATGGATGACACAAGATATGTCTCTCGTATATTTTGCTCCTACACACGATTCATGAGGAAACAAACATCACTATTATTTGTACAACTATATATTATTTCTATTCAGATAAAAGTTTAATTCAAGTAAAATGATTAGATGTTTGCCACGTGTCAAAATGTGTTTAATGTATTCCAACAACAATTTCACTCAACTCATAATTTTAGTTGTTCATCGTATCTAAAAATTGGCATCATCTTAATAACTATTTTCAGAGAAATTTGTTTGACATGCTTCGTAAACCTAAAAGCTACACCGTAGTTATTAGGAAAAGAGTCTTAGCTCAGATGGGATTTTTAACTGTTCATCGCTTGCAAACACTGCGGTCTTCCACAAGGTGCCGGACAAGCGGTCATTATGGGCGAATATTGTAGCGTTCATATAAGTGCTTCCAGTAAAAATCATGCGTCCTTCACGTTGCGTCTCCTTCATAATAAGACGAACATAAGACTAATGTCCACGCATGCGTG
>NC_134814.1:28601207-28608707 GCF_046742065.1 Oratosquilla oratoria | reverse complement strand
AGGTTGTCAATAATTGTCTTTGCAACGTGCTGTGCTGTCTTGTCTGGTAAGGGTGCAAGAATACAGAATCTAGAAAAGTGGTCGACACAGACAAAAAGGTATTTGTTACCATTTGGTGTAAGAGGTAACTTAAGGAGATCGACAGCTACTGTGTCGAAGGGTTTTGAAGGTGTAGGGTAATTTAGAATTGGAACATGACCGCTAATGTGACCTTTGTGACTCGCACAAGAATGACAGGAGTCGATGTGGTTGTGTATGTCCTTACGCATAGTTAACCAAAAATAATGTAGTCTAGCCTGAGTAACACATTTGTCTTTGCCGGGATGTGCAGCAATCGGGGAATCGTGTATAAGTTTTAAAACTTCTGGAATGAGCTCTGTAGGAACTACTAGTTGGAGGACCGATCTGTTGGGTTCCTGTTTGTTTGTTAATGTTGTTTTATGATAGAGAATGTCATCAACTAGTGTGTAGTTGTCAATGTCTGGGGGGAAATTGTCAGTGTCACCTGTGTCTGCAGATTCGAGGAAATATATGACACGTTTCCAAAGAGGGTCTGATCTCTGAGCTGCTGCTATGCGTGCTTGTGTAATATTAGTTGAAATAGGGACTGGAATAACGGTTGCAATGTGTCGACTAAGAGCGTCTGCCACCGGATTTGCTTTTTCATGGACAAAATGGAAGGTAGGCATGTACTCTTGGATGGTGAGAAACCATCGGGCAAGTTTTCCTGATAGATTTTTTCCTTTAAACAAATGTAAGATTGGTTGATGGTCTGTGTATATGTGTATTTCGTATCCGAGGATAATGTCTTTGAAATGCTTGAGGGTGTATATCACTGCTAAGGCTTCTATTTCTGTGACTGAGTAATTACGTTCGTGCTTGTTAAGAGTGCGGCTCGCATAAGCAATAGGTCTGAGTTTTGAGTTGTGTTCTTGCATGAGAACAGCGCCTAAACCGGAATATGAGGCATTTGTGTAAATTTTGAAGGGAAGCTTGTGGTCTGGGAATGCAAGGACAGGAGCCGTGGTTAAGGCTTTCTTCAAGTCAGTAAAGGCTTTCTCTTGGTCAGGTATCCAAATGAAGGGTATGTCTTTCTTAAGAAGTGACGTCAAAGGTGCTGCTACACTAGCGTAACCTTGAATGTAACGTCTGTAAAATTCTGATAGACCAAGGAACGAACGTACGTGATCTACGGAAGTAGGACGTGGGAATTCAGTGACTGCCTTGACCTTGTCCTGTGAAGTTAATATTCCTTTGGAATTTAGGACGTGTCCTAAGAAACGTATTTCCTTCTGAAGGAAGGAACACTTCTTAAGCTTCAATTTGAGACCTGCTTGTTCTAGCCGCGAGAACACATTGTGTGGAGCGTGTAGATGTTCGTCAATGGATTTGGAAGCTATTATGACATCGTCAAGATACATGAAAACAGAATCACCAATGAGACCATTAAGTACTTGATGCATGAGGCGTGTGAATACTGAAGGGGCTGAAATGAGACCCATGGCGAGTCGTTTAAATTGATAGTGTCCTGTGGGTGTGCTAAAAGCTGTCAGAGGCCTCGACTCTGGAGCATGGGGGATCTGGAAATATCCCGACATAAGGTCTAAGGTGGTGAAAACTACATTGTTTTCACCAACAGAGTGGAGGAGGTCGTTTAGCAGGGGAATAGGGTGTCGGTCAGGAATGATGAGTTTATTTAACTCTCTGAAATCCACTACAGGTCGAAAAGACCCGTCCTGCTTTGGCACTACAAAGAGTGGAAAATTCCACTCGCTAATTGACGTTTCAATCACGTCCTGTGCAATCATGTCTTTAATCAGTGAATCCACTATCATGCGTTTAGAGTGCGGTAGTCTGTATGCAGGAATTTAACATGGTTTAGAGTTCTCACGAAGGGGTATATGATGTTGAATTCTATTAGTGACTCCAAGGGGTTCGCCTTCCGTTGCAATGGTCTGTCTGAACTTGTTGCAAAGTGCAAGCAAGTCTGCTTGTGCATCAGGGAAATCAATTGAGTTAAGGTGAGATGCGTTAATAGGTTCCTGTGCTGCTTGCACATTGGGAACTGTGGTACAAACTTGAGAATTTGGGAGCTCGTTATCCATGATTTTGATACGTGAAGGGTAAATTTGGAAATCACAGATGTTTGTGCCAAGTGTGAGGTGGAGGGGGGCGTTACTATTATTTGCAATAATAATGCAAGTGTGACCTCTTCTGGAAGTAGAGCTGATGGCTGAGAACAGAGAGATACCCTTTACGCGGCAAGTTTCTGGCATACAGAGTACATCGGTGTCGGGTGCTTGGAAAACTCGTATATGTATGCGTGTGTACTCACGAGGGAACAGTGTCTTTGGACTGATAAGTACTGCGTGAGAATGTCGGAAAGTTGATAACACTTGAGAGACTGGTGCGGATTGTGTGTTGAATTCCTCTAAGAGGGGCAAGAAATTTGCTTCCGCTGGTAAAAGATCACTGGCTTTCACTTGTTGTTTTGTCTGTCTCTTAGCAGATTTAGACCTATGAGAGGATAGCGCGCGCCTGTTACGCTTAGAACATCTTCCTACCGTTGGTAATGGAATGGAGGGTTGAGAGTCATGTGCATGTGTCTGTTTGTAGGTGTCGTCATTAACAGAGTTGGTTTGACTATTTTGGCTAAAATTACTTGAAATTAACTTGGGCTTTTCCTGTTCGGTCACCTTGAGGTGGTTGACAGTAGGGGAAATTGCTGAAGGCAATGCTGGGAGGAAATGGTTTGCATAAATGATGCCATGCTGAGCAGGATATATAATAATGTTATGCTGCTTCATCAAGTTTAAGCCTATGAGGACATCAGCAGGGAAATGAACATCTGCTACATAAGTAGGAACTGTAATGGATGGGCACTCATTCTTGAAGCTAATGTCTAAAGAAAATTTTCCAATGATGGGGAAGGGAATCCCATCCACATTGCACAAATTTACATCTGGTGGTTCTAGAATAGTCACTCGCTTTGTTTGGGTGCGCAGTTTATTAAAACTAATCACAGACATAATGTTCACTGGGGAACCTGTGTCAAGAAAAACTTTCAATTTGGTTTTTCCAGTCTTGGCGTTGAAGGTTAATGTAGGAAATGTATCTGATACGTTAAGTGTGTGAATTGGCAACATGGACGTATGTATGTCAGTGTAAGGGTTATCTGATCTTGACAGGCCTTTCGGTTTCTTACTGAGGAGTCAGGTAGATGATGAGTTATGTGACAGGTTAGCAGGGGAGGAGTGGCGTGCATGTCTCACAGGAGATGCATGACGCGAGTATGTCGGGGATGAGTTACGTGAATACCTGGCAGAGTGGGTGGATCCTCGGTTGTGTGGGGATTGTGAACGTAAGACTCTACATCTGTCTGATGAGTGAAAGCATCTTCCATGATAACTGCAGTGTTTGTTGGGCGTTGTGGGGAATTTGCGATAACATATATCGTCAGTGTGTCCTACCTTCCGGCAATAGTTGCAAAACTTCCGTGTCCTTGAGGGGGACCTGTGACGTGACTGATGACGTGTGCGAGATGTATGTCTTGATCTCGTGATAGGGGGAGTGGCCTGTGTTACCTGGGCTATCATGTGGTTTCGTGTAATAGGTGTAGTCTGGCTTTCTATTTCCTCGGTCGCCTTGTCCGAGTCAGGAAATTGTCTAGCGAATCTCGCTAATTTGACATCAGGTTTGAAGGCAGAGGTGCCTACTCGTCGCAACGTCTCTGGGTGCAATTTAGAAAGGAAAACAAGGTAGGCTACCATGGATACGACATATTCCACACTCATCATGCCGTTTGTTACCCATTGACTGTTAACCAGATCTTCTCTCAATTTGGTTTTCACGGAGGTTGCTACACTCACTGCTTGATCCTTAGGTTGGTAAGGTGGGTGATTTAACTCTTTCCCTACAGAATAAATGGTTGAGAAGGCACCAAGCGGTTCAAAAATATCAAAGGTCTTCTTGAACTCGTCCACGAATTCTGCGTATGTGTCTATTTCGAGGAAGGCGTCAGCGTGGATTATGAATCCTGCTATTGTGCCATGTTTGTCGATCCTAGACGTCAATATGGATATTTTTGTTTTATCATCTGTGGCGCCTCTACGTGCAATTTCAGCGTCCACTTCTGTCAGGAAATTGTGCACTGGTATATTCTTACCATTAAACAAAGGGAGGGTCGATTCGTCTTTTATGAGAGTAACTAAATTTTGGGTAGGCGCGGCAGTTGCACCTTGTCCCGAGGAGCTAGCCTGTTGCTGTTGTTGTTGTTTTTGTTGTTGTTATTGTTGTTGTTGGTCATCCATGTCTTGCGGGATCTGTGCCGATTGGCTACGTGTAACGGGTCTGTTTTTTATTGTGTAAGGGGGGTGGTCACTATGTTGCATTTACGAAAAAAAAATTAAAGAGATCCTGTTGCACTAGGTGGACTTATAAAACGGAAATATATCTACTTACCCAAGTTGACGTATGGAGGGAACGGGTGATGGGCGGTTGCGGTCGCGCACAGGGTGATGGAGGAAAGGGTGATGGGGAGTTGTGAGAGGATCCTGCGTTCACGGAAGTGCTGTAATGTAGGTAAAGGTTAGTGCTCTGTTGAAATATCAGAATGTATGGGTAAAGGAGCACTGTATACAAATCCCAAGTATTACTTTGAGAAAAGAAAAATAAAAGAAGGGGCTTGTAGGAGCTATACGTGTCTTCTTGACGTAGCTGTTGAGCAGCTAGAAACAGCGGCGAAGGTCGGTCGGTCAGGCAGGCAGCTGCGGAAGGTATCTCGTCGATGTGCAGCTGGCTGTCAGTGACGGAGTCTCTCGTCGCTCGATGGGCAGCTGGTTGGAGCGAAGCTCTCGTCGCTCGAGTTGGAGGGCGTGGTGGAGAATGGAAGTCTGTTGAGCAGCTGTTGGTGGAGATGGCGAAGCTCGAAGAATGTTAAATGTTGTCTTCGGTCTCGAGTTGGAGGGCGTGGTGGAGAATGGAAGTCTGTTGGGCAGCTGTTGGTGGAGGTGGCGAAGCTCGAAGAATGTTAAATGTTGTCTTCGGTGTCGCGTGGGTTGATTGGCGATGGGCTAGACGTCGGTGCTTAGCGTGCTTTCGCTGGTTGCTTGTAGATATGGATTAGAGTTCGAATCCACTTGCTGCTTCGATGTTCACGGCTGTAGAGTTAGTCTTGCCTTCGTATGTAGAGTTCGAAATCCACTAGCTGCCACCACTTGTTGGAGGGGGTTTTGGTGGAAAACGCGGATGGGTTTCTTCCGGTTTATTGGGGTGAGCCTGATCTGATACAATCTTGGCCTGGCAGCTCCGAAGTCAACTTTAGAGGTGCCAGATTTTCCTAGCTAAACTTAATCTAATTAAGAAATGGGCGTGCCCACAAGAAGGCAGCCAATTATATGAAAAAATGGGCGTGCCCCCCGAGAAGGGTAGCCAATAGAATGTCTTGAGGTGCAAGAGGGGGCCAGAGCCGTAGGTGTGAACTCTGACCCTGGATTGAGCGAGTTCTCATGTTTGTTTGGTGATCTTGAAAGATGTATGGAGAAGGAGGTCACTAGGTGACCTCCTGATCTGTGGTGGTCCCTGCAGCTGTGGTGCCGCGATGAAAGAGTTGTTCTTTTCGATGGGCCTCATAGGCTTCTCTTGGGTAAGGAGGCCCGTGTAAGGAGGCTCGTTGTTCCTTGAAAGAAATCGTCCGTGGGCGGAAGGAATTCGTCTGCCTGCCGCCTTACATGTATGTATGTATGTAAGTATGCATGTATATGACGTCATCACGACATCACAACAGTTAATTGAGTCTCGTCTTATACTCACAACAACTACATTATTGTAACTTCAATATATACGCCATCTCTAGTCACATCCTCCAATGATATAACTAATCCCCATGCAATACAACTAACAGCCGCATAATGTATATTTGATCACAAACACGTTTCTTGGGTGACAACTTCACCAAACATGCTTAACACGGCTAATCTTACTATATGTCCCGAAATCCCTGGACAGTGGAAAGGAGAGGTTGTAGCTGTGGGGGCGTGAGAATTCTCATACCTTGAGGAATGGGTGAAGGGGGATAGTTGCAGTGGGAGCCAAGGTCCAAGAGATTTGAGTCACTGACCGGGACCACGCACGCTCCCTTCAAAGTGGCGTGTCTATATTTTAAAAATTGAAAAAAGGGCAACTCGTGATGTAAATCACAATCCTAGGCTAATAAAATAAAACATGATGCAATTATTTTAATAACATTAATTCCACAATAAACACACAACTTGAATGCAAGTATTTTAATAACATTAATTCCACAATAAACACAAAACTTGAATGCACGTGTTTTAATAACATTAATTCCACAATAAACACACAACTTGAATGCAAATATTCTAATAACATTAATTCCACAATAAACACACAACTTGAATCTTTAAGAGTACTTAATTAAATGTTGCAATTTCACCTATGATTTGCATATTCTACCTAGCTAGCCCTGCACACTTTGAATACCAATTAAAATTTCTACAAATACCTCGATGCCTTCGGGAATCTACTCTATGGATACTGCACTCCATGAACTCGTTTTCAAATAAATGATGGACATCTAATCTTGTAGGATGCGGCTGTCGGCGATGGATACACCTGCGGGTCGTAGGGTGGCGAGCATCATGGATGTCCTCGTTGGCGGAACACCTTGTAGCTGGATCTGTTTCCATAGATGTCCCTTTCACGAACTTACCCCGTCGAATGGGATAGTGCCCTTGATAAGTTCGATATACTAAAGGGTTTAAACACCGAACGGTCCCGTTCTGAGAGGGCTCGGGGCGTCACTTCACAGTCACGATTTTAGCCTCGAATCAGTAAGCTTCAGGAGTTTCCGCTACACACATCTCTATTGTAAGGCTGATGACGATCACACGGGTCGGGATAGAGGTGGCAAATCCTGGATAGCCGCCCTATGCGGGCGGAACACGTTTATCAACCTGTCAGGTGCCCAGCGTCGCGTCACGCCGGCTTATACCCATACATTGGTGCCGATGTTTCTTAATTTCAAGTCACTAATTCCGAAGGAAATGGAGTGTAACGTTTATGTAGGAGTTGAATCATCTCTAGTAGTCCTTTGAGATAGTCACTAGTCGCGAGAGAGGATTATATGATCCTAACTACCCTAATCAACTAGCCTAATTATCTAGCCTATACGAGAAGTGACAAGCGCACAGAGTTGGGGGGTTGAACTGTTGTGGAACAAATTCAAACTAATGCTTGGGTGAAATACACCAATCTTAATCATAAAGTAACAAGTTACAACTACAACATGGCAAAACAATAAAACTGCGAGGTTGTTATATTCCAATCTTAATCATTTAGACCAGTAATTCTTAACCAGGGGGGCGTGGATCATTTCCAGGGGGGGGGGCGAGCTTTCGGGTGAAAAGTATAATTTTTTCCAGTTAGTGATTACTTTTACAACAGCATGGGCCAGTACTATAAGCATAAGCATATGAATTA
>NC_134814.1:28586207-28591207 GCF_046742065.1 Oratosquilla oratoria | reverse complement strand
AGGAGTTGGCCGTAAATCGTCAGCAGGGAAGGGAGGAGAATATCACTGGAGATGTGGAAATGCATTACCAGTTTTCTCGTGGTCGATAGAGACTCTATTGCGCACTGTCCAGCTTGTCCTGCAGTGGGTTGTAGTTCAGGTCAGTGTTGGACACAGGGGTCTCCACAGTGCACTCTTCAACATATTTCCACCTGTAAGGTGTGCCTCCCAGGGCATCGTTGATGAGTATTAGGAAATACAGTGTCCCCATTCATGTTCCATATGGTACCCCAAGGGATAGTTGCTGGACTGCAGAGACGTGTCCCTGATATCTGACAGTTTGACAACGGTCCGTCAGGAAGCCAAATAGCCAAGCCACCAAGGAGGTACGAAGGCCAAGGTGGGTGGCTTTGATGCTGATAGTGGTGTGATCAACAAGGTCGAAGGCTTTATTGAAGTCATTGAACGCCACTAGAAGTAAAGTCTCGCATTGCTCGATATTTCTATAGATAAAGTCAAGGAAGCTAATAAGATATTGAGTGGTGGAGGATATTTTCACGTTATCAGACTTTTGGGGATCAATGAATTTGCTGATTTTGGAGTATGCTCACTCGAAGACAAAATGGGAGTGATAGTAATGGGTCTGAGATTACTAAAGGATTGGGGATTGGAAGATTTTGGGATGGGAGTAATGAAGCCTGTCTTCCAATCCGTGGGACATTTGCTCTGCTTAAGAGATGGTAAGTTTGCGAGCAAATTTACGATAAAATTTGATTGGTAAGTCTACGGGTGTAGAGGACCGTTTTGACTTGATGCTAGCGACTTTTTTGGTAACCTAAAAACATGAACTGTAGGGGGGGAAGGGGATTGAGGAAAGCAGGGGGGAGAGAGAGGTCAATCCCGGTCAGCGTTTGACAGATGGATGCAAAGGGGTCATTTATTTGCTCAGCCGCACGGTCAGGTGAAAATGGTGATAGGATGGGGATGTCAGATACCTGCCTCGGACCTCACAAGCTTTTGACTCTTTTAAATCACAGGCTGTTGTTCTGCTCTAAGTGCTTTATCTTACTGGGGTAGTATATTTTCTTGGCTCTTTTTATTTCCTTTATGACTTTGTTCCAGAGTTGTCTAAAAATGCTGATGTCAGTATAAAAAGCTTTAGCACGCTGTTCAATCAGTTTCTTAATCCTGGGAGTGATCCATGGGCTGTCTGCTAGGTGTGATCGCGTCTGTTTCAAAGGGAAGTGACGATGGAAGGCCTGCGTAATTATATTGAACTTCCTCCACTGAGAGCACCTCTGTCCATGATGTTGAATAACCCATTGTCCAAATTCACGCAAGTGTGAGTCGGGCATGGGCCTGTGAGAGCGAGTGGTGGTGCTGTGTGCTAACGAAGTAGTGTTGGCTGGCGACCACAGGATGGAAGTGTGGGTCAACAGACCAATTGGAGGGAGGGGTTGGGGGAAGGTAAAGTTCATTCATGTCACTTAGAATGAGGTCAAGCGTGTTGATGCCATGTGTAGGGAAATTGACGTGTTGTGATATATGTAGATGTTCCTGAATATCACTGGTGTCTAACCCATTGAAATCCCAACATAGAACCAACCTAGCACCGGGGTATTTGGCCCTGAGACTGTCTATCGTGTTAATAATGTGTTCCACCAAAGCGTCGGCCAAGGGAGCTCGTGGGGGGTGATACACTACACACAAAATGATGGAGGCTGTGTGGCGAGTGTTTAAGGGGGGATTAACCGCACTCATATGGTTTCTAGGTCCTCAGGAATGCCGGCGGGTAACTGGGAGGCACAAAACGCTTTCCAAGAGTACAAGGCCACTCCACCTCCATGCCCCCCCACTCCTTAGGTTGTGATGGAGTACGTATCCCTCAATTTTGCATATTTCGGGCACTATTTACCATGCTTCTGTAATTGCAACTACAACCACATTAAGTGACAATACAGTAGCAGTGAGTTCATCTACTTTGTTACACAAAGAGGTAACGTTAGACAATAAAATAGAAGTCTAGGGACCTCAATGACCTTGCGTTCCGTGGAATGCTTCGGTGGTTTCACTCTTCTGTTTGTTTCTATGTTAATGTATCTATGACAGTTGCGTCCCGATCTACATCCACGGTTACGAAATAAACTTAGTTCTTTGAGGTGTCTTATCACAGTTGAAGGAGGGTAACCACGCCCTGATCTTAATTGATGCAGTTTACCAGGACTGTAGTGTAGACGGGTGAGAGTAGACCTCTTAACTAGGTTGTACACTATGATCACCACTCAGTGAAGAGCGTCACTATCATAAATAGCCGTTCACTTAAAACAACACTTGAATATCACACATTGAGTTTAAAAGTAACAACAGGGGAGTAGGTCAACACGCTGACCTAGGCAGCCACAGGCACAAGTCGACACCTCTAACCCCAGTGAAGTCTGGCGGTCGTGTGTGTATGTGTGTGTGTGTGTGTGTGTGTGTGTGTGTGTGTGTGTGTGTGTGTGTGTGTGTGTGTGTGTGTGTGTGTGTGTGTGTGTGTGTGTGCGTGCATGCGTACGTGCGTGCGTGAGTGTGTGTGTGTGTATGTGTGTGTGTGTGTGTGTGTGTGTGTGTGTGTGTGTGTGTGTGTGTGTGTGTGTGTGTGTGTGTGTGTGTGTGTGTGTGTGTGTGTGTGTGTGTGTGTGTGTGTGTGTGTGTGTGTGTGTGTGTGTGTGCACGCGCGTGCGCGTGTGTGTATTTACCTAGTTGTAATATGCGGGAAGGAGAGCTACGCTCGTGGTGTCTCGCCTTTGTATCTCGTAGTGTCTAGTTTGCTCTTAAACTCATGAATGGTTTTTGCGCACACTATTTCATTGTCCAGTTTGATCCAAGTGTCCACCACTCTATGTGGAAAACTATTTTATTCTTCAGATCTCTTTTATAGCTCTGATTTTCATTTTCTTTCCATGTCCTCTTGTGCTTCTTTTGTCCCAGTTTAACAAGTCCTCTCTATCCGGTATTTCTGTGCCCTTTGTGATTCTGCAGATGGTCAGTAGGTCACCTCTCTCTCTTCTTTGCTCCAGAGTCGGTAACTCCAGTTTAGCCAATATCCCCTCATATGACAAGTTTGCAAGTGCATGTGCCATTTTCGTGGCTGCCCTCTGGATTCTTTCTATTTTCTTTATATTCTTTTTGGTACTGGGTGACCATAATGTCGCCGCATATTCTAGTCTAGGTCTTATCAGTGTGACCAATATTTTTAAAATAATTTCTTCGTCCAAATATGTAAATGCCACTTTTATTGATCTTAGCAAGTTGTAGGATTCTCCGATGATTTTGTTTATCTGTTTATCATAGGACAAGTCGTTTGAGATAATTGCACCCACATCTTTTTCGGATCTCTCCTTCTTTATCTCCTTGGTTCCAATTTTATATTGTCCTGATATTCTATTTAAACTTTTCCTAAACTCCATTATGCTACGCTTGTTTATATTGAAGTCTACTTCCCATTTCTGACTCCAGTTCCATACCTTATTCAGGTCTTCCTGCAGTGATTCACAATCCTTTTCAGTTTTTACTTTCCTTAACAGTTTGGCGTCGTCTGCAAAGAAGCTCATGAAACATTTCACATCATTATCCATGTCATTTACATAAATATCAAACATTATTGGAGCCAATACAGATCCTTGCGGTACTCCACTGATCACCTTTTTCCAACCTGAATATTTTTCTCTGGGCAGTACCCTCATCTTTCTACCAATCAGGAACTCCTTCATCCATTTTAGAAGGTTTCCTTATATTCCTCCTATATGTTCCAGTTTTTTAAATATTTTTTGTGTGGTACTTTGTCAAAAGCTTTCTGTAAATCCAGGAAGGAACAATCAGCAAATCCATTTCCTTCTTGCACTATGTCTATTAATCTTGAGTAGAAACACACCAAATTTGTGGTACATTATGATTTTCTCACAAATTTGGGCCATAGTGCTTGTTAGTGAGACTAGCCTGTAGTTACTTGGTTCTTCCTTGTTTCCTCCTTTATATATTGGTACAATGTTAGCATTTTCCCAGTCTTTTGGTATTTTTTCTTCTTCAAGTGAGCAGCTTATTATGTTATGTATTTTGTCCGTTAGTTCTTCTTTGCATTCTTTTGGAATCCAATTTGCAATTCCTTCCGGGCCATGTGATTTCCTGACGTCAAGGTTTGATAGATGTTCAAATATTTCTTTTTATGTTATTGCTATCTCGCTCATGGGGGGAGATCGCCTTACATTACCTTCGTCCCAATATTGTGCTTTCTCTCTAGTGAAGACAGATTTGAGGTGATTATTCATGACTTCGGCCATATTTAATTTTTCTGTGTATTCTATATTCCCTTGGCGTTCTTTCACCATTTCCTGTTTGTTTTTAAGCTTATCATTCACGTATCGATAGAATAGCTTGGGTTGCTCTATGCATTTATCGATAATATATTTTCCATGGTTCCTTTTTTCCTCTTTTCTTACTTTAACATACTCATTTCTATAGTTTATAAACTTGCCATATTCCAGGTTTTTTATATTTTCTCAATCTTTTCCAAGCTCTGTCCCTTCTATCTTTTGCCTCACTGCATCATTTTTTGAACCAGCATTTAATGTACACTCTCTCTAGCTTCTGTCTTGGTACGTGCCTATTCACGTCTTCATTGTAATTATCCATCAAGATATCCCATATCTCTTCCACTTTTGTCTCTTCCATGTAGAAATTTTTCCAGTTTGCAATCTTCCTTCCCTTTGCATTTCATTTCTCTCCATGTATATTTCTTTCTTTAGTTCAGTCTCAATGAGTATATGGTCACTCTTTCAATTGGTGTCTTGTATTGGATTTTATCCACAATTTCAGGTTTTGTTGTAAATATTATATCTAGTTTTGACGGCTCCCCGTTATTTCTGTATCTAGTGTATTCACTGACCCCCTGAGTTATTGTATATTTAATGGTCATATCCAGTAATACATTACCCCACAAGTCTTCTCTCACTATCATGTTCTCCCAACAAATTTCTTTGCAA
>NC_134814.1:28558707-28568707 GCF_046742065.1 Oratosquilla oratoria | reverse complement strand
AATCTTGATGATTACAAAAGCTATGTCGATAGAGAGGAAATCTCTGCAGGGTCACCCATATCAAACAGGTTTTGTAAGAAAGGTCAGACAAAGAGCAGCTCACACAAACAGTCGCAAGACTCACTGCTAACTGGCACGTCCCTGATGGCAAACAGTGAAATTTCCCATAGATATATGGGGTACCGTCATAATGACGGCGTGGACCATTGGGCACCCTATATATATATGGGGCTTCACCGAATATAATGAATAAGGTGACACAAGAGAAATATCTCACCAGACACTAGTTGGTAGGGAGGTGAAATTACTGCTAAAAACCCTTTCACAGCAAACATGAACAGCACAAACAAAACAAAAATGGACGTTCCTGTCTGATCGTCGTCTCCTACAGCATTGCATCATGTGCTTATGGGCAGTGTGTTACCGAATGTGAGTAAGCATTATCTAAGCAGATCCAAGCCTTGGACATTAAACAGCATGAAGAAAATGAAGATCTATACATACAACGTAAGAACTCTCTCAGGAGACCACAGACTGGAGAGTTTAATGGAAGAACTAGACGTCGTAAGACTGAGCAAAGTCCGAAGAACGGAAGAAAAGCTGATACAATTAAAAGATGATCACCACCTGCTCTACTATAAAGGTAAGGACAAAGAGAGATCTGGTGGAGTAGAAATCTTGATCAACCGAGAGATTGCTGGTAACGTAATCAAGTTCAGTAGTTTATCAGACAGGGTAGCGTGGATTGTGATTAGGCTGTATAAAAGGTACACTAAAAATAGTTTAGGTTTATGCACCAACTTCACAGAGTTCAAACGATGAAATTTAATTCTTCTATGATGATTTAAGTCAAGTAATGGATCAAGAAAAAAGTAAGTATACGTTGGTAATAGGCGACTTTAATAATAAAGTGGGGAAGAAGATGGGAGATGAGTCGTGCATTGGGAAGTTTAGAGTAGGTGAAAGAAATGAAAGAGGCGAGATGTTAATAAAATTTTCAGAAAACTACAACATGAGGATAATGAACACTTTCTTCCAAAAGCGTGAAGGTCGTAAATGAACCTGGAGAAGTCCAAATGACACAACAAAGAACGAAGTAGACTTCATATTAGATGAGAATAAGAGTGTTAGCAATGTTACGGTGATAAATAAAGTCAACATTGATAGTGACCATAGGATGGTAGGCTGCACAGCTAAATTCAATTTCAGAGCCTAGAAAAATAAACTAATTATAAAAAGAAAATAAGCCTAACAAAGATTAAGGATAATAAGAAGGAATTTCAGCTAGAAATTAAAAATAGATTCGAACCTCTAAGGACTAACGAGGGCACCGTCGAAGATAAGAATTTGAATTTAGTGAATGTCATTAGGGAATCGGCAGAGAAAGTAGGAAGTACAAAAGTATTAGTGAAAACAAATATTCCAAAGCCACAAAGAACCTAATTAAATGGAGGACCATGCAGATCAAAAGCAGGAGAAACGAAATAGAAAGAGTGGAACTAAACAAGCTTATCAACAGAAGGAAGAGATCAGAGAAAAGAAAGAAAAACATGGAAGAAATAGAGAAAACTATTCGGAGAGGTAAAAGTATTAAAGTGACAGAGCGCAGACATGCTTTAGGAAGACAGCAAATTGTATGTTTGAAAGAAAAAAATGAAGAGATCATTAACTATAGAGACAGAGTGGTAAAAAGAGTTGAAGAGTTTTACCAAGAATTTTACTCGTCGAAGACCGTAGTTGAGTCAGTAAATTCATGTGTAGACGTTAGTAGTGTTTGAAGATTTATGGCGAATATTTGAACCACCTCATTATTCTTATTTCAGAAAGAGCAGAAGACTTGCAAGATATGCTGAGCGATCTGAACAAGGAAAGTCTCAAAGTAGATTTAAAAATGAATAAAACCAAAACCAAATGTAATGTTTAACACGAAAGATCAAAGAGATTATTATCGATGGTGAGAGTCTTGAAGAAGTCGAAGAGTATAATTATTGAGGCCAGGTGGTGAAAGTGACAAAAGATCATGATAATGAAATAAAAAGGCGTATTACAATTGGTTGGAAAGTGTTTGGTAAGTATAATAAAATCATGAGATGCTCTCTATCTTTATGTTTGAAACGTAAAGTTTACTATGAATGCATTCTGCCAGTAATAATCTACGAGTGTGAAACTTGGAAACTGACGAAGGCGATGAAAATAAGGCTAAGGACTGCACAGAGGAGAATGGAGAGATCAATGATGGGAATAACGCTGAGAGACCGTATGAGAGCAAGCTGGGTGAGAGAACAGACTAGAGTGAAAGATATTGTGGAGGCGGTGAAAGAGAGAAAGTGAAATTGGGCAGGTAAGGTAGCGCGAATGACTGATGGGCGATGGAGAAAGTGTGTTACTGAGTGGATGCCGCGAGATGGAAAGCGTGGTAGAGGGAGACCAGACAGAGGGTGGAGAGACGAAATTGAGAAGTTTACAGTATTGACGTGGCAGAGCATTGCGCGGTCGTGTGAATCATAGAATTCTATGATGGAGGCCTTTGTTGAGCAGTGGACTCATGACGGCTGATTTCATTGATTGATAGATACCAGTATATATATATATATATATATATATATATATATATATATATATATATATATAATATATATATATATGTGTGTGTGTGTGTGTGTGTGTGTGTATATGCATATATTTATGCATATATATTTATAAATATATATATGTATATATATGTATATATATATATGTATTTATTATATATTTAATATATATATATATATATTATATATATATATATATATATATATATATATATTAATATATATATATACATATTGGAAATGTGAGATGAGGTGGTTAGAGATACAGTGATACACGGTTACTGAACACTGTATTACTGACGTTTCGACTACAAGTCTTCTTCAGAGTCTAAATCTGAATCTAAATCTCTAGGAAAGACCACCTCGCCTGCGCGGGATCGGGTTTTGTGGGAGGGGAAGAATGTCTGTAAGAAAATGAAAAGATAGTAGCGTATAAAAGAGGGCTATTGCCACCGGGCGAATTGCGAGCAATTAGGGGTTTATTTGTGGTCGTGGCTCGGGAGAAATGGACCGGGAGCTTGGATGGCAGCGCTTGACGATGGGGTTAGGATTAGAATCACCAACGAAAGTTTAGAAAATGGTAGGAGGCGTAGTAGTAGAGAAAGGTGGTAGAAACGGAAAAATCTTTAGTGGGAGGTAAACTGAAATGAGAAGATGTAGTAGAAGAGAAAGTTAGAAAGGAAGCGAATTTTGGTCGAAGAAAAAGTAAGTGTAGATGTTTGTGCGTGTGTTGTGGCATTGTTCGTGAAAGGTGTATGTGTGTATCTTACGGGAAGTGAGTTGAGTTCACTTCCCGCGTGTAGAGGGCGGTCCTGATAAGCCACAGGTGGGGCGAGCGTTGCCTGTTTTTCCCCAGGTTGGGTTTGAAATCCTGTAGAGTTGATCCAGTGGCGGTGCGAGGGGGGCAGACGGGCGGTGTAAACCCGCCTGCCGACGTCAACGAAGAGATCGGTCCGTAACCAGACCGGCAGCGACAAAGGAGATGTAACTCCTCGCCACCACCGCTGGCGAGCGCGTTCCTGATGAGCCACAGGTGGGCGAGCGTTGCCTGTTTATCCCCAGGTTGGGTTTGGGTTCCAGAAGAGTTAATTCAGTGGCGGTGCGAGGGAGGGGCAGACGGGCGGGTGTTGTATGGTCTCTTTCCTTCCAATCACAACTCTGAAAACAGAGAATTACGCGATTGAGAATTGTGTGTAAATGTCAGAAGTGTAAACTCGCTCACCAGCGTCAGTGAGAGGCCAGCGTTAGGTTGCGGGCCGGTTGGACAGAGAGGTGTCCCAAGTCTCTCCGTCTACCAGCCTGCGATCAGATAAAGGGTTCTGAGTGAGACGGTTTGGGCCTCTGCTTTTGCCAGCGAGCAAGTGTGCGTGTGCCTCTTTTCTTCCAAGCACTACTCTGAAAACAGAGATTTACGTGACTTGGGAAGTGTGTGTATTTGTCTTGGTGTAAACCCGCCTGCCGACGTCAACGTAGAAGTCGGCCATGCCAGACCGGCAGCAGCTAGGAGATATATCTCCTAGCCACCACCGGTCGGCGAAGATTCCTTGGAGCTTGTTGAGAGAGCTGGTTTGAAGAGACGTCCGACCTCTCAAGTCCGGAAGCACGCCCTATCTGCACCGGACTTGAGAGGAGAATGAGAAAGCTGGTCGAGTCCGCGTGCATAACACTGGGAAAGGTCAGCAACCACAGAGAAGGGTTCGTGAACTTGTCATTTGCAGCCGCCAGATTGGTTGTTAGGAGGGAGTATCGGGCCAGTCAGCATGCGACTTTCTGAAACGTCCAGCCGGATGAGCCATAAGGAGAGTATATATGATTTACACACACGCTGTCTGTCACTCTGAAGAAGACTTGTAGTCGAAACGTCAGTAATACAGTGTTCTCGCTCTAAACCGTGTTTCTCTACCACCTTTCCACTCATATATATATATATATATATATATATATATATATGTATACACATACACACACACACACACACACACACTGTTACATCTGCGATGTATAATTGCCAAATATGTAATTGTAATTGTTGTTTCGAGGAGATGTCATGTTACGTGTGTTCGTATTGTGCTGCTTTGGTTATGTCCAAATATGTCACCGTAAGGTATTTTCTTTACTATGTATTGTATGTATCTATTAATGTAAGTATGGTATTAGTTTATAATAATATCGATTGTTTTTTGTAATATGTTGATTATTCAAGTGTCCATTGCGCATGCGTCTCTGCTACGTCACAGGCCGTGACGTAAAAATATTTCGTTTGTATTTCCCGCTTAAACAATGTAGGCTCGTCAGGCTAGGTAAATCCCGCCCCCCCTTGTAGTATCCAATGAGCTACGAGCGTATTGCCTCGTCACGCACCTGTCAACGAGTCTATAAGATTGTCCAGACCCTGCTTAGACCTACTACACGGGTTAGATTCAAAATGCCAGCCTTGAGGTTAGTACCCTTTTCCCTTGATATAGCAGTAAGCCAGATTTACTAGGACTTAGCTTTGTAGAGCCCTATAATAAGTGAACGCGGAGTGAGTAGTATTGGGGCTTAGGATTAGCTTATATTTCATGACTGTTTGGTGATCTGTGACCCGGTCTTACGTCTGTTCAACCCCGTTAAAACCTTCGAACTTGATTCTTTTGTGTAATGTCAAGTGTATGATCAGAAGTCAGATGTATTATGTAAAATCATGTTTGTTTAATTGTAATAGTGTCTTTGTTATATTATTTTCGTGTAATTTTACTTGTATTAACTTTCATACTTATAATTTATTTAATTGTATTTCTTTAAGTTAAGTTAGTTTGATTTTCTTTTCCCGGTGTCCGACCGGGTGGCGACCTTATTCAGTTCTTTTGACCTTTTGAACCCGTAACAGACATAGGGTCTAAAGGGTTCCCTTGATGTTACAAACTTCTGGCATTCACAAGGCCGGTGAACCTTTGGTACTTTAGAGAGGTTTGTAACAACACACACACACACACACACAAACACGCACGCACACACACAAACACACACACACACACACACACACACACATATATATATATATATGTATATACATATATATATATATGTATTTATATGTATATATACTGTATATACATATATATATATATATATATATGTGTGTGTGTGTGTGTGTATTTGTATCTGACAGGTATGATGTAAGCGGATATCTTAGTCTTTATATATGCGATATATAAACTCAAGACTATATGTGTTTCCTATTCCGCTTACATCATATATATGTGTGTATATATATATATATATATACATATATATATATATATTATTTGATGAAGCGGAATAAACACAGGGGAAGGTCGGAACCCTAAACACTCTAACGTTTCGTTTGAAATAGATACCTTCTGCGAAGAAGTTCTACGCGAACGTAACGTTAGAAATGTTTAGGGTTGCGAGCTCCCTGTGTTTATGATCTCCATCATCCAAATATTTGCTAAAAATACTTATCATATATATATATATATATATATATATATATATATATATATATATATATATATATATATTTTGGATGAAGGAGAACATTAATCAAGGGGAAGGCTCGGAACCCTATTACACAAGACATGCACACTCAGAACTTTCTGGCGCGATAGCGGAAGTTAGAGTCCAGTGTGCTACGAGCTTCCCCTGTGGAGGTGTATATATATATATATATATATATATATATATATATATATATATATATACATATATATATATATACATATATATATATATAAATTAATCAAGGACTACTATTACACAGGATGTGCACACCGAGATTCCTGGCGCCAATAGCGGATGCCAGTCCAGTGTGCTACGAGCAGTGGAGGTGTAAGGTTGTGTCGCTGCGTCTTTCGCGCGTGGCTGCATTTAGAATTAGATAATGTTTGTTTACATAGGTTCATATATATATATATTTGCTTGTTTCAAGGACTACTCTTACACAGGATTCTTTCTTGCGAGATTTGGCAAAATGCCAATAAGTGTGGTGTTTTGAACTGCAACGGTAATTATAACAAGGATAAGGTTGTGTCGACTGCGTCTTATCGCGCAGAAGTGGCTTGCATGTGCTACCATTAGATAATTTGTTGTTGATTTTGACAGATTTTTTCTTTGTGATTTTATTTCCATGAATGATTATTGTTCTTTTGCTCTTGAATCATACCCAAGTGTAGTTATGAACAGCTCAGAGACTTTTTGGTGCTGTGCTTTGTGTATTATCTATTGACAAGGCCGAAGATGTATTTTTTTCTCACAGGCCATGGAGTTCACTTTTACTAAACGTGGTGGAAGTAAACTACTGTACAATAGGTATAATTATACAGTTGACAAAATGAGGGATAGCATTACCTATTGGAAATGCAAAGAAAGAGAGAGATATGGAGGGCGACTTAAGACAGTGAATGATATACTACAAGGTGCTCCACTGCCACATTCTCACCGACCAGATGCCAGTAGAACTGTGGTACTCAAGACAGAAGAGAAGATGAAGGAACGAGCCTATAATACTGAAGAAATTATGAGTGCTATAATTCAGAACTGGATATCTGATTTTCCCTTGGAAGCGACTGGATCTCTTACCAAAAAAGAAAGCCTTGGCAGAATGATTAGAAGACAAAGATGAGGAAGATATCGTTTTAATGGCAACTGACACTAATCTCGATTTATTAGAAAAAAGTATGCACTGGTTTTGCGACGGTACGTTCGATAGTGCTCCTGACAGCCATCAACTCTATACCATCCATGCTCTCCTTGGGAAAAATCATACTGTTCCACTTGTGTACTGCATTACGAAATCTAAAACTCAAGAAACATATAAGCATGGCATCCATCCAACCCAGGTGCCTTACCTGCGCTCATCATCTTAACAGCTGCTTTCATTTCATCTTTTCCTATTTCTCCTCCATTTTCCTCACTCATCACTCTCATTTTCTTTGCTCTTCCCACTGCAACTACCTTTCACTCCCTATCCTCCTTCACATTTAGCAACTCCCTAAAATACTCTGCCCACTTTCCTCTCACTGCCTTCTCTTCCATGATCATCTCTCCATCTGCAACTTTTACCTTTTCTTCTCTACTTGATTCGCCTTCTCTTCCTCTTTTAATTTCTTTCCAAAACATCTTTTTATTACTTTCATTTTTTTTTTGTCATACTCTTACCCCATTTCACATCTGCTCTCCTCTTTGCTTCCTTTATCTTATGCTTAACTTCCCTTCTCTTTACTTTGTACCTCTCATACGATTCCCTCGTCCTAATTTGTAGCCAATCTATGAATGCCTGCTTCTTCTCTTCTACACCCTTATTTGTTTCCTCGTCCCACCACTCACTACCCTTCCTTCTATTTCCTCCCGACCTCCTTGTTCCACACACCATCTTTGCACAACGTATGACTTCCTCCTTGAACCATCCCCATTCCTCCTCCACTCCCTCCCACTCCTCTCTCAGCTTCTTCTTATACTCATTCTCCTTTTTTTCTCATTTAAGCAGTTCACTCTAAGTACCTCCCTAACTTCTGCCCTTTCCTCTTTTTCCACCTATTTTACACTCACTTTACCTTCCACCAGAAAATTATCTGATATTCCTCCACTCTCTCCCCTTAAAACTTGTTCATCCTTAATTCTTCCTTCCATACTCCTGGTCACCACTATGTAGTCCATTATAGCTCCATCTGCCACCCTTCCATCCACCACCTTCTCCCATGTGTACTTATACTTGACTTTCTTCCTAAACATTGTATTTTCTATCCTCAACTCTCTTTCAAGACACATCTTCACCATCAATTCTCCACTACTATTTTTACCTGGAACTCCATACTTCCCCATCACTCCGTCTATTGGTCCGTTTCCTACCCTAGCATTAAGGTCTCCCAATACAACTACATTGACATTTCTCCCTAATCCCTCTATGCACTCATTTATATCTACCCAAAAAGCCTCCCTTTCCTCTACGTTCTTCTCACTACCAGGCCCATACGCACTTACAAAAACCCCTATCTCCCTTCCCAACTTCACCTTCATCCACATTAACCTTGATGAAACCTCCTTCCACATACATACTTACATACATACATATATATATATACAGTATATATATATATATATATATATATATATACATAAATATATATATATATATATATCTTTTCTTCTCGAATATATTTACCTGGTTGTCTAAATTACAAAAAAAAAAAAAAAAAAAAAAAAATCCCATCTGGAATCCTCAATTTGATTATTAGGTCAGTTTGAATCGACGTCTTTAGTCCTATGATGTTTACTTTTACATCTCAGTGCCACCCCTAAGGACGTGACTTTACTCCCGCGAACCAATAGAATTTTCTCTTCCTCCACCATTTCTCCAATGAGAAAGCTTTTCTTACAAACACCTTAAGCAATACTACTTCGTCAAGCAATTTTAATATCAATGCTCCACTAACTTAGTTTACATACTGTTACATTAGCATAATACAGCAATGAAATCGGGTCCGCGACAGTTGTTTGTAAAACTTTAAGCGAGGTTGTGCAGTTCCATCTCCTACGACTCTTGTTTATTAAACATCAAACTCATAATAATGAAATTATCGCCACCTACCGCTCTATCTACCTTATTGTTCTACCTATATCTACGAGCCTCATCTACAAGCCTTTTACAGGGCTCGGCAGCTACCCTTGGTCGTCCCGACCAAACATTTTCTATTATCCTTTTACAGGGCTCGCTGAAAATACACACTTGAAAAATATCTTATACAAGAAGCTAACTATTAAAAATATTTCTGCATAAACTAACGAAAAATGTTAAAAGTATTATCCTTCAACGGATGTTATCATTAAAACCTATGTCTCACATAACAAAGAAATGAGTAACCCTTTCCAAATACACAAATGTCAGTAACATAAAAAAGACGCAAAACAAAATGATTATAATACAGATATAAATGGATGCAATAAACTGATTTGCAAAACATTATCTGAATATCTGCCCACGATGAATATTTCCAAGGGTCAATGGACCCCAGACATTATATCAGGACAATTCATCACCAAACATATTTTCAACAAACTTCCTCCCCCTCCCCCTGAACCGAACTCATGTCATCCTCAGGTCACATAGGGTTGGGGTAGTGACGTTTATTATTTTCCAATGTCCCTTTCTTTTGTAAGAGATTTCTCTTTCTTTCGTCCGACTGTGGTGTTAGTTGATATATATATATATATATATATATATATATATATATATATATATATATATGTATGTGTGTGTGTGTGTGCGTGTGTGTGTGTGTGCGTGTGTATGTGTGTGTGTGTATATAGACATGTATATATACATATATGTATATATATATATATATATATATATATACACACACACACATATATATATATATATATATATATATATACATATATATATA
>NC_134814.1:28543707-28548707 GCF_046742065.1 Oratosquilla oratoria | reverse complement strand
TGAGATAAAACCTTCAACCAATTCCAATTTAGAACTGATTCCATGACAATTTATGGAAATTTTGGTCTTATTAGAGAAAAAAAGATAATGGGATCCTTGTATATTAGTATGTATGAGAAATCTGGTCTACCAAAATTTTCTAACCAGAGAACCTTCATAAAAGTTTTTCAAAGCTTCACGAAACACAAAAAGAGAAGAATGGCAAAGATAAAGATTCTTATTAACTATTTTACAATCATTTAATCTATCATTAAAGATCATGCTTTCCTTTAGGTTGTCTACAGAAAGGATGTAGTTAAATGGATCTACAACTGGAACATCCACTTCATATAATGAGCCATTTACCTATACAGCAAAGGGTATCAACTTAAATAGGTTGAACCTCAGATTAGAAGAAAAAGGAATTTCTATTATCACTGAAGAAATATTCAAGTAGCCATTTAATAAAGGATAATAGAATACCACATTAGGTTCATCAAAGAAAGGTTCAAAGTTCCAATCCTTCTTTGCTGAATTAATTATATTTATAAGTTGAAGTTTTGGGAGAAGAGATGTTACTTGACCAGAATTTGCTATAACTAAATCTTGCACAAAAGATTCCAACTGAACTTACTTCTCGGATAATTTCAAATCCATAGTATTGAGTAATAAGAAAATATGCATTGTTTGCTCTTGTTCACTTTGTTTTAAACTGAGGTTCTCTAAGTTATCTGTAATTCTAGAGATTATTTCCTCAATGTTCTTCACACTTGTTTGTAAATTATAAATTTTTGCAACCTTCTCATTCAATTTATTCATAGAATTTTTTAAATCAGCAAGGAAGTCAAAATTGGATATTCCCAATCCAGCAAGAGATCCTAAAGCCACTACTAACATACTTCTCTTTTGTCTACAACTTCTTTTGAAAATTTAATCTATGACATCAAATTTATGTTCTATCTCCTTTATCTTATTTTCAAGTTTCTTTTGAACATTCCTACTGGAAATGCCCTCTTTTAACAATTTCAACTTCACTCTTAAGGAGTCAACATTATCTTTAATTATTGTTATATTCTTGTAATCAAGAACTACCCTTATAAGCTTTCCTACCAATATTAGGCTACCTTGATGTTGTACCAATGCTCCAGGACGAATTGAATTCCAGTCCAGGGCACTCACCAAGCATAGAAAAATTAATATTGCAGTCTTCATCTGTAAAATGCATCAAGATTAATATTCAATTCACAAAGAATATTATCATAATATTCTCTGTAGTCTTCTGGTTCATTAAAATTGATACATAGGGTATCACAACAATCATCTTCATAGATCTGCAATCTAACTTTCTTCATATCATCTAAATGGCCTATCAATTCTTCCTTGGTGTCTAAATGTATGAAGTTATATTTATTTCCACCTGCAGAATCAATTACCCTATATGGACCTGAGTACCTTGGTGAAAGCTTATTATAGGGTGAATGTAGTTTGACCATGACTAAATCTCCTATTTTCAATTCTAGTTTATGTGCTATTTTGTGTTGTTGCTTTTTCAACTCCTGTGAATACTCCTGCATATATTCCCTAACTCTTTGGTGAATACTTTGGAAAGTATCTATCCTATTTGTGATATAATCATCTATATTATACACGGGCTTCTGCTCTCCAGTCAAGATTTCATTTGGAAGGGTTTTGTCTTCCCCCAAAAATAATAAAATGAGGTGTTTCACCTGTTGCTACATTAATTTGGTTGTTAAGAGTACATTTAATACAAGAAATCCAAGTATCCCAAGTTATACTATGAGGACTTATCATGCTTCTAAGACATGTAATAATTTTCTAATTTATCCTCTCTACAACTCCATTACTTTGTGGATGATTCACTAAGATGTTAACTTTCTTTATCTTAAATAAACTACATAATTTTTCCAAGATATTGTTATTAAATTCAGTTCTATTATCTGAAACTAAGATCTTAGGTGTAGTGAAACTACAGATTATCTGATCATAGATTACTGAAGCAATAGTTTCAGCTTTCTTATTTGGAATGGGTTGTAAAATACAAAATCTTGAAAGATGATTAATGACAAAAATTATATATTTATATCCATTCTCAGCCATAGGTAATTCCAATTATCTATGTGAACTCTTTTCCAAGGTTTCTGTGGAATGGGATAGGTAAGTATAGGAGTAGGTTTTGGTGTATTTCCTTTCACCTTAACACA
Source organism: Oratosquilla oratoria (assembly GCF_046742065.1). NCBI lineage: Eukaryota > Metazoa > Arthropoda > Malacostraca > Stomatopoda > Squillidae > Oratosquilla > Oratosquilla oratoria. The sequence goes on along the minus strand of NC_134814.1, from coordinate 28,546,506 downwards.
TTTCAAACAATTTTCAATATAATTATATATATCTTTCTTCATACCTGGCCAAAAGTATTTTAAGTTGTGGTTGTCTATAAGTTTTATCCTTTCTTGGATGTGAGCTGTAATCACAACAATGAAGTAACTTCAATATCTCCTTTACAAGAGGTCCAACTGATTTACTGGACCTCTAGAAATATCTTTCCCGCTTACAACTGATTTTCTATACAAAAGTCGATTACAAAGGATTACAAAGGCGGAGCATGCCGACAGGAGACCTTTTGATCCATATCTAGGTCGGATGCAAAAAAAAAAAAAAAAAATACTAATAATAAATAAAAATTATAATAATGTAAATAACAAATAAAATACATAAATAAATGCATAGGTATAGTTGAAATAATAAACAAACAGGTAAATAGTAAATGATAATAAATTGACATATAACTAATAATAAATGAAAATCAGACAGACAAATTATAACAAAACAAAAACAAATAATATAACATAAATCATAATCATTACAGCATCTTACTTAGATATTTATCTAAATGATTCTTAAAGCTTCGAACTGAACTACATTGCACTACCTGTGCAGGAAGTTTATTCCATTCATTAACTACACGGTTGGCAAAGTTGTTTCTACCTACTTCCAAATTAAATCTATTTCCGGACAGTTTGAGACCATTGTTTCTTGTCTGATTCTCATTCAATGTGAAAATTTTGTCACTTTTGATGTTGTCAATTCCCTTTAAAATCTTAAAGACCTGTATCAAGTCACCTCTGAGTCTACGCTTTTTTAGGGAAAACAGATTCATGTGCTTAAGTCGATTTTCGTATGATTTATTTTTGATATTTGGAATCAGTTTTGTGGCTCACCGTTGTACTTTTTCCAGTCTGTCAATGTCTTTAATGATATTTGGTGACCATACGGAAACAGCATATTCCAAATTAGTCAAATAAAATTTCTCTATCTTATACCCCTTTGGTAGTTTTGTTGGATCTCTTCTTGGGTTCATCAAGTACTTGACTAATAAATCACATATCTTATCATCCCTCTGTTCTCTTATTAGGATTTCCTCATCTAAAGTTACTAACTCTTCTAAACTACAAAAAAAATTAATCAACCCTGTCGTTGGTTGGCTAATATTTCTAGAAAGTGCATCTGCAGCAACATTCTTTTTACCCGGAATATATTCAAATTGAACTTCATAGCACTAAAGTATCGCAAACCATCTAGCAAGTCTGCCCCTAAGATTCTTATGCTTAAATAAGTTCTGAATAGCTGTATGATCAGTCCATACTCTGATTGGATATCCCAGTATCATATCTCTAAAATTTTCTAATGAATATATCACTGCTAATATTTCTTTTTCTGCTAGAGAGTTGTTTCTTTCAGCATTATTACAAAGTCTATAAGTGTAAGCTATTGGTTTCAAAGTTCCATTTCTCTCTTGCATAAGTATTCCTCCTAATCCTATGTTAGATGCATCAGTGCAAAGAATGAATACTTTATCATAGTCTGGAAATATTAAATTTGGAGAACTCGTGAGTTTATCTTTCAACTTACCAAAAGCTTCCTGTTGTGCAGGTCCCCACATGAACTTTGATTCCTTCCTCAACAAAGAACTTAATGGATTAGCAATGTCAGCATATCGCTGAATAGATTTTCTATAAAATCCTGTCAATCCCAAAAAGCTCCTAACCTTGTCTACATTGGTTGGAACTGGAAAATTCTTCACTGCTTCAACTTTTGAATTCACTGTACTAAGTCCATGTCTGTCTATCATTTGTCCCAAATAAATAACACTGTCTTGCAAAAACTTACATTTTTTAATTTCTACTTTCAATCCTGCTTCAACTAGTCTTGAGAATATCAAATCTAATTTCTTAAAAGGTCAACCGCTGTCTGGGAAACTATTAAAATGTCATCTAGGAATACACTGGCAGTGTTTCCTAACAATCCATCTAGAATAGTATTCATTAATCTCATGTAAATTAATAGACTATTGCATAACCCAATTGGCATTCTTTTGAAGGCATAATATCCTGTTGGAGTAGAAAATGCTATGAATTTTCGTGAGTCTTCATGCAACTCTATTTGCCAAAAAGCAGATTTTATATAAATAGTGCTAAAATATCTATTCTTAGTTCCCAAACTTCTTAAAATGTCACCTGTTACTGGTAATGGTAACCTGTCACGAATGGTGTGTTTATTCAGTTCCCTATAATCAATAACTGGGTGCATAGTACCATCTGAGCTTAGCACCAAAATCAAAGGAATGTTCCACTCACTTTTACTATGTTCAATGATATCCTGCGATGACATTTCAGTAATCAGTTTATTTACTATTGCTAATTTAGAGTGTGAACTCTGTAGGCGGGTATGTAAATAGGCTGTGTTCCGGGTTTTAATTTAATCTGATGTTTTAAAACAGATGTTTTGCCTAAGGCGTCCCCCGGCAAAGCAATTGCTTTATTGTGCTTCACAAGCAAAACAACTAAACTTTCATCCAACTCAGGGCAATTAGTAGAATCTAATTGATTCTTGTATTTCTTTCTTAATTCTATTCCCTCTTGAACTGAACAGATTGATGAAATTGGTAATTCCACCTTACTACTCTCATTAAAAATCTTGATGGGTTTGTACACACCTGAAAACATCCTATTTGTGTACCTTTCCTTGAAAATATATCCTTGTTTAAAGTATTAATGATTAGTATTTCTACTATGTTCTTATTTGACTTAAAAATCCCTGAGTCCAATTTCAAGCCTTATAATCTAATTGATTCTGGGAGGGTTAAACTTTCAGTCTAC
>NC_134814.1:28536207-28538707 GCF_046742065.1 Oratosquilla oratoria | reverse complement strand
CCAAAGACTAAAAAAAAAAAAAAAAAAAAAAAAAAAAAAAAAAATAGCATAGCAGGAAGAGTGTTAGAATGGATTAGAATTTGGATTAGTGAGAGAAAATAGCGGGTCACCATATATGATGTGAAATCCAAATGGGGGAGTGATTCTAGTTGAGCTCCACAGGGTTCGGTTTTGGGTCCCTTATTGTTCATTATGTACTTAAATGGCTTGGACAATGGGACTAATAGTGTTAGTAAGTTTGTGGACGACACTAAATAGGACGCTTAATTAGGTCAGGAGACGACACCGAGGTTCTGCAGGGTGATTTTAACAAATTATTCACATGGTTGGTGAAATGGCAAATGAACATCAATATCTCAATGGGCAGAGTGCTAAACGTAGGGATACACAGCCCCGAAAACAGATATAGCTTAGATAACACTTTTCTAGAGAAAACTGAATGTGAGAGAGACTTGGGAGTTCCAGTGAGTCCCGGCCTTAAATCCAGAAAATAGTGCATTAGCTCCAGGAATAAAGCTAACAGAACATTAGGTTTTATTGCTATGACGGTTACGAGTAGAAGTGCAGATGTAATTATTAAACTCTATCTAGCGTTAGTTAGAACCATCTTTAAGTATGTGGTACAGTTTTGGTCTCCGTCTTATAGAATAGACATTAATCCACTAGAATCAGTACAGAGAAGAATGACAAAAATGATACATGGGCTTAGAAATTTACCATTGCGAAGAGATACTTAGGCACTTTAACTTACACTCTCTGAAAGATGCAGAGTGCGGGGGTGATCTAATGGAGGTGTTCAAGTGGATCAAAGGTTTTAACAAGGGTGACGCAAATAAGGTCATCATATTAAGACAACAGGGCAGGACTCACAGTAATGGATTCAGATTGGACATATCTAGATTTAAAAAGGAAATAGGCAATAATTGGCTTACTAATAGGGCGGTCAACGAATGGAATAGACTTAATTACCATGTAGTGATCACTGAAATTATCGTTTGTTTTAAGAATGGTTAGACAACTTTATGGATGAGGATGACAGGTGGTAATTGACATAGAACTGCCTAGTGTATGCCTTATGGTCTCTTGTAGTCTCCTTCATTCTTATGTTCTTATGAGAGAGAGAGAGAGAGAGAGAGAGAGGGAGGGAGAGCAACATATTTGCAATGAAGTAAATTCATGTGCGTACTTCTGGGCAACGATTGTTGGAGTTAGTTTTATTTTGCACAAAAATATTTATTGTCCTTATTTTACATGTTTTATTCCATAACAAACTTTATTCCTTTGCCTCACATATCACGCATGGCGTATATTTTTTTCTGTTTGTGTATAAGCATGCATTTGATCACTAAATTAACTTGGATATACAGTATACATGTATGATGTCTCTTATCATTAACCATAGAAACTCTTTGATTTCGACTCCTAATATTCTGTCCCCTTTCGTTTTTATTCATTAGTTAAATGTCTTCTAATGACATCTACGCATTACCAAAATTTATTGTTATGACATAAAATGTTTAGGAACAAGACAACTGATATTTACTAGTATTATAAAACGAAGAAAGGAGAAAAGTGAAAGAGAATGTAAAAGGCGGGAGATAAAGAAGTATTGAGTGTAAATATAAGAAGGATAGACAAAGAATAAGAGGAAAAACCGAATAAAGTGTAGAAGGTGGTAAGGTATAAAGAGAAATCATGAGAAAAAGAACAATGATTAAGATTTAAGGAGCAAGTGATAAAGTGCCCAAAGAAGACGGGTAGAAAGAAAGATTAACAAATGGTAGGATGAAGAGATGAAGGCAGTGATAGAAGGAAATAAGCAAGATTATGAAGATTTGCTGCATATTAGAATTAGTTAAGAATATGGGAGATGCAGAAGGCCAAGAAAAAGGAAAACGTAAGGTGAGGAAGGAGAAGAGGAGAGCAGATGTGAAAAAGGATAGGAATTGGACAAAGAATTTAGAAGGACGAGGAGAAGAAAAACGATAGATGAGGGTAGAAAAGAGGAAAGCAGATGTGAAATGGGATAGGAGTTTGAAAGAGAATTTAGGAGGTCGAGGAGAAGCAAAACGTAAGATGTGGGTGAAAAAAAGATCAGATGTGAAACGGAATAGGAGCTGGATAGAGAATTTAAAGGGAGTTGAAGTATGCTTCAGAATGAGATAAAGGTAGTGAAGAGGGCGTGAGTCAGGTAAAAAGGACAACGTAAAATGTACAGACAAGTAGGTATTTATGGAAAGTAAAAGTGGTAATGGAATATGAGAAGAGTATTTCAAGGATTTATTGAATGTGGAAAAGGTTAAGGAATTTTTGATTGAGTCAATGGGTGATGCTAGGGAGAATAAAATGAGAGTGTAATAAAAACATAGGTACAATAGCATTGTAATTGTTGAAAGTTAAAAAAAGTGCTTTGGTAAATGGGTGTCATATGGTGTGTCTAACAAAGGGAGGAACGTTTATATTGGATTAGCTAGTGAGGTTGTTTAATGTTTGTACAAAT
>NC_134814.1:28513707-28526207 GCF_046742065.1 Oratosquilla oratoria | reverse complement strand
ATGTGGAATTGATAGATTCAGCAATACCCAACCAGCCAGAATAAACACAATATCCTCCATAAACAACACTCCAAGCCCCCCTAACCCCCGCAACCCAAGAGTACCTCAGCCCCATTTGGTGCGATATCCACAAATCAAATTCCCACAACACCTGGGACTGCAGACAACGCCCTAGACAAAGTACAATGTGTTCCCTTCATAACACAACATCCCATTCAGACGCGGAATGCAAAGCCCAAAGACCCTATACCCAGTCAGCTAGCATGGGTAATAATCAGACATGACCACAAAGATCACCTAGCAACCAAAGTCAGACTTACTGTACTTTTCATAACTCTTATAGCCATTCAGATAGAGACTGCCGCCAACAAAACCGCCAATCTAGCCCTAAACCTACCCATCACAACCAGAACAAACCATGTTCAGTCCATAGCACATACTCCCATTCCGACAACGAGTGCCGAACCCAAACCCCAACACTACGACCACAACCCAACACCCAACAGGAACGCCCCACAACCTTCAACAGGAATCAAAACAGGCAGTTGGGGAAATCCATACAAGCCTCCCACAAGAAAAAAAGACAGAAAGAAAAAACAAAAAACAAAAAAAAAGCTATAACATCACCCATAGATAAACCAGAAGCCCTGTGTTTCACAGGCACAATAGGAAACATCCATTGTACATTCCTAATAGATACAGACACAAAAGATAAACATACTTTCACAATCTATATATGCACAATTAGGTGACTCCTACCCTACCGACAAACCACACCTTATGGGAACCATGATAAGTGGCACACACCTAAACTTCACCTCAACCATAACCGCCTCCATAACCATTGATAATAATCCATTCCCAACCACTACCTTCTAAGTAGTCAAAAACTGGACCCTTGAATGTGATGGCATTTCAGGATTGGAATTCTTAGCCAATCATTATACAAACAAGCCCCGCTATGCTCAAGTTAGGTGACATAGAAATCCCCCCTCACCTATCCCGACGCTTCTAGGCGCTCAGGTGAACACCCTCAGTATCCACCACTACCCCCCCATATCACCCTACCGGAGTGTCACAACATCCTGCATGCAACCAAGCTTGCTCAACTCAGCATCTGCTGACCTCAACAGAAAACAGGATGCCTCCGCAAATCCCTGATTCAGCATCAGGCAATACCACCAACATTACGACACCTTTCCCCAACCACACCTACATGCCAAGTCAGACAACACCACACCACACCACCTACCCCCCCCCCCCTTTCTTAACACACAAATTCTCAACAAAGGTAAACTCACAATCCCCCCCAGGGGAAAGTATGACTATCTCAACAATCATACCTGGTGCACTTCCAGGCCAAGATATAATCGTCTCTCCCAATACCTGTAGGAGAAAAATCTCCATTTGCCTGGTGTTTGGGATACAGTTAGAGAGAACAAAGAAGCAATAATCTTAATAGAGGACTTCTCACATACTCCAGTTAAGCTAAACAAGCACACACAATTAGGAACAGCCAAATTATACATAGACCCGATTCAAGAAACACACACCACTCCAATCAACACCATCATCACCAAACCAAACCCCACTCCAATCCCCCAGAAGATGTCCCAATCATAGATTTCCAACAAGCCAGAACCAATCTTAGGAACATCCTTCAGTCCCATCGTGAGGCAATCGCCCTAAACGATGAACCATTAGGAAAGACTTCTTTGGTTAAACACCATATACACATACCACCCCCACCCACCACCCTCCATTTCCATACCAGCTTACAGAATTCCTCAAAGCAAAAAAAAAAAAAAAAAAAAAAAAAAAAAAAGAATTGGTATCACAAAACATAAACGACATGCTGGAACAAGGTGTCATCAGACACTCTCAATCCCCTTGGAACTCCACACTTTTTCTAGTTCCTAGAAAGGATGGATCCTTTAGACCAGTCATAGATTTCCGTAAAGTAAACACCAACACAGCCCCTGACCGTATGCCTATGCCTGTCATGACAGATGTCCTCCAATCACTGGGCCAAGGAAACATGGTTTTCTCAACTTTAGACCTCAAATCCGCCTTCTGGCAGATTAAACTAGAAGAAAAGTCAAAAGAAGTCACAGCCTACAGTACTGACAAAGGTCATTCCGAATTTAATCGAATGGCCTTTGGACTAAAAAATGCCCCTAATACATTACAAAAACTTATGAACAGTCTTTTCAAAGATAAACTATGCAAATCCCTTTTCGTCTATCTAGACGACCTAATCATTTTTTCCCATACTGTAGAGGACCACTTGGTACCCTTGGGTACATCTTATGAACTATCAAAGAAGCTAGTCTCAAAATCCAACTTAACAAGTGCTCATTCCTAAAAAAGGAAATCACCTTTGTTGGCCATGCAGTAAACAAATATGGAATACAAACAAACCCAGACAAAATTAGAGCCATTGCTGAATTCCCCACCCCGAAGAACGAGAATCAACTCCGTTCTTTCGTTGGCATAGCTGCCTATTATAGACATTTTATCAGGAATTTTGCTGACCTAGCTACTCCACTTACCAAATTTACACGTAAGAACATACCTTTCAAATGGGACTCTGAAGAACAAGAATGCTTTGAGAAAATAAAGACAGCACTATACAAGGCACCCATACTCGCCTTCCCGAACTTTACAAAGGAATTCTTTCTGTTTACGGATGCATCCACCCTAGGGATAGGTGCAGTCCTACAACAAATAGACTCAAACGGGAAACATAGAGCGATAGCGCACGCAAGCCGCGTACTAAACCCTGCAGAGCGTAACTACTCCACCACCCAATTGGAAGCTCTAGCAGTAGTCTGGGCTCTAAAACATTTCCAAGAACTCATTCTGGGTTACAAAATCAGTCATGACAGACCACCAACCATTAACAGAATTTTTCAAAGGAAAAACCTCACAAGGTAAGATAGCAAGATGGCATAATACCATTCTAGAATATGACCCAAGAATTACCAACATAAAAGGAAAGGCAAACGTCGTAGCAGACGCACTTAGCCGAAACCCTCTAATTGCAACAGTCCCAACCACCAATTGTATTTCCCCCCAGGAACTCCGAGAAGAACAGAGAAAAGACCCAACTTGGTCACAGGTAATCCTCCACCTAGAAATGGGAACCACCCTACAAACCCACCCCCTGTACCCCTCCGAGAATTACACCTAAACGATGGAATTCTTAAAAGAGGGGCCACTATCCCAACCCAAACAGTAATCCCAAACCCATTAATTCCAAGAATCCTCCTAATGGTACACAATAGCCCCATTGCAAGCCACCCAGGCAAAGAAAATGCCTTGCAAACAACCAAACGGGCGTACTACTGGCCCAAAATGGCCACCGACATCAATCTACCCTTATGTAATCTGTCCTTATTCCTTTCTCATGTATATATAATCTATGTATTTCTATTAACTATGTACTTTTTGCACTGAAGATATAATATACGAAAACGCTCTGCTTTGCTGTTTTTTTCAAGTGGTCTACTTTGCATATGTATATATATATGTATACATATGCATATAACACACACACACACACACACACACACACACACACACACACACACACACACACACACACACACACACACACACACACACACACACACACACACACACACATATATATATATATATATATATATATATATATATACATATATGTATATATATACACATACATGTATATATATGTATATATATACATATACGTGTATATATATGCATATATATGTGTATATATATGTATATATATATATATATGTGTGTGTGTGTGTGTGTGTGTGTGTGTGTGTGTGTGTGTGTGTGTGTGTGTGTGTGTGTGTACTGAGTGGTTGCTAGTGATCAATTAATATCTTTTAATATATTTTTCTATCACAAATCACTTTTAATTCCATGCCATCGCAATCGAGACTGAGAATCGCTCGAAGGAGGCATCCGTTGGAAATTGAAACGTGGACAAACCGAGGATTCGAACCCAGCTAGCCCGTAACAAAGTTACAGTGACGTATTGGGTTATGGCATTGTAACTTTATTACGGGTTAGCTGGGTTCGAATCCTCGGCTCGTCCACGTTTCAATTTCCAACGGATGCCTCCTTCGAGCGAATCTCAGTCTCGATTGCAATGTCATAGAATTAAATGTTATTTCTCGTTGAAACATATATATATATATATATGTATATGCATATATATATATATATATATATACATACACACGCACACACACACACACATATATCGTCGGCACCCACTCGTGTCCGAGTATCGGGTTCTAGTCATTCGTCTCCTATCTTCGTTGATGTTTGTGTTTTGTATGACTTGCGAGGCCTAGTTGGTGGTGGAAGAGTCGCGGGCAGTGTTCGCAGGGGAGTGTGGGGGGAGGGTGGGGTTGTTCTCGTCGCTCTCTTCTTCTCCTTCTTCTTGCCTCATCATTTTCCCTCCTCCTCTCCTCAAAGTCCTCGGTGCCTTGGCGTGTTGTACTCCTCCATACTCTCCGGTCCCTGGCAGTTTGTTCCCACGAGGAAGGGTCGATGTTGGTCATTGCCAGGGTGCGCTTTAGCTGGTCCTTGTAGCGCAGTTTAGGTGCTCCCCGTGGTCTGGTCCCGTTGGCGAGCTCGCCATAGAGCATTTTCTTGGGGAGCCTGGATGGGTCCATTCTGTGGACGTGCCCTGCCCAGCGGAGGCGGTGGTGGATGATGGTGGCCTCAACGCTGGTTATTGAAGCTCTTTCCAGTACTTCCAGGTTGGTGGTGCGGCTCTCCCAAGTAATATTTAAAATTTGCCTTAGCTTATATTGTTGGAAGCGTTCTAGGTTTTGTATATCGCTTCTGTATATGGTCCATGTTTCGCAGGCGTATAAGAGCGTGAAGAGGACTACTGCCTTGAAGACCATGATTTTAGTGGCCATCGTCAGTGCGTGGTTGTTGAACACGCGGTAATTGAGTCGACCAAAGGCGGAGTGGGCTGCCCTGATCCTGTTCTCCACGTCTTTCTTGCATGTGGGAGTAGATGTTAGGATGCTTCCTATGTATGTAAACTGGTCCACTTTTTCTAGAGGTTTGCCATTTACGATGGTGTTGGTATTAGGGAGCAGGAGACCAGGTGGGTGCTGGACTAGTATTTTGGTCTTATCTGTATTAACTTCCATCCCAAAACGTTCATAGGCTGCATTGTATGCATCTGCTAGTGACTGAAGGTTCTCTGCAGTCTGACCTGGGGTGGCGTTGTCATCGGCATATTGCAGCTCTCGCACTGGACATATGGTGGTCTTAGTTCTAGCGCGAAGTCGAGCCAGGTTGAAAACTCCCCCATCCATGTGGAAACGGAGGTCGATTGAAGGTGTGTCTGGTGGTATCTCGTTAAGCATCGCTGCTGTGTAAAGAGAGAAACACGTTGGAGCCAGAACACAGCCCTGTTTCAGACCACCGTTGATGGGGAATGGCTCGGAGAGGGAGTTCTGGTGGCATACTCTCCCCACCATTTCATCATGCAGGGCACGCACCAGGGTGACAAAGTCTGGTGGGCAGCCAAACCTAACGAGGACTGCCCACATATCGGGTCGGGGTACTTTATCGAAGGCCCTTTTTAAGTCCCAGAAGATAAACATTGCGGGCTGTTGTTGTTCAAGGCTCTTCTCTTGTAGTTGTCGTGCGCAGAAGATCATGTCAGTGATCCCGCTGGAAGGTCGAAATCCGCACTGGGACTCTGGCAGGACGTCTTCTGCGAGGACGAGGAGGCGTTCAAGGAGAATGCGGGCGATTTTTTTTGCTTGCGATGCTCAGTAGTGATATTCCCCGGTAGTTGTTACAATTCTCCCGGTCTCCTTTTTTGAATATTGTAACGATTTTTGCATCGCGGAAGTCACTAGGGAGGGTCTTCGTCTCCCATATTTTCAGTATGAGAAGCATGAGACGGTTACTCAGCTCTGGGCCACCGTGCGTGAGGAGCTCCAGTGGGACGTTGTCGGGTCCTGGGGCTTTACCGGGTCTCATGCGTTTAAGGGCTTTGAAGGATGGAGGTGGGTAGTGCCATCCAGTGACGGACGGGATATTGCGGGGTCATTCGCAGGAGGTTGTCAGGGGTGTCAACCTGGTCGTTGAGGAGGTTTTCAAAGTGAGACCTCCACCTTAGCAAAGTGCCCTCGCTGTCGGTGATGATCGTGGCCCCATCCACATCCTTTAAGCCACCCACTGATGACCGTGTGGGACCGAAATGTTCTTTTATTGCTGCATAAAAGCTTCGCAGGTCTCGCTGGTCAGCGTAGCTTTGTATTTCTGCAGCTTTATTTTGCCACCAGGTGTTCTGGGCTTCTCGGATGCATCATTGGCACAAAGCTACAGCTTGCTTGTAAGCACGTTTATTTGCAGCTGTGGGCTGGTTCTCCATGGTCAGACGCGTCTGGCGTTTAGCCTCAATGAGAGGAGAGATGGCACCGTCACTCTCGTCAAACCAGTTCTGCCTTCTCTTGTTTGCGTAGCCGATGATTTCCTCCGCGGCACAGGTCATGGCGTCTCTTAGGGTGGCCCAGTGGTGCTCTACATTGGCCTGATCCACAGGCTCTACAAGGTGACGTTCGCAGGCTTCTCTGAAGTTTTGTGTCAGTTGTGGATTGCGGAGCTTGCTACAGTCAAAGCGCCGGTGTAATGCGATGTCGGGTGCCCTTCTAGGTGGTCGAAGGGTAGTCATGGTCAGTCTGGAGATCACCAGTCTGTGGTCCGTCCAGCAGTCATCCGCTCCGGGCATGGTTCGGGTGATGCGGACGTCTCTTCGGTCTCTAGCTCTGTTGAGAATGTAGTCCAGAATGTGCCAGTGTTTGGACCGAGGGTGTCTCCATGTCGTCTTCTGTCGGTTCGGGAGTTTAAACATAGTGTTGGTCACTATAAGTTGATGTTCTGCACACAAACCCAGTAGGAGTTCTCCATTGGCGTTAGAGTTCCCGATACCGTGGTGGCCGATTATTCCCTCCCATAGGCGATGGTCCTTGCCTACTCGAGCATTAAAGTCGCCCAGCACAGCAAGCTTGTCATTGGTGGGCACTCTCTGGATGGTGTGGTCGAGCTGGGTGTAAAATACAGCTTTTTCTTCGTCGGATGAGGTCAGAGTTGGGGCGCAGACGGAAATCAGGGTGATGTGTCTGTCCCGCGTGATGGGAATGCGGACTGTCATCAGGCGCTCACTGATGGCCTTGGGAGCGAGGTTGTACTGTTGTACAAGCTGGGAACGGATTGCAAAGCCGACACCATGTATGCGCGGCTCCTCGGGGGCTTTCCCTTTCCAAAAGATGGTGTATCCCGTTCCGGCTTCCCTGATGTTGCCCTCTTCGGGTAGTCTGGTCTCGCTGAGGGCCGCCACATCAATTTTGAAGCGGGCGAGTTCCTTGCAAACGAGAGCTGTACGTCGTTCCGGGCGGTTAGTGTTTGCCACGTCTTGAAGGGTGCGAATATTCCATGCACCAATGGTTAAAATCTTTCTGTTGTTGCGACCGCTTTAGTGGGATGTCCGCCAGCCGCGGTAAACTGACCAGACGTGTTTTCCGTGACCGATGTTTACCCCACCTTTTCTAGGGGCCTCCCCATGCGGGGTGGGCTGCGGTGGTTCTTAATAGGTAAGCCCAGTCACGGGTCCAGCTGCCGAGCTCTGGTGTCACGGAAAAAGTCACCAAAGAGTGACCATCTTAGACCCGCCGCCCGAGTGCATTCGCGGGCTGAAGGCTTCCAGCTTTCCAGGCCTGCCCCCGTCACCCGCGGTACCATCGCCTCTGGACTGGATCGTGTGATCACGATGAGGTGAAGAGCGGAGGGAGGAATGACAGAATGCCAGTCGCTGGGGTTGCTGTTTTGGGTGGTCGTGGCTGCGCGACGGCCACGCACACTCACTTCGCCCACATCTTTTCCACTGCGGCTCAAGAAGGATGAGACAGGCAGCCTCCACGATGCAGGTTGCATCGGGCTGCCGGGTTCTTGGTCCACCAAGGCCCGCCTTGCCGCCTGCCCGACAGGCGTTGCCCTCTTCCGCCGGCGCTAGTTCGCTCAGCCGTTGGGGTCTTGTTGGTTTTATTTCGGAGTTTTCCTTCGCCTAGCCTTTGCCTAAAGAGGCAGACCCTACAAGGCAGTACGGTGGGGGTCTGATTATACCGTCTGACCACTCGGTCACTTGCATGCATTCTGTAAGAAACGGCGGGGGGACCACGGGAAGGTAGCATGCAAGCAGTTAGGAGGCAGAGGCTGTAGAGGGGTTAAGACAAGCTTAGCCTATGTCGCATGCACTCCAATCACCCCCCCACACACACACAGATATATATATATATATATATATATACTCGTATATATATGTATATATATAAATATATATATATATATATTTATATATATATACATATATATATATATGTATATATATATATATATAATATACACACACATAATATATATAGAGAGAGAGAGAATAAAATGATAATGGAAGAAAAGGCAATGAAAGGGAGGTGGGCAGAGTATTTTAGGGAGTTGCTAAATGTGAAGGAGGATAGGGAGTGAAAGGTAGTTGCAGTGGGAAGCACTAAGAAAATGAGAATGATGAGTGAGGAAAATGGAGGAGAAATAGGAAAAAATGAAGTGAAAGCAGATGATGAGAGCAGGTAAGGCACCTGGGTTGGATGGATGCCATGCAGAATGTATGAAGAAAGGAGGCACATTTATGGTGGACTGGCTGGTGAGGTTATTTAATATTTGTTTAGAAGAGAGTAGAGTGCCAGAGGACTGAAAGAGTGCCTGTATAGTTCCGCTTTACAAAGGAAAGGGGGACAAGTATACTTACTTACTATTACTCTGTTGGTTGTCAGGCCGGACAGCCCTTCACCGCTTTCACTATGCCTCTCCAGATGGTTCTATCCTCTGCCAACTCCTTCCAGTCCTGTCTTGGTGCCACCCTCTCCACGTCCTTCTTTACTCCATCCATCCATCTATCTGTACTTGGGTCTCCCTACTGGTCGTCTGCCCTCCACTCTTCCTTCCATCACCTTCTTTGGTAGTCTGTCTGCCTCCATTCGTACGCAGAGTCCAGCCCACCTTACTCTTCTTCCCCGTATTTCATCCTGAATGTACGGTTGCCGAGTGTGATCTCTAATTTCCCTGTTATGCCTTCGTCTCCATTTCCCTTCTTCTTCATCATATACTGGGCCGAGGATTCTTGTCAGGATATTGTTTTAAAAAATTTCCAGTCTCTTTTCCCTTTCTTTTGTCAGTGTTCATGTCTCACATCTGTACAGGACTGTTTTTTGTTTTGTTTTGTTTTTACAATGTTATATGCTCTTAACTTAGTTCTTCTGCTGATGGTCCGACTCTTCATTACAGATGCCAGGGCATGGTAACATCTGTTTCCTACAGCTATTCGTTCGTTTATTTCCATGAATGACTGTAGTAATTACAGAGGGATCAGCTTGTTGAGTGTAGTTGAAAAGGCTTATGGGAAGGTTTTGATTGAGAGGATTAGGAGATGAACAGAGGGAGTAATTAGTGAGGAACGGTGTGGATTTAGGACAGGTAGGGGATGTGTAGACCAGATTTTTGTGGTAAGACAGATATGTGAAAAAGCTATAGGAAAAGGTAAGGATGTTTTTTGGGCTTTTATGGATCTGAAAAAGGCTTACGATAGGGTAGACAGGAAGGCACTGTGGGAGGTACTGTAGATATATGGGATAGGAGGAAGGCTGTTAAGAGCAGTCAAGAATTTTTATGAGAGTAGTAGACCTTGCGTTAGGATTAGAAATGGAGAGAGTGAATGGTTTGAGGTAAAGGTGGGACTTCGTCAGGGGTGTTATGTCGCCCTGGCTGTTCAATCTTTACATTGATGGGGAGGTGCAAGAGGTGAATGCAAGGGTAGTGGGTCAGGGGTTGGAGATGATTAAAGAAAATGGAGAAAAGTGGGAGGTGAGCCAGTTGTTGTTTGCCGACGACACTGCGCTTGTGGCAGGATCAGAGGAGGGATTGAGGAAGTTAGTGATAGAGTTTGAGAAGGTGTATGAAAGAAGGAAACTGAAGATAAATGTGGGCAAAAGTAAGGTGATAAGATGTACAAGGGGAGAGAGTGACAGTAGGCTAGAAGTGAGCATTAAGGGTGAGAAACTGGAGGAAGTGGATAGTTTCAGACATTCGGGTGCGAATGTGACAGGAAAGGGAGGAGTGGGAGTGGAGGTAGAATGTAGATTGAGAGAAGCGAGTAAATGCCTTGGTGGTTTGAAAAGTGTAATGAGAAAATGACATTTGGGAATGGATGCTAAGATGAGGTTGTATGAAAGAGTGATTGTGCCAACAGCAATGTAGAGGGCAGAAACATTGAACATGAGAGAGGAAGAAAGCAGGAGTTTGAATGTGTTTGAGATGAAATGGCTGAGAAGTATGATAGGAGTTACTAGGATAGATAGAGTGAAAAATGAGGAGGTGAGGAGGAGAACAGGGGTGGAAAGGGAACTGGGAGATAGGGTTGATGAAAGAGTATTAGGATGGTTTGGACACATGGAAAGAATGAGTGAAGAAAGATTAGTAAAAGAAGTGTGGAAGGCAGAGGTGGAAGGAGTGAATATGAGGGGCCTTCCTAGGATGAGATTGATGGATGGGGTGAAAGGGGCTTTACAAAAGAGAGGAATGTCCGTAGAGGAAGGATGAGAGAGGACAGAAGATAGGGGTGAATGGAGAAGTGTTGTGTATAGATGAGGCTGTGATGCATGAGGGGGAGTAGGTGGGAGATTGGGGGTGAGGAAGTATGTATGAGAAAAAAAAATTGACGCAGCCCGAAGGGATTTTTCCCCTCTTCTCCTTTCCAGGGACGGAGAGGGGGGTCGCGGAATTTATGAAGCAGCCTTGCTGTGGATCTGATGTGTCTTGCGACAATGCTTCTGACCCAGGGCAGTGGACAGGTTGCAGGGATGACCCGTCATCCAGGAGGTGCCAAGATAGGAGGGAGGGAAGAGGGTGGAGGGGAGTGGAATATATGAGAAATGAAATGGGTGGGAGTGTTTTCTATGCCTTTTTTTGGCTACCCCCCGTGTAAGGGGGAAAAAGCCTTTGGTATATGTATGTTTGTATACGTATACAGTATATACATATATATATATATATATATATATATATATATATAAGCCTTTGTTATATGTATGTATATGTATATATATATATATATATATATATATATATATGTATGTATGTATATATATACATATATATATATGTATGTATATATATACATATATATACATATATATATATATATATTATATATATATATATATATATATATATATATTGATAAGTATTCTAGACAAATGGTTTGGATGATGGAGACTATAAACTCAGGGGAAGGCACGGAACCCTTGCTACTCTAACTTTTCTTTCGCGTAGAACTTCTTCAGAGAGTGTACGAAAACTATAATTGAAATTTATGTACTAAACTTAGTTATCTTTTCGGATATTTGGGAAAAGTCATTTTTCTGGCGTGTTCTAGAATCAAAATACTAGTTCGTTTTGCTATATTGATAAATCCTCCTCGATGGTTCGATGAATTCTTAGTTGAAATATATGCTGATTCTTCAATTCTTCCAGTGAATTTATCAAAACCTTTAGGCATAAAGGTTTTGATAAAAATGAACCAATCAACATTCATCGGCACCTGGTTAACGTTTACAAAGCCGATACACTTGATGTCAGCACAGTTAGGAGATGGGTTCGTCGATTTCAGAGTGCCGACAGAGATGTAAGTGACAAAGTGCGCTCCGGACGCCCATGCACAGCCACCACCCCGGAAAACAAAGCGCGACTCGATC
This sequence comes from Oratosquilla oratoria, assembly GCF_046742065.1. NCBI lineage: Eukaryota > Metazoa > Arthropoda > Malacostraca > Stomatopoda > Squillidae > Oratosquilla > Oratosquilla oratoria. Next base: position 28,514,367 of record NC_134814.1, on the reverse strand, counting down.
AAATCGTCCGCGCTGATCGGCGGATAACGGTGAATAAAATGAGTGTAGAATTGGATGTGGATGTCAGTACACTGGAAGCTATGTTGTCACTCCTAGGATACAGCAAAGTGTGTGCTAGTTGGGGTCCACGAATACTCACGCAGGACCAAAAGGACCACCGACGGGATGTCTTTCAGGACTTGTTGGATCGGTACTAAGCCGAAAGTGACGGATTCTTGGACCACATCATTACTGGTGACGAGACGTGGTGTCACCACTACGAGCCGGAGTCCAAACGGCAGTCGATGGAATGGCACCACTCAAACTCCCCAGCAAAGAAGAAGTTCAAGACGCAGACATCTTCAGGCAAAGTGATGTGCACCGTCTTCTGGGACAGGAAGGGCGTCATCCTTCTGGATTTCTTGGAACCAGGGGTGACTGTCAACTCTGACCGTTTAGTTGAAACGTTGACCAAGCTGAAGGCCCGGATTTCCCGTGTAAGGCCAGAGAAAAGGGAAACATTCCGTTTGCAACACCACAACGTCGAGCCACACACAACTTTGAAGACCACGGAATGTGTGACAAAGTTCGGCTGGACGGTGCTGTCTCACCCACCGTATAGTCACGACCTGGCACCGTCAGACTTCCACTTGTTCGGACCTTTGAAGAACGCATTACATG
>NC_134814.1:28491207-28503707 GCF_046742065.1 Oratosquilla oratoria | reverse complement strand
CTACTTCATATCTGCTCTCCTCTTTGCATCATTTACCTTTTGCTTTACTTCTCTTTTCTTTTCTTTGTACCTCTCATATGACTCCCTCGTCCTATTTTGTAAACAATCTGTGAAAGCTCGCTTCTTCTCTTCTACAACCTTCTTTGTTTCCTCATCCTACCATTCACTACCCTTCCTTTTATCCCTGTCCTTTTTGTTCCACACACCATCCTTGCACATTTTTTGACTCCCTCCTTGAAACATCCCCATTCCTCCTCCACACCTAGCTCTACTCTATCCTTCAGCTTCCTCCCACTCCTCCTTCAGCTTCTTGTACTCCTTCTCCTTTTCATTTAAAGAGTTCACTCTAAGCACCTCCCTACCTTTTGTCCCGTTCCTCTTTCTCCATCTATCCTCCACTCTCAACTTACCTTCCACCAAAAAATGATCTGATATTCCCCCACCCTCTCCCCTTAGCACATGTACATCCTTAACTCTTCCTATCATAGTCCTATTTACCACTACATAATCCCTCAACGCTCTATCTACCACCCTTCCATCCACCACCCTCTCCCATGTGTACTTATGCTTGACTTTCTTCCGAAACACTGTATTTGCTATCATCAACTCTCTTTCTAGACATATTTCCACCATCAACTCTCCACTTCAATCCTTTCCTGGAACTCCACATTTCCCAACCACCCCATCAATTGGATCATTTCCTACCCTAGCATTAAGGTCTCCCATTATTATTACATTGAAATTTCTCCCTAAATCCTCTATGCACTTATTTGAATCTATCCAAAAGGCCTCCCTTTCTTCTACACTCTTCTCACTGCCAGGCCCATATGCACTTACAAAGACCCACATCTCCTTTCCCAGTTTCACCTTCATCCACATTATCCTTGAGGAAACCTCCTTCCACTCCACTACACGTTTACCTATCTCTTCACTTACTAGAATAGCCACCCCTTCCCTCCCTCGCCCTCTCTTCACTCCTGATAACCTCCCACTTACACTCCCAAACTTACACTCACCCTTCTTTTTCAACTTAGTTTCACTCAAACCTAACACATCCATCTTTCTTCTCACAAACATACTATCTATCTCTTCCCTTTTACTCTCATCTGTACCACATCTATGCACATTAAAAGACCCAAACTTTAGGGTGCTGGTCGGAAAACTCCTAGACCCTCTTATGCCTTTACTTTTTCGTTTAGGAATGTCCCCTATGGGGCTACAAGGAGAAGGATACCTAGTCCCACTCCCCATCCCTTTCTTCTCGCCTCTTACGACCCAAGTGGAACTACTTGGTGGCAGTATTCTTTTCCCCCACCGCAGGGAATTCCCCCACAGCAGAAAATGAATACTCAGAGAAATGGTACAGGACAGCAGCAAGGGTTTGGGGGACAGGATAACGGAGGGACAGTCGTAGTATAAACGTGTCATCATTTCTCTATGAAGAGTTTTCCTCTATCATAGACAAAATTATGTGTGGCTCTGGTCCGTAGGGGCTCCCCATATAGACCCTAAAGTATCAACTGCATGCTACTTTGCCACAATAACAAGCAGCCAATACCTCAGACGGGTTTCTCAGGGGACATTTTATTCATAAGAATGACTCCTACGTTCTTCTCTTTTTTTCACTTTTTTAATTTCTTCAACCCCCAATGTATATGATCCCACTATTCTTTTTTCTTATTAATTTTTTGTTGATTTCCATCTCCCACTTCCTACTCCATTTCCATTCTTTATTGAGTTTGCTCTGCAGCGATTCACAATCTTCTTCGGTGTTCACTTTTTTCAATATTTCTGCATCGTCTGCGAAGAAGCTCATATAACTTTCAATTCCTTCATCCATATCATTAATATATATATAGCAAACATTATTGGGGCCAGAACTGTTTCTTCTGGAACTCCATTAATCACTTAATTCCAATTGGAATTTATGTCTCTTATCACCACTTTCATTTTCCTTTCATTCAAGAAGTCTTCTATCCACTTAAGTAGTTTGGCCTGTATTCCCCCTTCATTTTCTAGTTTCTTTAGCAATTTATTATGTGGCACCTTATCAAAAGCGTTTTTCAGGTCTAAAAAGGCACAATCAACCCATCCATCTCCTTTCTGTATTATATCTATTAGTCTTTAATAGAAACACATCAAGTTTGTGACACATAATCATCCTTGTCTATATCCAAACTGCCTCGGATTTAGTACATTTTCTCTAAATGCTTTACCATCTAATTTTGGTCATTCTTTCAAAAAAGTTTGCTACCGTACTTGTAAGGGAGACCGGTTTATAATTTGTAGTGTCTTCTTTGTTTCCCCGTTAAATATTGGTACTATATTTGCTCTTTTCGAATCTTCTGGAACTTTTTCTTCCTTCAATGAACTGCTTATTAGACTATGTATTTTTTTTGTTAGTTCGTCCGTGCATTTTCTCAAAATTCAGTTTGCAATTTCATCTGGACCATGTGATTTTCTGACATCGAGATTACTCAAGTGATTCATTATTTCATTCTTTGTTACTTTTATTTCTCTCATAAGACGGACTTTCCCATCCTACTCGACATCTCTTAGATGTATGTTCTCCCTCGTAAATACTGATGTCAAATGCTTGTTCATAATTTCTGCCATTTCTATTTCCTCTGTGTATTCTATTCCTCCTTGTCGTAGTTTCACTAATTCTTGTTTGTTTTTCAGTTAGCTGTTTACAAATCTATAAAATAGTTTTGTTTGATCCTTACATTTTTCTATGACATCCTTTTCGTATTTTCTCTTGTTTTTTTTTTCTCTGCGCATTCGTACATATTCATTTCTATAATCCGTATATATTTTCTATGTTTCGGGCTTTTTGTATTTCCTCCATTTTATCCAAGCTTTGTCCCTTTTATATTTTAATTCTCTACACCTTTTGTTGTACCCACATTTTACATATCCTTTTTTTTTTTCTTGGAACATACTTTTCCTATCCTTCCTTATAAATTGTTGTCAAATATTTTTTTCTCTACTGTTGTTTCCTCTTTTGTATATCCTCTTCCTTTCTGCTTTTTTTTTAAATATCATTTTATCAATTTTTTTCCATACATCATTCTTCCCTTGTATATTGTTCTTTTGTTTTTTCTCGTGTATTTTTCTTCATTTAGTTCCAGTTCAACTAATATTTGGTCAGTTTTACTTAGTAGTGTTTTATATTCAATCTTGTCCACTATTTCAGGTTCTGATGTGATTATTAGGTTTAGTCTCAATGGTTCTTCCTCATTTCTATAACTAGTATTCTCTTGTATCCATTGTGTCATTGTATGTTCTATAATCATATTAAGTAGCACGTTTTCCTATAGGTTATCTCCACCCTTCACTGTCATTTCTTCCCAGCAGATTTCTTTACAGTTAAAGTCCCCCATTATAATTATTCTTCCTCCATCTTCCATTATCTTATTTAGTGTTTTCCATGTGTCTTCCAACATATTCTTGTGTTCTCTCTCTTCCCACGAAGTCGTTCTAGGAGGCACATAATTTACCACAAACTTCCTGCTCTTCTTGTCCCTGTCCTCTATTTTCATCATGATAATTTCCTCTCTATTCTTTCCATATGCAACATTCCTCACGTTTATATCCTTCTTAGTTAGGAACATAACTCCACCCCCTTGTTTCACCTCTATTTCTAATCCAATAATTATATACACCATGTCCTACACTGTTGGGTGGTAGTTGACCTTTCAATTTTGTCTCCACAATTCCCATTATGTCAGGTTCCTTTTCCATCAGGTAATCATTCAGTTCATTCAAGTCTGTTATTAATCCATCTATATTTGTGAAGGCCACTTTAAATTTTCTGATACCTACATCCTGTTTTCTGTTTCCCTTCTGTTTTTCTCTCCTATGAACCATTTCCTCACTTTCATATCCATTACTCTCACTACCCATTATGTTAGGTTCCTTTTCCATCAAGTAATCATTCAATTCATTCAAACCTGTTATTAAGCCATCTATATTAGTGAAGGACACTTTTGATCTTCTGTTACCTCTATCCTGTTTTCTGTTCCCTTCTGTTTTTCTCTCCTATGAACAATTTCCTCACTTTCATATCCACTGCTCTCCAATAGAATTCCTCTTTGTCTGACTCTGTTCTGTTCTCATTTTTTTTTTGCTTAGCTTCGATCCTTTTTGTTTTCTCTTCCTCTCTTCCCCTTTATTCATCTCTCTTTTTATCCATACTTGTTTGTACTGATTACTTTCTGCTAGTTTTCCTCTTTTTGGTAAGACATTCTCTGCTGTCGTTTGTGACCTGAATTAAACCTTAATTGGTCTGGTCTTGTCTATACTGTATTTCTCAAGTCTATATATTTCTTCAATTTCTTTCCCTGTTTCCTTTTCACTTTCTTGAAATATTTTTAGTACCCTGTTCACTATTTTTTTTTCTTTCTTACTCTTGTAGTCCTATTCAGATTATGTTTCTCTTTCATTCCTAACTTAATTATACATTTCTTTTTATCTGCTAAGTCTCTTACTATATTCTCCTTCTCTCTCATCGCTTTAATAACTGTATCCTTAGTGTGTTCCTTCATCTGTTGTTTCACTATATCTCTAAATTCAAGTTTTCTATTTTCCTGAACTTTTTTCCAACCACTTATCTCTTTTTCTATGGGGTCTTTATTTTCTTTATTATTCCTCTTTAATTCCTTATTCTCATCCTCTACTTCTTTTAACTGTCTTTTTAATTCTTCTGTTTCTTTATTTAGGTTTTGGTTCTCCTTCTTAAGTTCTTCCAAATTATCAACTCTTTGTGTAATCAGTGCAAGTTGACTGAAAATAACCTCCCATTGTTCGTTCATTTTTGATAGTTTTTCCTCTAGACTTACTAATCGGGGGAGGTTGTCATCTCCTCCCTCATTAAATCCATAGAAATAATTATCTCCACCTTCCATTGCGCTGCTCTTATCAATATATATATATATATATATATATATATATATATATATATATATATATATATATATATATACTAATTTCTTCGACTTACCTTTGTCGTCTGTGCATCTTTTGTTGACATTCCTTTTGACGTCCGGGGCCCGTTCGTTCCCTTCCTCATTTTCTTCCATTTTCCTCAAGAATCCTTCCCCTTCTCCTTTTTCTTCACTTTTCCACTACACCACGAGCTTTCCACTACCCTACTAATGCAACGCAGGTACTCACTCGTTGTTGAGATCCACGATTTTTTTTTTCCGGAGTTCCAATCTTCGCTGTCACTTCGACTATCGTGTGATTCGTGTATTCACTTGGTCTTTGGTCTTTGGTCTTTGGATCACGTGTTGGACTCGTGATCGATAGCTATTTCCCTCCTGGAAGAGAGCTCAGAGCTCGTAGGTCCGATCTATGGGTAATGCTATGACCTTGCACACACACACACACCCAACTCCCCGCCCACGAGAGTTGAAGTAACACCCCTCAGCGCTGCGATACTGATATTATTTCAGCCCCGGGCGAGAGTCGAACCCGGACCTCCGTAGTGGCAGGCCAGAGCTCTAACCACAGCGCCATGAGAGGTGTGTGTGTGTGTGTGTGTGTGTGTGTGTGTGTGTGTGTGTGTGTGTGTGTGTGTGTGTGTGTGTGTGTGTGTGTGTGTGTGTGTGTGTGTGTGTGTGTGTGTGTGTGTGTGTATTTACCTAGTTGTATTTTACGGGAAGGGGAGCTATGCTCGTGGGGTCTCGTCTTCATATCTCATTTTATCTAAACTATTTTTAAATTCATGTATTGTTTTTGCACACACCACTTTCTCATCTAACTTGTTCCAACTGTTTATTACTCTGTGAGGAAAGCTGTTCTTTTTCAAGTCTCTTCTATAGCTGTCTTTTTTTATTTTCTTTCCGTGTCCTCTTGTATTTCTGTTATCCCATTTTATCAGATTCTCTCTATCAGTAATTTCTATGCCTTTCATGATTCTGTAAATAGCTATCAAATCTCCTCTCTCTCTTCTTTGCTCTAGTGTCTTTAGTTCAAGTTTTTCTAGTCTCTCTTCATATGATAGTTTTGAGAGCGTTGGTGCCAGTTTTGTAATTGCTCTTTGTATTCTTTCAAGTTTTTTTATACATTTTTTTGTACTTGGTGACCATATCGTTGCTGCATATTCCAATCTTGGTCTTATCAGGGTGATTAGAATTTTCTTCACCATTTCTTCATCCAGGTATGTAAATGCAACTTTGATTGTTCTTATTAAATTATAAGTTTCTCCAAAAATCTTATTTATATGTTTCTCAGGTGACATATTATTCATAACAATGACTCCCAGGTCCTTCTCATTTTCTACTTTTTTTATTCCTTCTTCTCCCAATTTATATGCTCCTGTTATTCTGTTTTTGCTTTTTCCAAATTCCATTATACTACACTTTTTTGTATTGAACTCCATCTCCCACTTCCTACTCCATTCCTGTACTATATTTAGATCTCTCTGTAGTGATTCACAATCTTCTTCAGTTTCCACTCTTTTCAGTAGTTTTGCATCAACTGCAAAGAAGCTCATATAGCTTTCTATTCCTTTATCCATATCATTAATTTATATAGCAAACATTATTGGGGCCAGTACTGTTCCCTGCGGAACACCGCTTATTACTTCATCCCATTTTGAGTGCTGGTTTCTTATCACTACTCTCATTTTTCTTTCTTGCAAAAAGTCTTCCATCCAATTTAGTAGTTTTCCCTGTATTCCTCCTTGAGTTTCTAATTTCTTAAGCAACTTCTTATGTGGTACTTTGTCAAAAGCTTTCTTTAGGTCTAGAAATGCACAGTCCGCCCATCCATCTCTTTCTTGTATTATATCTATTAGCCTTAAATAGAAACATATTAAATTGGTGACGCATGATCGTCCTTGTCTGAATCCAAATTGCCTTGGATTTAACACTTTGTTTTTTTCTAAATATTTTACCCATCTACTTTTGATAATTCTTTCACAAATTTTTGCTATTGTACTTGTTAGAGAGACTGGTCTATAGTTTGTAGGTTCTTCTTTATTTCCTCCTTTATATATAGGTACTATATTTGCTTTTTTCCAATCTTCTGGAACTTTTCCTTCTTTCAAGGAACTGTTTAGTATGCTATGTATTTTGTCTGCCAGTTCATTCCTGCATTCTTTCAGAATCCAGTTTGCTATATCATCTGGTCCATGCGATTTTCTGACATCAAGATTACTCAAGTGTGTCAATATTTCATTCTTTGTTACTTCTATTTCTTCCATAGGGGGGACTTTCTCTTTCCATTCAATCTCTTCAGGTTGTATGTTCTCCCTTGTAAACACTGATTTAAAATGTTTGTTCATAATTTCCGCCATTTCCATTTCCTCAGTGTATTCAACTCCCTCTTGTCTTAATTTCTCCAAGTCTTGTTTGTTTTTCAGTTTATTGTTTACAAATCTGTAGAATAGTTTTGGTTGATCTTTACACTTTTCTATGACATCTTTTTCATATTTTCTCTTTTCCTCTCTGCACGTTTGTACATATTCATTTCTATAACCGGTATATATTTTCCATTTTTCAGGTCTTCTGTCTTTTTTCCATCTAGTCCAGGCTTTGTCTCTTTTGTCTTTTAGCTCCCTATAACTTTTGTTGTACCAGCATTTTACATATTCTTTTTCTTGTTTTTGTCTTGGGACATACTTTTCCACTCCTTTTTTGTAAATTTTTGTCAAAATATTCCATTTCTCTTCCACTGTTGTTTCTTCTTTGTATATTTCTTCCCAGTTTTCTTGTTGAAAGAATTCTCTTATTTTATCAAAGTTTGTTTTTTCATACATCATTCTTCCTTTTCTATATTGCTCATTTCTTTTCCTATATTTTTCTTCATTAAGTTCCAGTTAAATCAATATGTGGTCACTTTTACTTATTGGTGTTTTATATTCAATCTTGTCCACTATTCTAGGTTTAGATGTAATTATTAAGTCTAGTCTCGATGGTTCTTCTTCATTTCTATACCTGGTGTTCTCCTGTATCCATTGTGTCATTGTATGGTCAGTAATCATCTCAAGTAGAGCGTTTCCCCATGAGCCGTCTCCACCCTTTACTGCCATTTCTTCCCAGCAGATTTCTTTGCAATTAAAGTCGCCCATTATAACTATTCTTCCTCCATCTTCCATTATTTTATTTAATGTTATCTTTGTGTCCTCTAACATATTTTTATGTTCACTCTCCTCCCATGAGGCTGTTTTGGGAGGCACATAGTTTATCACAAATTTTCTGCTCTTCTTATCTCTGTCTTCCACTTCTATCATAATCATCTCTACTGTATTCTTTCCATATATGACACCCTTCACGTTTATATCCTTCTTAGTCAGGAACATAACTCCACCCCCTTGCTTTTTCTCTCTGTTTTTAATCCAATAATTATATGCATCATGTCCTACACTGTTGGGTGGTAGTGGGCCTTTTAATTTTGTTTCTACAATTCCCATTATGTCCGGTTCTTTTTCTTTCAAATAATCATTCAGCTCATTCAATCCTGTTATTAATCCATCTATATTTGTGTAAGACACTCTTAGTTTTCTGTCACTTCCATTGTGTTCTCTGTTTCCCTTTTGTTTTTCTCTTGTATGTCGAACTGCCTTAGTTTCATATTCACTACTCTCCAATAGAATCTCTTTTTCTCTGACTCCGTTCTGTTCTCGTTTTTTGTCTTAGCTTCAAGTCTTTTCTGCTTTTCTTCCTCTCTTTCCTCTTTATTCATTTCCCTTTTTATCCATACCTTTTTATATTGTTCACTTGTTGCTAGTTTCCCTGTTTTGGATAAGATATTCTCTGCCGTCGTTTGTGACCTGAATTTAATCTTAATTGGTCTGGTCTTATCTTTACTATACTTTCCGAGCCTGAATTTTCCCTCAATTTCCTTCATAATTTCTGGTTCATCTTCCTGAACTAATTTTAGTAAACTGCTTACTTTTTCATTTTCCTCATTGGTTCTTGAGGTTCTATCTGGATTATGTTTCTCTTCCATTCCTAATATAATTATACATTTCTTTTTGTCAGCTAAGTCTCTTACTATATTCTCCTTCTGTCTTATCACTTTAATAACTGAGTCTTCAGTTTGTTCTCTTATTTGCTGTTTAATTATATCAGTAAATGCAACTTTACTGTTTTCTTTTATCGACTTCCATCTCTCTCTGTTTTCTTTACTATTCCTCTTCAATTCCTCATTCTCCACCTTTACTTCTTTTAACTGTCTTTTCAGGTTTTCTATTTCATCAGTTAAGTTTTTGTTCGCCTTCTCTAGGTCTTCCAATTTTTCAACCCTCCGTATAATATTGTTAACATGACCGAACCTACGCTCCAAGTCATAGATCATCTTATCGACCTTCTCTTCTAGTCTTGTCAGTCGGGGGGGTGTTTGTGTCCCCCCCACCCTCTTTAAATCCCTGGAAAATATTCTCATCACTTTCTACTGTATTGCTCTTATCTATACTTCTAATCTTTACATTTTTATTAGACATTTCATCGTCGTCGGGGGGCCGTTTGTTTACCTTTCGCCTGTCTGCCTGGGCCAAGTCTACTCCTTCCTCATTTCCTTCCATTTCCCTCAGTAATCCCTCCCCTTCTCCTCTTTCCCTACTTTCCTACTACTCCTCGAGCAATTTCCCCCCCACCCTGTAAATACAATAGGCACTTCTCTTTGCGTTGGGATCCACAAAACTTCAATTTTCTTCAGAACGTCTTCTAAGCCGTCCGTTCGTTGAAGTGTGTGTGTGTGTGTGTGTGTGTGTGTGTGTGTGTGTGTGTGTGTGTGTGTATGTGTGTGTGTGTGTGTGTGTGTGTGTGTGTGTGTGTGTGTGTGTGTGTGTGTGTGTGTGTGTGTGTGTGTGTGTGTGTGTATTCACTTGGTCTTTGGTCTTTGGATCACGTGTTGGACTCGTGATCGACAGCTATTTCCCTCCTGGAAGAGAGCTCAGAGCTCGTAGGTCCGATCTATGGGTAATGCTATGACCTTGCACACACACACACACACCCAACTCCCCGCCCACGAGAGTCAGAGTAACGACCCGAGGCACAGCGATACCGAAATAATTTCGGCCCTGGGCAGGATTCGAACTGGCTACTGGGAGCACTTCTGCTTCCCAGTTCAGCGCTCTACCAACTGTACCACCGAGTCGGTAGTGTGTGTGTGTGTGTGTGTGTGTGTGTGTGTGTGTGTGTGTGTGTGTGTGTGTGTGTGTGTGTGTGTGTGTGTGTGTGTGTGTGTGTGTGTGTGTGTGTGTGTGTGTGTGTGTGTGTGTGTGTGTGTGTGTGTGTGTGTAATGACTGATGGTGACACTGATTTGATTATTTTAAATCAGACTAAAAATCCAACTAAACTTAATGATTTCGTGGAACAGCTAAAAAGAGATGAAAAATATATATATAATGAAAAAACGGAAAGGAAATATCCTAAGAGAGCGAATGGGGAGGGAGGGGGAGAGTGTTCAGGGAAGGTTTAGTTAAAATTGAAGTATGTTACAGTTTTAGGCCAGCAAGATACTACATCTGCATCCCTAGGAGATGATGGAAGAGTGAATGATCAAATTGAAGATGAGGTTAGATTAGACTAATGCATTAACAAGGGCGGGCACTCGTTTTGTATATAGTTCAGGTCACAAATTGCAGCCAACAAAGTAATTGGAAGGTCTTGGAAGCTAGCTAATAAAAGCAAATCTAAGAATATTTGGACCAGAAAAGATGGTATTGAAGATGAAAAGGAAAAGAACTTTTAACTGAGTCCAAGGTTAACAATGTGAATAGAATTGAGAAAAGTAAGGCTTTGAACAAAATCGGGGGAAATAATATAAAAAATATAAAAGAGCACAACTGGGCAGGAGACACTACAAGATGATTAGAACTAGTATATGCAAACATGGATGGTTTGCTATTCGATATCAATGGTTAGTTATTATTAAACAAACTCGACACTCAGCGCTTAGTTAATGTCATATTATCAAGAGACGTTGACCTACAACTAGGAGTTAAACACAGACTGGAGACTTGATACAAAAATTAACATAGGAGGTGGAGTGATGGTAGTTGGAGAAAGTACATAAAAGTAGATGAAGTAATATTAAGTGAAGTGAGGAAAAAAAAATAAGAATTAGAATAAGAGACCAAAATAGAACAGAACATATGGAAGCATATGTACTACCGAAGACACGAGGGAGCAAAATGACAAAGAATACCAAATCCTGTTATCAAATGTTTTTTTATTATTGAAGATCATCATAAAAGGTGAATTTACTTGTATAGATCTAAATTTGGAAGGGTGGGAAGTATATGGTAAGTAAAATTCCTAGGGGTAATACTTTCTTGAATATTGAAATGTAGAACACAATTATTTGGTGGGAAAAATACGTGACAAAACTATTAGAAGATACTTCAGCAAGACTGTGCCTGTTACTGAAGAGCCTGATATCACTGAATTATTAAAGTATGTGTGCCCTACAAAAAAGAGTATTCATGTTCCACTTGAGCTCAAGTTGGGAGAAGATATAACAACAAAAATGGATTATACAGACAAGGCTAATACAATATTGGGGAAAAAATTCTGACTTAAGGAAAAAGAAAGAATAAGAAATAAATTGAAGATTAACAAAACCGATTTTTTTTTCAAAACCTCTATAGCTTGTGTGTGAACCAATATGTGCCAACAGTTATTGGAAGAAAAAAAAATAAGAGGCAGCTAAAATAAAATCAGGAATTTATCAGTGAGGTAACGGACGAAACAATAAAACTATAACTGTGTAAGAGTAGTGACAGGCTAAAAATGCTAACAAGGGATACAATAAAAAAAAAAAATTCAAGCATACTATTGACAAATATCAATGTGAGATCTGTCAGTTGTAAACGGTACAAAAAATCATATAAGCTGACAGAATGGGAAAGAAAAGTTTATGAAAAGGCGTCAACCCCAGTTGAAATAATAGAAAAAATCCAGTAAAGTTTCACTAAAAAAATTATTTTGTGGAGATATGTAAACAGTAATGTGATATATATAGGCGTACAGAAAGTACTAAGATCACAAGAAAGACTGGACTCGAGGAAACTTCCATGTAGTTATATCAAATCCTGAATACTTAGGAAAGAATAGTATCTCAAGACTGGTGTCCCAAAGCAATGGGAACATAAGGATTTCAATAAATAGACAGGTTAGATATCCTGAAGAGACAAAGATATTTGGCAGATAATCAGGTTGGTCTTAGAATTGGAATATCATCTGTTATAAAGCAACTCAACTTTTACTTAGACATTTTGGTGTGTTGCAAGAGAGAGAGTTGAGTAGACATTATAGTTTTGAACCTAGAAGAAGCACTTGAAAAATTACCTTTCAATCAAATGTGGAAATTGGAATAAGTTAAAGGATTTTGAAGTGTGCTATTTGAATGGCTGAAAGATTTCCTAAAAGGTCGGCACATGAGAACAGCAGTGAAGGATGAGATAACATGATGGTAGACGGTGACTAGCAGCCCCGCAAATTGATGTACATGTAGATGATATAAAAATCACATGAAGAATAAATAA
>NC_134814.1:28476207-28486207 GCF_046742065.1 Oratosquilla oratoria | reverse complement strand
TCGCATTTCCCACTGCAGCTATCTTTCCCTCCCTACTCTCCTTCACATTTATCAACTCCCTAAAATATTCTGCCCAATGGAAGGTGGAGATGATTATTTCTATGGATTTAATGAGGGAGGAGATGACAACATCCCCCGATTAGTAAGTCTTGAGGAAAAACTATCAAAAATTAACGAACAATGGGAGGTTAGGTTCAGTCAGCTTGCACTGATTACAGAAAGAGTTAATAAATTGGAAAAACTAAAGGAGAACCAAAACCTAAATAAATAAATAGAAGAATTAAAAAGACAGTTAAAAGAAGTATAGGATGCGAATGAGGAATTAAAGAGGGATAACAAAGAGAATAAAGAATCTATAGCAAGTATTTGGAAAAAGTTTCAAGAAAATAGCAAAATTAAATTTAGAGATATAGTGAAACAACAGATGAAGGAACACACTAAGGACACAGTTACTAAAGTGATGAGAGAGAAGGAGAATATAGTAAGAGACTTAGCAGATAAAAAGAAATGTAGAATTATGTTAGGACTACAGGAGTAAGAGAGAAGAAAGAAAGACTGAACAGGGTACTAAAAATATTTCAATAAGGTGAAAGGGAAATAAGGAAAGAAATTAAACAAATATATAGACTTGGGAAATACAGTATAGACAAGACCAGACCAAACGGAAGCAGAGAATGTCTTACTAAAAAGAGGAAAACTAGAAGAAAGTGATCTGTACAAACAGGAATGGATAAAAAAAGAGAGATGAATAAAGAGGAAAGAGAAGAAGAGAAAAAATAATCAAAGTTAAGGAAGAAAAACGAGAACAGAACAAAGTCAGATAAAGAGAAATTCTATTGGAGAGTAGTGGATATGAAAGTGAGGAAATGATTCATAGGAGAGAAAAACAGAAGGGAAACAAAACAGGATGGAGGTAACAGAAAATTTAAAGTGTCCTTCACAAATATAGATGGATTAATAACAGGCTTGAATGAACTGAATGGTTACCTGATGGAAAAGAAACCTGACATAATGGGAATTGTGGAGAAAAAGTTAAAAGGTCCATTACCACCCAACAGTGTAGGACATGGTGTATATAATTATTGAATTAGAAACAGAGAGGTAAAACAAGGGGTGGAGTTATGTTCCTGATTAAGAAGGATATAAATGTGAGGAATGTTACATATGGAAATGATCATGATGGAAATGAAGGACAGGGATAAGAAGAGCAGGAAGTTTGTAATATATCATGTGCCTCCTAAAACAGCTTCGTGGGAAGAAAGAGAACACAAGAATGTGTTAGAAGACACAAGGATAACATTAAATAAGATTATGGAAGATGGAGGAAAAATAATCATAATGGATGACTTCAATTGTAAAGAAATATGCCGGGAAGAAATCACAGTGAAGGGTGGAGATGACGTATGGGGAAATGTACTATTTTATACGATTATAGAACATACAATGAAACAATAGATACAAGAGAATACTAGGCATAGAAATGAGGAAGAGCCATCGAGATTAAACCTAATAATCACATCAGAACCTGAAATCGTGGACAAGATTGAATATAAGACACCACTAAGTAAAAGTGACCACATATTAGTAGAACAGGTACTAATTGAAGAAAAGTACATAAGAAAAAATATGAACAATATAGAAAGGAAAGAATGATTTACGGAAAAAAATGACAAAATGAGGAAAAAAATTATAAAAGCGGACTGAGAAAAAGTATACAAAGAGGAAAAAACAGTAGAAGAGAAATAGAAAATATTGACAACAATTTATAACGAAGGATAGGAAAAGTATGTTCCAAGACAAAATCAAGAAAAAGGATTAGTAAAATGTTGGTACAACAAAAGATGTAGAGAGTTAAAAGATAAAAGGGATAAAGCTTGGAGGAAATGGAGGAAAGACAAAAAAAAAAAAAAAACGAAAATGGAAAATATATACTGATTATAGAAATGAATATGTACAAGTCCACAGAGGAGAAAGGAGAAAATACGAAAAGGATGTCATAGAAAAATGTGAAGATCAAACAAAACTGTTTTATAGATTTGTAAACAACAAATTGAAAAACAAACAAGAATTAGTGAAACTACGACAAGGAGGAATAGAATACACAGAGGAAATAGAAATGGCAGAAATTATGAACAAGCATTTAACATCAGTGTTTACGAGGGAGAACATACATCTGAGAAATGTCGAGTGGGAGGGGAAAGTCCCCTCCTATGAAAGAGATAGAAGTAACAAAGAATGAAATAATGAATCACTTCAATAATCTCGATGTCAGAAAATTGCATGGTCCAGATGAAATGGCAAACTGGATTTTGAGAGAGTGCATGGATGAACTAACAGTGAAAATACATAGTCTCATAAGCAGTTCATTGATGGATGAAAAGTTACAGAAGGATCGAAAAGAGCAAATATATTACCAATATATAAAAGGTGAAACAAAGAACACCCTGCAAACTATAGACCGGTCTCTCTTACAAGAATGGTAGTAAAAATTTGTGAAAGAATCATCAAAATTAGATGGGTAAAGCATTTGGAAAAAAAAAGGAAAAAAAAGCTATGTACTAAATCTGAGGCAGCTTGGATTTAGACAAGGAAGACCATGTGTCACAAACTTGATGTGTTTCCATTCAAGACTAATAGATATAATATAGGAAAGAGATGGATGGGCTGATTGTGCTTTTCTAGACCTGAAAAAAAGCTTTTGATAAGTTGCTACATAAAAAATTGCTAGAGAAATTAGAAACTGTAGGAGGAATACAGGACAAACTACTTAAGTGAATGGGAGACTTCTTGCATGAAAGGAAAATGAAAGTGGTGATAAGAGACAAACATTCCAATTAGGACAAGATGATTAGTGGAGTTCCACAAGGAACAGTACTGGTCCCAATAATGTTTGCTATATATATAATAATTATATGGATGAAGCAATTGAAAGTTATATGAACTTCTTCGCAGACGATGCAGAAATGTAAAAAAAAAAAAATAAAAAAAAAAAAATAAAAAGTGAACAGCGAAGAAGATTGTGAATCGCTGCAAAGTGATCACAATAAAGTATGGGAATGGAGTAGGAAGTGGGAGATGGAATTCAACATTAAAAAGTGTAGTATAATGAAATTTGGAAGAAGCAAAAAAGAATAGTGGGATCATATACATTGAGAGAGGAAAAAATAAAAAAGTGGAAAAAGAGAAGGACCTAGGAGTCATTATTATGAATAATATGTTCCATGAGAAACATATCAACAATTTTTTTTTGAGAAACTTATAATCTAATAAGATCAATCAGAGTGGCATTTACATACCTGGACGAAGAAATGGTGGAGAAAATATTAGTCACTTTGATATGACCAAATTGGAGTATGCAGCGAACACGTGGTCACCAAGTACAAAAAATGTATAACAAAACTTGAAAGAATATAAAGAACAATTACGAAATTGGCGCCAACGCTCTCAGAACTATCATATGAAGTGAGGCTGGCAAAACTCGAGCTACAGACATTAGAGCAAAGAAGAGAGAGAGGAGACTTGATATCTATTTATAGAATCATGAAAAGCATGGAAATTATTAATAGAGAGGATCTAATATAATGGAATAGTAGAAATATAAGAGAACATGGAAAGAAAATCAAGAAAGACATTTATAGAAGAGACCTGAAAAAGAACAGCTTTTCCTACAAGATAAAAGACGTTTGGAACACATTAGATGAGAATTTGTTGTATGCAAAAACGATACACGAATTTAAAAACAGTCTAGATATAACGAGATATGAAGACGGGACACCACGAGCACAGCTCCACTTCCCATAAAGAATAACTAGGTAAATACAACTAGATAAACACACACACACACACACACACACACACACACACACACACACACACACACACACACACACACACACACACACACACACACGTCGTTCGGGGTGGCAGCGAAGTTTGGACTCTGGTGATATCTACAAATTTCGAGGATCACTACGACAAGGAAGTAGCTGTGTTGTATTGATAGGGAAGGGGAAAGCTCGTGGTGTAGTGGGAAGGAGAAGAAAATAGGAAAAGGGGAGGGATTACTGAGGAAAACGAAAGGAAATGAGGAAGGGGAAGATTGAGTTCAGGAAGTCAGACGGCATGTCAATAAAAGACGGCCAGACGACAATGGTGAAGTCGAAGAGATTAGTAAAAATGTAGAAATTAGAAATATAGATAAGAGCAGCTCAATGGAAGGTGAAGATAACTGTTTCCATGGATTTAATGAGGGAAGAAATGACAACCTCCCCCAACTAGTAAATCTAGAGGAGAAACTAAATTAAATAAATGAAAATTGTAAAGTTAGGTTTAACCAATTAAAGTTGATTACTCAAAGAGTTGATAAACTGGAAGAACTAAAGAAGGACAATCAAAGCCTAACTAATGAAATAGAAGAATAAAAAAGACAGTTAAGAGAAGTAAAGGATGAGAATGAGGAATTGAAGAGGAGTAATAAAGATAATAAAGAATCCATAGCAAAAGAGGTTAGTGGTTGGAAAAAGTACAAGAGGACAATGAAATGGAATTTAGAGGTATAATAGAACAGCAGATGAAAGAACAAACTAAGGACACAGTTATCAAAGTGATGAGGGAGAAGGAGAATATAGTAAGAGACTTAGCGGATAAAAAGAAATGTATAAATATATCAGGGATGGAAGAGAAGTATAATCTAAATAGGACTACATGAATGAAGGAAAAAAAAAAGGAAATAAGATATTAGAAATAGTTCAAGAAGATGAACCAGAGACAGGGAAAGAAATTGAAGAAATATGTAGATTAGGGAAATACAATACAGATAAGACCAGACCAATTAAGGTTAAATTCAGGTCACAAACGACAGCAGAGAATGTCTTAGAAAAAACAGGGAAACTAGCAGACAGTGATCAATATAAACAGGTATGAATAAAAAGAGAAATAAATAAGAGGAAAGAGAGGAGGAGGAAAAAAAAAGACTAGAAGCTAAGGAAAAAATCGAGAAAAGAACAGTGTCAGAAAAAGAGAAATTCTATTGGAGAGTAGTGAATATGAAAGTGAGGAAATGGTTCATAGAAGAGAAAAGCAGAAGGGGAACAGAAAACACAATGGAAGTACCAGAAAATTAAAAGTGTCTTAAACAAATATAGATGGCTTAATAACAGGATTGAAATAATTGAATGATTACCTGAAGGAAAAAGAACCGGAAATAATGGAAATTGTAGAGACAAAATTGAAAGGACCACTACCACCCAACAGTGTAGGACATGGTGCATATAATTATTAGATTAGAAACAGAGAGGTAAACCAAGGGGGTGGAGTTATGTTCCTGACTAAGAAGGTTATAAATGTAAGGAATATAACATATGGAATGAATAGAGTAGAGATGATTATGATGGAAGTGGAGGACAAGGATAGGAAGAGCAGGATGTTTGTAGTAAATTATGTGCCTCCTAAAACAGCTTCGTGGGAAGAAAAAACAAACACAAAAATATGTTAGAAGACACAAGGATAACACTAAATAAGAGAATGGAAGATGGAGGAAGAATAGTTATGATGGGTGACTTTAACTGTAAAAGAAAATCTGCTGGGAAGAGATGACAGTGAAGGGTGGACACGACCTATGGGGAAATGTACTACTTGATATGATTATAGAACATGCAATGACGCAATAGATACAAGAGAATAATAGGTATAGAAATGAGAGAAAACCATCAAGACTGGAGCTAATAATCACACCAGAACCCGAAATAGTGGACAAGATTGAATATGAGACACCAATATGTAAAAGTGACCACATATTGGTTGAACTGGAGCTAAACGAGGAAAAATACATGAAAAAATTAACAATATCGAAAGGGAAGATTGATGCATGAAAAAACAAAGTTTGATAAAATAAGAGGATTCTTTCAAAAAAATGACTGGGAAAGAATGCACAAGGAGGAAACAACAGTAGAAGAGAAATGAAATGTTTTGACAAAAATTTAAAAAGGAGTGGAAAAGTATGTTCCAAGACAAAAGCAAGAAAAAGAATATATAAAGTGCTGGTACAACAAAATATGTAGGGAGTTAAATAACGAAAAGGATAAAGCTTGGATAAAAAAGAAAACAGACAAAAGACCTGAAAAAATGAGAATCAGACAAGAAACAATGGTCTCAAACTATCCGGGAATAGATTCAATTTGGAAGTAGGTAGAAACAACTTTGCCAACCGTATAGTTAATGAATGGAATAAACTTCCTGCACTGGTAGTGCAATGTAGTTCAGTTCGAAGATTTAAGACTCATTTAGATAAACACCTAAGCAAGATGCTGTAATGATTATAATTTTATTTTATATTATTTGTTTTTGCTTTGTTATCAATTGTCTGTTTGATTTTCATTTATTATTAGTTATGTGTCAATTTATTATCATTTACTGTTTACCTGTTTGTTTGTTATTCAACTATACCTAGGCATTTATTTATGTATTTTGTTTGTTGCATACATTATTATATATTTTTTATAATTATTATTTTATTATTATGATTTTTTCGCATCCGACCTAGATATGGACCAAAAGGTCTCCTGTCGGCATGCTCCGCCTTTGTAATCTTTGTAATATATACTAGTTATAGAAATGAATATGTTCAAGTGTGCAGAGAAGAAGAGAAAAAATACGAAAAAGATGTCATAGAATTTTTTTAAGATCAACCAAAGTTATTTTACAGATTTGTAAACAACAAAATAAAAAAACAGACAAGAATTAGAGAAACTACGAGAAGGAGGAGTCGAATACACAGAGGAAATAGAAATGGCACAAATTATTAACAAACATTTGAAATCAGTGTTTACAAGGGAGAATATACAACCTAGAGATATCGAATGGGAGGAGAATGTCCCTCCTATGAAAGAGATAGAAGTATCAAGGAATGAAATAATGAAACACTTGAGTAATCTTGATATCAGAAAATCGCATGAACCAGATGAAATGGCAAACTGGATTTTGAGAGAATGCAGGAATGAACTAGTAGACAAAATGCATAGTCTAATAAACAGTTCATTGAAAGAAGGAAAAGTTCCAGAAGATTGGAAAAGAGCAAATATAGTACCAATACAGGAATAAAGGACAAACTGCTGAAGTTGATGGAAGACTTCTTGCATGAAAGAAAAATGAGAGTGGTGACAAGAGACAAACACTGTAATTAGAATGAAGTGATAAGTGGTGTTCCATAAGCAATAGTACTAGGTCCAATAATGTTTGCTATATATATTAATGGTATGGATAAAGGAACTGAAAGTTATATGATCTTCTTTGCGGATAATGCAAATGCACACACACACACACACACACACACACACACACACACACACACACACACACACACACACACACACACACACACACACACACACACACACACACACACACACACACACACACACACACACACACACACACACACACACACACACACATACACACACACACACGCACGCACACGCACACACACACACACACACACACACACACACACACACACACACACACACACACACACACACACACACACACACACACACACACACACACACACATATATATATATATATATATATATATATATATATATATATATATATATATATATATATATATGAGTGGAAGGGTGGTGAGTTAAACACAAAGAACAGTTGGAGTTTTATTCACTGACGTTTCGTCCTTACCAGGACATTCTCAAAGTACATACAGTTTCAGAAAATTAACAGCTTATATAATCCATCCTTGCCGTGTTCCCCTCCCTCTATACTCTCACCCGTCCTCCACCTTTTTTTTTCATGTGACTCCGACCATGTCACTTCTCCCTCCGTTCTCAATTGTCCTTTTTACCTCCTTGACAATCAGAGTACTTACCGCTCCTGCTAATTTTATAAACCCTTCTCCTATGGTTGATGCAGGGGTGGGAAGTAATGTAGGCTGCCTCCACTATTTGTCTTTTCTTTTTCTCTAGACCTTTGTGGAGCACCTCTATCTTTTTCCAATCTGGAAGATGACCGCATTGGTCTAAATAAACTACTAGCGAGTTGGAGGTTCTGTGAGCTCTGACGTCATTTTTGTGCTCATATGTCCGTATCTCCACTGATCTTCCCGTCTCTCCATAATATCCTAACGGACAACCACCACATGGTATATTGTAAATCGCGCCCTTCTCTATATCCTTTTCTGATTAATTTCTATTCTTGACAACTTCTCCTAAGGAGAAGTTGTAAAGAATAGAAATAAATCAGAAAAGGATATAGAGAAGGGCGCGATTTACAATATACCATGTGGTGGTTGTCCGTTAGGATATTATGGAGAGACGGGAAGATCAGTGGAGATACGGACATATTTTTACCTATGTACCCTTGCATTTACTTGTGTTAAATTTCATTAGCCACTTTTCAGACCATTGCTGTAATTTATCTAAATCTTCTTGAATATCTAATTGGTTTAAGTGATAATTTGCCATTCCGCACATTTTTGTATCATCAGCAAGTTTAGAGACAATAGATTTTAGTCCATGGTCTATATCATATATATATACTTTGAATAGAAGTGGCCCAAGAACGGAACCTTGAGGAATTCCACTTGTAACATTTTTCCATCCAGAAGTTTTCATACTTAAAACAACTCTCTGTTTTCGATCATTCAACCAATTGCTAGTCTAACTTAATAGGCTACCACTTATTCCGTTTGAAGCTAATTTTGTAAGTAGTTTTTCGTGGGGGATGGTATCAAAAGCTTTTGCAAAGTCTACATATATTAAATCTATATTGTTTTTTTTTTTGTCGTAATTCGAGATAACTGTGTTGTAGAATTTGAGTAAGTTAGTCACGCAAGAACGTTTCCGTCTGAAACCATGCTGGCTATCATTTATCAAACAATTACTTTCTAAATGATGTTCGATAGCATCTCTGATGATAGTTTCCATAATTTTTCCTGTGATTGAAATAAAACTCATAGGCTTGTAGTTATTTGGTTTCTTTTTGTCACCTTTTTGAATATGGGAGTAACGTTAGCTAGCTTCCATTCCCTTGGAACATCTCCGGATATGATGGATTTCTTAAAAATAATTTCTAATGGAACGACAATCTTATTTTCCATTTCCTTTAAGATTTTTGGATTCCAACCGTCAGGCCCTGGCGTTTTTATTAACTTTGAGTTTCTCTATACACCTTTTATCTATTTATTTTTCTTTTTTTTATATTTACCGTAGTAAGTATGTTTACCCTAGTCTTTTGATAGGTTCTAGTTTGGAGTTCACTTTGAGGTGTTTTGTTTACGAATACTGTGCTATAATTATTGTTTGAAATATCACACATTCCTTAATTTGAATATCCAAGTTAACCGTCAGCAGATAATAGTGGACCAACATGATTCCTAACAACCTTTTTATCTCTAATGTAACTATAGAATTTTTGGGGGGATGCTGTTTGAATTTATCAGTGATATTCATTTCGTATTGTCGTTTTCTTTTCTTTTTTATTGTCTTTTTTAACTCTGTATTAATACACAACTTTGATAGTCATTATATGGAACCGAGCACTTATATTTCTTGTAACCCTGTCTCTTTTTAGCAATATTTTTTTTCAGTTACATTGTTAAGCCATTTTGGGCGAGCTTGGTTTGAGGGACGTCTGTCCTTAAATGGAATGTAAGTATGAATCATCTTAGTGAGCGTATTTTGAAATATTTCCCACATCTCATCTACAGGTCTTTCGCTTAATTTTGCCTCCCAATCTGTAAACTGAAGCTCCTGACGTAGTCCTATGAACTGGGCTTTACTGAAATGGGGTATTTTAGAAACACACGTATGTATTCTAAAATTTTTAGTAGTTTGAATCTAACTAAGTTGTGATTGATATTTGCAACAGTTTCACCGACTTCTACATCAGTTACCATGCTTTCGCGGCTAGTGGTCAATAGATCGAGTAAGTTTCCATGTCTTGTGGGCTCTGTTACATGCTGAACTAAGTAATTGTCACCG
>NC_134814.1:28466207-28473707 GCF_046742065.1 Oratosquilla oratoria | reverse complement strand
AGATAATAATCAAATCATGAGAAACAACTACACAACTTAAAAACAAATATTCAATACCGCCTATGAATGATTAATTTTCATGTCGTTAGATTTAATTAAGAATAATTGTAAGGCTGTCAACCCCCATCCGAAGTGCTATGTCGTTATTTCAAAGGAGCATGCCGACAGGAGACCTTTTTGGCCCATAACTAGGTCGGATGCGAAAAATATAATAATGATAAACAAATGAAATATATAAATAAATAAATAAAAAATAAATAAGTAAATAAATAAATAAATAAATAAATAAATAAATAAATAAATAAATAAATAAATAAATAAATAAATAAATAAATAAATAAATAAATAAATAAATAAATAAATAAATAAATAAATAAATAAATAAATAAATAAATAAATAAATAAATAAATAAATAAATAAATAAATAAATAAATAAATAAATTTATAATAATATCAATAAAAATAAATGAAATAAATAAATGCATAGGTATAGTTAATAATAAACAAACAGGTAAATAGTAAATGATAATGAATTGACGGATAAATAGTAATAAACAAAATCAAGCAAATAATAAACAGACAAATAATTACAAACAAATAAAAAATACATATATACATATACCAAAGGCTTTTTCACCCTTACAATGGAGGTAGCCAAAAAACAAAGGCATAAAAACCAGTCACACCCCTTTCATCCATATCACACTCCACTCCCCTCCACCCTCTTCCCTCCCTCTTATCTTGGCACCTCCTGGATGACGGGTCATCCCTGTATCTTGTCCACTGCCCTGGGTCAAAAGCAGTGTCGCAAGACACAGCACATCCACAGCAAGGCCGCTTCATTAAATCGGCGACCCCCCCCCCCTCTCCGTCCCTTCATGCAGAAAAGGAAAAGACGGGGATACATCTCTTTGGGCTGCGTCAATTTTTTCTCATACATATTATCTCACCTCCCATCCCCTCACCCATTCCACCTCATGCATCACAACATCTTCCATATACAACCATTTTCCATTCATCCCTGTCTTCTGTCCTCTCCCGTCCTTCCTCAACAGACATTCCCCTCTTCTCCAAAGCCCCTTTCACCCCATTTATTCATCTCATCCTAAGTCGCCCCCTCATGTTCACTCCCTCCACATCTGCCTTCCAAACCTCTTTTACTAGTCTTTCTTCACTCATTCTTTCCATGTTTCCAAACCATTCCAATTCTCTTTCATCCACCCTATCTCCCAACTCCCTTACCACCCCCGTTCTCCTCCTCACCTCATCACTTCTCACTCTATCCAGCCTAGTAACCCTCATCATACTTCTCAGACACCTCATCTCAAACACATTCAAACTCCTCTCTTCCTCTTTTATGTTCCATGTTTCTGCCCGATACCGTGCTGTTGGCACAATCACTTCTTCATACAATCTCCTCTTAGCATCCATTACCAAATGTCTAATTCTTATTACACTTTTTAACCCACCAACGCATATACTCGCTTCTCTCAATCTACATTCTTCCTCCACCTCCACTTCTCCATTTTCCTGCCATATTCGCCACCAAGTATCTAAAACTATCCACTTTCTCAAGTCGCTCTCCCTTAATGCTTACTTCCAGTCTGCTACCTCTTACACCCCTTGTACATCTCATCCCCTTAATTTTGCACACATTTATCTTCAACTTTCTTCTTTCACACACTCTCCCAGCCTCTGTCACCAACTTCCTCAATCCCTCCTCTGATCTTGTTACAAGCGCAGTGTCGTCCGCCAACAACAGCTGGCTCACCTCCCATTTTTGTCTATTTTCTTTAACCATCTCCAATCCCTGATCCACTACCCTTGCATTTACCTCTCGCACCACCCCATCCATGTATAAGTTGAACAGCCAGGGTGATATGAGACATCCCTGATGAAGTCCCACCTTTACCTCAAACCACTCACTCTCTCCATTTCTAATCCTGACACATGCAATACTAATTTGGTAAAAACTCCTAACAGCTCCTAAAAGCTTTCCTCCTATCCCGTATATCTGCAAAAACCCCTACAGCGCCTTCCTGTCTACCATGTCATAAGCATTTTCCAGGTCCATAAAAGCCCAAAAAACATCCTCACCTTTTCCTATAGCTTTCTCACATATCTGTCTTACCATAAATATCTGATGTACGCAACCTCTACCTGTCTTAAATCCACACTGTTCCTCACCAATTATTTCCTCTGTTCCTCTCCTAATGCTCTCAATCAAGATCCTCCCATAAGCTTTCCCTACTACACTTAACAAACTAATCCCTCTGAAACTACTACATTCACACTTGTCCCCATTTCCCTTGTAGAGTGGGACTCTACAGGCACTCCCCCAGTCCCCTGGTACTCTACCCTCTCTCCAAGGAGCATTAAATAACATCGCCATCGAGTCCACCATCACTGTACCTCCCTTTTTTTTTTCTTTTTTTTTTTCTTTTTTCATTCTGTATGGCATCCATCCAGACCAGCTGCCTTCCCTGCTCTCATTATCTTAACAACTGCCTTCACTTCATAGTTCCTTACTTCTCCATTTTCCTCACTCATCACGGTAATTTTCTTAGCACTTCCCACTGCAACTATCTTTCCCTCCCTATCCTCCTCCACATTTAGCAACTCCCTAAAATACTCTGCCTATCTTCCTCTTATTACCTTCTCTTCCATTATCATCTCACCATCTACACCTTTTACCTTTTCTTCTCTACTTGATTCACCTCTTCTTCCTCTCTTAATTTCTTTTCAAAACATCTTTTTATTACTCCTACTATGGCAGTGATGGCATCTGCCAGCTTCATGAGCTTGAGAATACCCTCAGTTCAATCCCAAAATACTTCTGAAAGTAGGAGCTTCCTAATGGACAAATCCAAAGATGGCTTGGTATCATCATTAATTGCAAGAGCCTGAAGTGCATGTTTGTTAATGCATACACTCCTCAGACACTGGATAATGGATACCCATCTGAAACAAAGTAGGACAACAATATTAGTACCAGTATGAATTCTCAATTCAAAACAGCTCAACCATGAGAAACCTTAAATTAAATGTACCATTAATAAAGAATTCACAGCAAATTTACTGGCATAAGAAAGAGATTTCAATTCCTATTTTGCAAGTTGTGATCTTTAGCAATGATTTATATACTAATAATTCTTACCTTGTTTTAACAGGCAGTTTTAGTGTCTGCTGTTTCCCCTATGGTGACTGCTGTTGATGTTATTTGAGTAGAGCAGTGAGCTTTTGGAAATGTTTGACTGCTTTGCAAACTTTTACACAGTCAGACTGGATATTTTCTTCAGACTTGATCTTTTTAGGTCTGTGAATATCAACTGCAGATTGTGATCCATGCAATCATATGGTTTTGTGTGGAGATACTCCAACTGAAGAAGCTACCAAGCCTTTTTCTTATTAGAGTCATTATCTGTGCATACCCCCAACACTTTCAATGGTCCAATGTCATCCACTACTTTCTTCAGGAGATCTGCTATGTACTGCCCAGTGTGGCTTTTTGCACCTAATAATAAAACAGAAGCTGTAATTAGATATTGTAGCATATTTTAAAAGTACAAACCTAATGAAAACCGGACTACAGAGAATTGACTATTAATTGATATTAATCTCTTCTTAAGATTGGAGGTTTATGTGAAATACTTTATTTTATTGATTAAGTTATTTTTGTAATTGAGTTGTAACTGACTGCTATTTTAACTGAAACTAACCTGTTGCAATGCTGCTCCAAAATATAGGCCTTGGTACTGTCATAGTAAAGTTTATGATCCCCTCATTTCTGTAATTATCCATTATTTTAGGATTAATTAGGGCAATAATTATCTATAACAATTTATTAGGAATAATAAGTGGCATAATGATGTTACATATTCCTACAGTTCTTACCTGACATTATTCCAACTATCACACATTACTGCAACACTAGAAGCAGATGCTACTAGTTCCTT
This sequence comes from Oratosquilla oratoria, assembly GCF_046742065.1. Classification (NCBI taxonomy): domain Eukaryota; kingdom Metazoa; phylum Arthropoda; class Malacostraca; order Stomatopoda; family Squillidae; genus Oratosquilla; species Oratosquilla oratoria. The sequence continues at coordinate 28,469,750 of NC_134814.1, read as the reverse complement.
AACAGTTACAGAATACTCCTGGTAGACCCTCTCAAGAAGATTGTTTGAGATTAAGTCCTGGCTCGGAATCTTGAAAGATGGCCTCAGAGTCTTGAAGAACTTTGCCAACAACTTATTACCCACCAGCTTAGTGGACAGCCACTTGCATAAATAGCCCGGGCTAACTGCAACTGAGCTTCTTCCTGTAATGCATTTGATTTCCATTAATCACGATACTGATAAACAGATTACTGAATGCTGACATTGTAGACACATTAGTATATACTTTATATAACTATAACATAGTATATACAGTACTTGCTGTTTGTGTTTCTGTCATTTTGTTAACATATGTGTATGAAGTAATTTTCTGCTGCGTTAACTTTTTGGCTTTGGCAGGAGTGGAAGTCACTGGAGTGATTCCAGAACTGACAGAGACAGATGATCCAGGTCGTCTTGTTGTGCCTGTGGCTGTGCCAGGTCTGGGCAGAGCCATCAGAATCGGACTTGTGATAAATGAATCATCTAATGTCCTTTGCATTGTATGAGTGCTTGTACTTGTTGCAATTGTATCATGCGAAAGCAACTGCAGTTCCATGTCTGAGTCACTGTCTATACCTTGTGATCTTTCCTCAGTAGTTTCAGCATCAATAAGAACTGGTTTTTTTTTTGCTTTGTTTTTTACTTTTACCACGTGTCAAATACTTCTTGATTTTTTTTTACCACATTTCTTGTACTGAACTATATGGTTTACCATCCGACTTCCGTTTTTTTTTTTCAGTACTGTCGGGCAAAATAAGCATTTCACCTTTTCCACTTTCACATCACTTGGGAAATTTTTGAATAATTTGGCAACTGGAGTCCTCTTCCTGCCTGGCATTGTAGGTTTTGCTAACACTACCCACACAACAACAGAGTACAGGACTGATAACAAACTCAAACAACTTACAATGTTGCCAAATCTCAGTCACAGTGGTGCCATACCTCTTATGAGACTGAAATCCAGAAACTACACCAAATTGGCAGAAAACGCATATGTATCACCACCATCAAAGGCATATTATTAACAAACATGTGTTTGGGAGTTCAAGATGCTACAAGTTCATTGTAAAATCAATAAAATACATCAAAATAAGACACACAGAAAATGGGAAATGACCTAAAATAAAAAATATATATGAAATGTATACTTTTTTATTTGATAATCTAGAAACAATTGAAATGTGCGTTTTTTTTCTTTTGTCGAGATATTTAAGACAGAATAAAAAAAACGAAGAAGTTCTTGTTTTTGTCACTGTTTTTAGACGTGTTTTTTATTTATTTGTTGATTTTTTTTATTATTTATTTATTTATTTATTTATTTTATTATCTTATTATCTATTTATTTATTTATTTGTTTGTTTCATCAGTAGTCTTCCGTATCACGCGGTGTGCGTGCAGACCCTGACAGAATACTCTCGGATGGGCTGGGCGATGTGGGCCGAGTGCTGGCCTACGGTGATGAAGCTTTTCACGGGTGGGCTAAGTGATGTAGACTGATTGCTGGTCCCTGGTAGTGGGGCGGGCCGACCGTGTCGGCTTGGTCGCGAACCCTGGCGGAACACCCCTGTATGGGCTAGGCGATGTGGACCGAGCGCTAGCGCACGGTGGTGGGAAGGGGCCCACCGTACCGGCTAGGTTCGAATCCTTAGACTGACAGCGTCTCATTTTCCGAATATGCTTCCATCGAGCTACATACTCCTGTTAGTCTCGGTCGTGTTCACAGTGAACTAACATGAAAATAAGTTAATGAGGTTCAAAAGCTTTTACATAAGTAGTAGAGCTTATATTCAGATTAAGAATGAAAATAAGTGATTAGTTAAAGTAAAAGGAGGAGGGTACGCTAGGATTGTGTTGTGTAACATGGCTGTTCAGTGTATAGATGGATAGGGTGGCACAGGACGTAAATGTAAGGGTGCTGGGCAGAGATGGTTAAAAAAGTGGAGGTAAGTGGGAAGTGTGCCAGTTATTGTTTTTAGATAGCTGATTTTGTGGCTGGGTCAGATGAGGGTCTAAGGCAGTGACAAAGTTCTGAAAGGTATGTAATAAAAAGAAGTTGAAAGTAAATGATAGTAAATGTAATGGAATGAGATGCACAACGGGTGAGGGATGCAATGAATTGGAGGCAAGACTTCAAAGAGAGAGGTTAGTGAAAGCATTTGGTGCCACATGCAGAGTGGAATGGAAAATATGTACAAGAGGAGTTCGATCACATTTTCAAGGTTTACCAGAATTTGGCATCTGCTCTGAGCTTCTTAATTAAACTGATACAGTAATCTATAACAATCATGAATAGGAATGTGAATCGTGTGCGAGAAAATATCGATAAGAACAAAGTCTTCGTATCATTTCCTAATTCAAAATATGCGGAAGTAATTTGTGAATGTCTAAGAAATACACAAATAAAAGTAGTAACAACGCCGGGATTAGAAATTGGTGAACTCACCAAAGATAAGAAATTACAAAACCAAAAATCGAACTGCTTGATATATGAATTTCTATGGACAAGTTGTAACAAATTAATTTTTGGTGAGACTGGACGAGACCTTGAATAAAGACTAGCTGAACATAAAGGGGATGCTATGTATCACAGAGCCTCGAGTACCCTGGTAGCTCACATAGAAAATAAAATTCATGTACCATAGTCGGAGGAGTCCCCCATTTTACAGAGTGGTTCGAGAAAAATACAATAAAGACTTTAGAACTAGCATACATAGTTACGGGAAATTTAATCTACTCCAAAGCCTCAGGGTTCTGTCTTTGCCCCCACTCTTTACAATCTGTATACAAATGATCTCCAATAGACGGTTTACTAGGACAAGCGGGCTCTTATTCTTTCGTATGCGGACGACACTAATCACATTGGCAGGCACAAAACCTTGGAGGGAGCTTTATACGTATTGTAAAACATATTTGCCAAGGCACACGCATGTAAGCAACATGGGGGCATCAAGCCCAATACGCCGAAATGCAAAGGTGTATAATTCCACTGCAACAAAAATAATAGAACAATAACGAATTATCCTCTAAAGATAAACAATATAAACATCCCAATGAAGGAGCATGCCTGTATACTAAGGAGCACAATGGACTGTGGCCTTACCAGGAGTCCATATTTCATCAAGCTAGAAGCTAAGGCTAAGGCTACGCTTGACAGGCTAAAACACTCCAAAAATACAATACCACCCACAAAACGTTGGGTGTACCTACTCCGGTCAGACCAATAGCCAGAATCAAGTCAGATGACATATCCTATAAAAAAAAAGATAATAATAATAATAAGAAGAAAATAAAAGTAAAAAAGGATACTCTCACCAGAAAACTCAAAATGTCGCCGTCCGATTCACCACGGACTCGAAATGAAGCAGTTTCTGAGTCTGAATCACTACACATAGCAGAAAGTATCCGTCCACTCAACCAACACAAATATAAACTACACTCCAGACATCAAGAAAGACTCCACGTCACACACAAACATAATTTGACACGTAACATGCAGACCGCATCGTAGACTATTTGTTTTCT
>NC_134814.1:28448707-28453707 GCF_046742065.1 Oratosquilla oratoria | reverse complement strand
CAGAAAGGCTGTACAAAGATTTAAAATCAAATATCTGTTTAGGAGAAGTAGATTATCTTCTTCAAGGATACAGTGAGACCAGAACAATAAACCCATATGTAATGCCTATAAATCAACAAAGCCAATATAGGAACTCTAGAGAGTTTAAGAAAACAGAAGTAGGACATAGGCGGCATGCTAGAAGTCCATCTAGGGATAGGGATACCAGAATCCTATGTTTTAATTGTAATGCTAGGGGACACAAGGCACAAGAATGTTTTTATGGGATTATTTGCAGAAATTGCAAATACGAAGGTCACAATGAGTATCAATGTAGGAACCCTCCATTCTGTATTTACCATAATAAAATCGGACACAGAACTCATGAGTGCCGAAATTTTCGGATACCCCCAGGGCTAAGAGGAAAACCCCCAGACACAGAATAAACCATTTCAGACCTCCCCATATATATACCGATAGGCGGTATTGTGTTAAATATGGGAATGCAAGGGAGATGAAAGAAACTGACAAACTGATAATTACTGTTGGTAAAACTTCTGTAGGACCTCTCATTGCGGGTAAAGTGTTCAATAAGCCTATTCAAATTTTTATTGATACAGGGTCTGTAGTTAATGTAATTACTAGTAAAGTTTTAAACCAGTTGAACCCAGGAGTGAAAATGTTGGAACCAATTCGTTACACATTGCAAGGTGTAACTGGAAATCAGTTAAAAACATTAGGCAAGATTGAGCTAGAAGTTGCCTTGTATACAAATGAACAATTGTACATCCCAGTGATTGTGGTAGAAGAGTCTGTTTTTCCAGGAGATTTATTGATAGGATTTGCAACTATGAGAAAAGAAAACATGGTAATTTGTCCTGCTGACTTAGGAATTTTAGTGAAGTCACAGTTAATCCCATTCTTAAATCAACCAGACTTAAGACCAGTGACAGGAATCAATGAATCCTTAGATAACATTTCTATCCTAGATAGCGAGGCCGAGCGGTCCAACCCTACAGAAAGTAAAACCATTTGTGAACCCAACTCAGAAGTTCAAGAAATCCCAGAGATTACTAAATTATTAACCACAGATGCCTTGAGAATTGCAGATTGCGGATTAACAAGGTCGACATTGTTACATCCCATGTCAATTAATAAGGTTGAAGTGTGTTTGAAAGGAATCAATGTAGACTCTGAAGTAATTACAGTCCCAGAATCAGTTAAACTTAAAGGATTGAAGTGGGACTCAGGGATTTATAAGACAAATAAGAACAGAGTAGAAGTATTAGTAATTAATACTATGAATAAAGAGATAGTTTTAAAGAAAGGTACACAAATAGGATGTATTCAGGTGTGTACTAAACCTATTAAGATTTTAAATGAGAATAGTGAGGAGATAGAATTACCAACTTCATCAATTTGTTCAGTACAAGAAGGCATAGACTTAAGAAATAGATATAAAGAATTATTACAATCAACTAATTGCCCTGAGTTGGATGAAGCTTTATTTGCTTTGCTTATGAAACATAAAAAAGCAATTGCTTTGCCGGGGGACGCCTTAGGCAAAACAACTGTTTTAAAACATCACATTAAGTTAAAACCAGGAACACAACCTATCTACATACCAGCCTACAGAGTTCCTCACTCTAGATTAGCTGTAGTAGATAAACTCATCACTGAAATGTTATCACAGGATATTATTGAACATAGTAAAAGTGAGTGGAATTTTCCGTTGATCTTAGTACCAAAGTCTGATGGGACTATGCGACCAGTTATTGATTACAGGGAACTGAATAAGCACACCATTCGTGACAGGTTACCATTACCCATTATCGGTGACATTTTGAGAAGTTTGGGAACTGAGAATAGATATTTTAGTACTATAGATATCAAATCAGCTTTTTGGCAAATAGAATTGCATGAAGATTCAAGAGAGTTCACAGCATTTTCTACTACAACAGGACATTATGAGTTCAAGAGAATGCCATTTGGGTTATGTAATAGTCCATTAACTTACATGAGATTAATGAATACTATTCTAGATGGATTGTTAGGAAACACTGCCAGTGTATTTCTAGATGACATTTTAATAGTTTCTCAGACTGCAGTGGAGCACTTTAAGAAATTAGATTTGATATTCTCAAGACTAGGAGAAGCTGGGTTAAAAGTAAAACTTGAAAAATGTAAGTTCTTGCAAGACAGTGTCATTTACTTAGGACATAAGATAGACAGACAAGGACTGAGTACAGTAAATTCAAAGGTGGACGCTGTCAAGAATTTTCCAGTTCCGACCAATGTAGACAAGGTTAGGAGCTTTTTGGGATTAGCAGGATATTATAGAAAATTCATTCAAAGTTATGCTGACATTGCTAATCCACTAAGTTCTTTGTTGAGAAAGGACTCAAAGTTCATATGGGGACCTGCGCAACAGCAAGCTTTTGACAAGTTGAAAGATAAACTCACAAGTTCACCTATTTTAATTTTCCCCGACTATGAAAAAGAATTTATTCTTTGTACTGATGCGTCTGACATAGGGTTAGGAGGCATACTAATGCAAGAGAGAAATGGAACTTTGAAACCCATAGCTTACACATCCAGACTTTGTAATAGTGCGGAGAGAAACTATTCTATAACTGAAAGAGAAACTTTAGCAGTAATCTATTCTTTAGAAAGTTTTAGGGATATGATACTAGGGTATCCCATCAGAGTTTGGACTGATCACACAGCTATTCAGAACTTATTTAAGCATAAGAATCTTAGAGGCAGACTTGCTAGATGGTTTGCGATACTTCAGTACTATGATGTTCAATTTAATTATATTCCGGGTAGAAGGAATGTAGCAGATCCACTTTCTAGAAACATTAGTCAACCAATGACTGGGACTGGGTTGATTAATTTTGTTTGTAGTATAGAAGAATTAGTAACTTTAGATGAAGAAATGCTAATAAGAGAACAGAGAGATGATGAGACATGTGATTCAATAATCAAGCATTTGATGAACCCAAGAGGAGATCCTCCAAAGCTACCAAAGGGGTATAAGATAGAGGAATTTCATTTGATTAATGGAATTTTGTATAGGAAAACATTTGTAAATGGGAAAGATATTTCTAGAGGTCAAGTAAATCAGTTGGTTATACCACAAACTCTGGTAAATGAGATATTGAAGTTACTTCATGATAGTGATTGTAGTTCACATCCTGGAAAGGATAAAACTTATAGACAGGCACAACTTAAGTACTTTTGGTTAGGTATGAAGAAAACTATATATGATTATATAGAAAAATGTGTAAAATGTGTAAAGGTGAAAGGAAATACACCAAAACCTGCTCCTATACTCACCTATCCCATTCCACAGAAACCTTGGGAAAGAGTTCACATGGATACTTTGGAATTACCACTAACCGAGAACGGCTTTAAATACCTATTTGTTGCTATTGATTATTTTTCAAGATTTTGTATATTACAACCCATAATCAATAAGAAAGCTGAAACTATTGCTTCCGTAATCTATGATCAGATAATCTGTAATTTTACTACACCTAACATCCTAGTTTCAGATAATGGGACTGAATTTAATAACAAAATCTTGGAAAATCTATGTAATGTGTTCCACATCAAGAAAGTCAATATACTCGTTAACCATCCCCAAAGTAATGGAGTAGTAGAAAGGTTAAACAAAAAGATAATTATATGTCTTAGAACCCTAATAAGTCCTCATAGTGTAACTTGGGATACTTGGATTCCTTGTGTTAAGTGTACCCTGAACAATCAAATTAATGTAGCAACTGGGGATACACCTCATTTTATAATTTTTGGGGAGGACAAAACTCTGCCATATGAAATGTTGACTGCAGAGCAAAAACCCATATATAATATGGATGATTATATATCCAATAGGATAAATACTCTTCAAAGTATTCACCAAAGAGTTAGGAAACATATGCAGGTGTATTCACAAGAGATGAGGGAACAACAACACAAAATAGCTCGTAAACTAGAATTGAAAATTGGGGAATTAGTAATGGTCAAAGCAACCTCACCCAATAATAAACTTTCACTAAGGTACACTGGTCCATATAGGGTAATTGATTCTGCAGGTGGAAACAAGTTTAAACTTAAACATTTAGAATCAAGAGAAGAATTGGTAGGACATTTAGATGACATAAGGAAAATTAGCTTGCAGATCTATGAAGATGATTATAGTAATACTTTGTGCATAAATATTGATAACCCTGGAGAATATGGAGAATATTATAATGATATTTTTCAAGAGTTGAACATTAATCTTGATGTATTTTACAGATGAAAACTGCCTTATTAATAATATTAAGTTTGGTGAGTGCCATGGACTGGAATCCGATTCGTCCTGGAGCATTGGTACATCATCAAGGTAACCTAATCTTGGTTGATAAGGTGGTAAGGGTAGTTCTTGATTATAAAAATGTAACCAAAATTAAAGAAAATGTGGACTCCATTAATAAAAGTTTGCAAATATTAAAACAGAACATTTCCAGTAAAGATGTTAAGGATAGACTTGAAAACAAAATAAAGGAAATAGAGGATAAATTGCACATCATAGGTTCAAATTTCAAAAGCAATGTTAGACAAAAGAGAAGTGCAATAGTAGTGGCTTTGGGAGCTCTTGCTGGTTTGGGAATTGCCAATTTTGCCTTCCTTGCTGACTTGAAAATTTCAATAAATACATTAAAAGAGAAAGTTGGAAAAATTGATGAATTACAATCAAGCATTAAAAACATTGAAGAAATGATCTCTGATATTTCAGATAACTTAGAGAATCTCAGCTTGAAACAAAGTGAACAAGAGAGTACAATGCAAATTTTTTTGTTACTCAATACTATGCAATTGAAATTATCTGAGATGCAAGTTCAATTGGAATCTTTTGTACAGGATTTAGTTATGGCCAATTCGGGTCAAGTAACTTCTTCTCTCCTTCCAATACCTCAACTTATAAAGGTAATTAAGTCAGCAAAGAAAGATTGGAACTTTGAACCTTTCTTTGA
>NC_134814.1:28431207-28436207 GCF_046742065.1 Oratosquilla oratoria | reverse complement strand
TAATCTGCTCCTAAGATTCTTATGCTTAAATAAGTTCTGGATAGATGTATGACAAGTTCACACTCTGATTGGATATCCCAGCATCATATCCCTAAAACTCTCTAGTGAATGTATCACTGCTAATGTTTTTCTTTTTTAATGAATTAGTTTCTCCCTGCAATATTAGAAAATATTGATGTGAAACCTATAGGATTCAATTATTCATTTCTCCCTTGCATCAGTATCCCTCCTGACCCTACGTCGGAAATATTAGTACAGAGAATGAACTCTATCATAATCAGGAAATATGAGAACTGGAGAGCTAGAAAGTTTATCTTTCAACTTGTCAAAAACTTGTTGTGCAGATCCCAAAATGAACTTCGAGTCTTTCCTCAACAAAAAAATTAAAGGATTAGCTATGTCTGTATAACCCTTGATAAATTTTCTATAAAACCCGGCAATCCTAAGAAATTACTAAGTTTTTCTACCTTGTTCTGAACAGGATAATTCTTTACTGGTTCTACGTTTGAATTCATGGTACTAAGTCCATGTCTGTCTATCTTATGTTCCAAATAAATGACACTGTCCTGCAAAAACTTACATTTTTCAAGTTTAACTTTCAATCCTGCTTCAACTAGTCTTGAGAATGCTAAATCTATTTTTTTAAAGTGCTCAGTCGCTGTTTGTGAATCTATTAGAATATCTTCTAAAAATACACTAGCAGTGTTTCTTAACAACCCATCTAGAATTGTATTCATAAATCTCATATATGTAAATTGACTATTACATGACCCAAATGGCATTCTTTTGAACGCATAGGGCCCCGTTGTTGTAGAAAATTCTGTATAATCCTTTGAATCTTCATGCAATTTGATCTGCCAGAACGCAGATTTGATATCTATGGTGCTAAAATACCTATTCTCGGTTCCCAAACTACGAAGAATATCTGCTATTACCGGCAACGGTAGTCTATCAGGTATTGTCTGTTTATGCAATTCCTTATAGCCAATAACTGAATTTTGGCACCAGAATCAATGGAAATTTTCATTCACTTTAACTTGTTCTATGATATCGTGCGATAACATTTTATTTATCAACTTATCTACAATGGTTTGTTTAGAATGTGGTGATCTGTAGGCAGGTATATAAATAGGTTGAGTCCCTGGTGTTAATTTGATCTCATATTTTAAAACAATTGTTATGCCTAAGGCGTTTCCCGGAAAAGCAACAGCTTTATTATGTTTCACAAACAATTCAATAAAGTTTACTTCTAGCTTTGGAAAACAAGTAGGCTCTAGTTGACTTTTATATCTCTCTCCCAATTATGTTTCTTTCTGGATTGAACAAATTAATGAAATTTGTGATTACACCTCTTCAGTACTCCCATTTAAGTTCTTAATGGATCTTGGAGAGAATAAAAAAAATCCTATTAGTGTACCTTTTTTAATACTATGTCTTTATTCAAAGTACTAATCATTAATATTTCTATCTTGTTTTTGTGTATCTTATAAATCCCCGAGTCCAATTTCAAATTTTTTATCCTAATTGATTCTGGGAGGGTGAAAAATTCAGAGTCTACAGTGACTCATTTCAACTGCACTTCTACTTTCTTAATTGCTCGGGAGTGCAATGTTGACGAATTTATTACGCCACCTTCCATAATTAGAAAAACTTCATTTGAAGTTGATGAGCTCTGATTTGTTTCTGGGATTTCTTGAACACCTGAGTTGGGTTCACTATATGTAACTTTCTCTTCCTTTTTGTTTTATATGTTTTTGAGTAGGCCGCTCTGCTCCGCTACTATCCAATCTAGCGTAGTTATATTCCCTATCTATCTCAATAAGTTCCCTTATCCCAGATTCTGGTTCTAAGTCTGGTTGACTTAAAAATGGAATTAACTGTGATTTCACTAAGATCCCTAACTCAACAGAACATATGATTGTGTCCTCTTTTCTCATAGCTGCAAATACTATCAATAAATCTCCTGGAAAAACAGATTCTTCTAAAACTATCACTGGAATGTGTAGGTGCTCATTCTATATAAATTAACATCTAACTCAGTCTTACCTAATCTTTTTAACTGACTTCCTTTTACTCCTTGCAATGAGTAATGGATTTGTTTCAATATTTTTACCCCCGGTTTCAGTTGGTTTAAAACTTTACTGTTTATAACATTGAATACAGAACCCATATCGATAAATATTTGCATAGGTCTATTAAAAAATTTACCCGCAATGATGGGTCCTACAGAAGTCCCTTCAAATGTTATAGTCAATTTATAACTTTCTTTTGTGTTGGTGTTTTCTTTCACTCACCTATCACTCTTGTCCCTAATACAATAATGTCTATTGCTTGCTCTAGGGTTAGCTCTGTAGTGTTATTTTATTTTATGTCCAGAGGTTTTCCTCTTATTTCTGGGTGAATACGAAAATTTGGCATTACTTTACAATCCTGTGTTCTATGTCCTACTGTTTTGTGATGCAAATGATAATCATCATTTCCCCCATATTTGCAATTTCTAAAAATAGTCTCATAAAAACACTCATGTGCTTTATGCCCTTGTTTGTTACAAATATATAATTAAATTCTACCATTCCTTGAAGTGCTTCTAACTCTATGTTGAGATCCTCTGTTTCTGTCATCACTCCTAGAGTTTACATTTTCTCTCTGTTGTTGCATTCCTATATTCATGATATATAGACTAACTGCTTTATTTTCTATGTATCTTTGTAAAAGGTAATGTATCTCCCTGAAGTTCATTGTTTCTTTAAGATTTCTGTATAACTTTTCTGTAATCATCTCATCACAGTTATGTACCAATAGTCCAAATGCTATTAACTTAGTAACCTAAGAAAGTTTTAACTTGTCACTAGATCTTTCTGTCCAATCTGAATCCTTCAACATAGAAATAATGTGCTTAGATCATCTGTCTAATTTTGCTCAATATTCTGTGTTTGTTTATTTTTTTCTTTGTCATTCTAACCAAAGACCTAATAGCGTCCTGATCACACTTTGACTTAAAATATCTTTTAAATGTCTTTTTATAATCTTTATATTTGTTTATATCATCCATTTGCTGGAAATTTATTATAATCCTAGCCCTACCCTCTAAGAATCTACATTTTCTTTCAAATTTTCTATTTTCTTTTTATTATTTGATATGTTTTTGTCACTATTAGTGTATCAATTAAACTTAACCCCCCCCCATCTTTATCATTTTCCCCAAAAAACTGTGGGATATTATACTGTAAGGTGATAATCTCATGACGGAGAACTTTCGTGGTCATACCTTCAGTTGTTAATGTTGATTTAAATAACTGTTTCCTTTGTAGTCATCCTCACTCGTACATCAGCCTCGTTTACTAGCTCACCACTCTAGTCATCCACTCGCTCACTTGCTCGTCTTTGTATTAGTCCCTCGTTTACTAGCTCGTTTTTGTTGTCGTCCCTCGTACCAGTGTGCACTGCGTGTTTGTGTGCACTGTGTAGTTGCGTGCACTGCGTGGTTGTGTGCACTGTGGTTGCGTGTTCTGCGTGGTTGCGTCCATTCTTCACACTCGTTGTCATATCTTGCACTAATTCTATGTATCACCAGTCTCTTCAGTAACGTTGAGTTTCGCCCCTAGCAGCCTTCACGTTCAACCCCTTCTCCTCACTTTCTCTCAACTTTTATCATTATCTTTGAGTCTAAATTTTAAAGTTCTTTTCCTTCATATATAGTTTTCAATCGAGGCTAATTTAGTACAGATTTTTTCCTTCTGTATTTTTTTTTCTTTTATTAATTCCATTACAACGCGTTTCTCAGAGATACACTCAAGGACTCGCCCGAGAACACGCAAGCCAGATCCTAGGTGAGTTTTGTTGTGACGTGGTGATCTCCTTAGTCCAATGATCTTTAACTTTACATTTAAGATCCTCCCTAAAGAAGGTGATCTTACAATCGTGAACCAATTGTATTTTCTCTCCTCCTCCACCCTTTCCCCAATCAGATTCGTTGTTACAAGACTATATACAATATTGTTTACTTAAGAAATCTCGTATCTCTGCATAACTCAGTCTACAAATCAGCAATGGGTATCAGGGCCCCGGCCATTGTTTATAAATATAACGCCGAGAGCAAACTTATGTAATCCTCGCCTTCTCGCATATGGGTATTGTGTTTGTAAATACATAACTCATAAGAATATAACACTCGTCATGTACCCCTATTTCTACTAACTTATCTACCAGCCTCTTACAACGGTCAGAAGAGGTGAAAGCCTAGATACATAACAAATGTAAGTAATTTTCAAATATATAATATTTCACATCTTATTAGAATTTAAAAAAGTTAGATAACACTTAGATGAACAGCAGGTGAGACTACTAGAAAGAAATTTTAATTTAGTCTGTATCCTGCATAAGATAATAAACCTACCCTCTAAGAGAATGTTCGAGCAAAATTAACAAATTATTTTTAATCAATATTTTCACTTTATGTGTTCAACGAATAATTATCTACATAATTACACTCACCTATGTCTATAACAAAACATGTTTTTCCATACCTGTATCTGTCACCTTATCTGCATTTAAGTGAATCAGTTCACCTTCATATAAAAACATAAGCACATAAGAATGAAGGAGACTACGAGAGACCATGAGGCCGACATTAGGCAGTTCCATGTCTATTACCACATATTATCCCCATCCATAAAGTTATCTAACATTCTCTTAAGACAACCCATAGTTTCAGCGTTCACTATCTGCTTACTTAGTCTATTCCACTCGTTAACCACCCTATTGGTAAAACAGTTCTTGCTTATATCCCTATTAAATCTAAATTGTCAGCACAATTACGTTTTTCACTTGAACATTTTTGACGATATTCTAAAAACCGTTTTTGTATTTTTTGACAAATATAACTTCTATTTCTTCAATGTAAGAATTATTTTATTTCTGCGTCTTATGTTACAAGTGTAATCGTTCCCATACCACCTTATAAACACAAAATATATTACCAGGAATTTATGTTTGTTTTT
>NC_134814.1:28418707-28421207 GCF_046742065.1 Oratosquilla oratoria | reverse complement strand
CTGGAGTTTTGATTATGTAGTTGAGATCACTGGCTCTGGACAAGACTTCATAGGGTCCTTTGTATTTAGCCTGCAATGGATCTCCTGGTATGGGAAGATAAAGTAACACTTGATCTCCTGGAGAGAAAGTTCTAAGTTTAGAATTTTTATCATACCGACCTTTCATTACTCGTTGAGCATTCGTCAAGTTCTCTCTTGCCAACTTCCAAGCTTCTAACAACTTCTCGGTGACCTGGGACACATATTTCAAAGAAGGAACTGGTGGTTCTTCTTTCATCCATTGTTCATGAAGTATCTTTAGGGGGCCACGGACTTCATGACCGAAGACTAATTCTGACGGGCTGAATCCAAGGCTTTCTTGAATTGTTGTTCGGGTGGCGAACAACAAAAAGGGGAGTCCGTCTTCCCAATTTCGAGTGTTCTCAGCACAGAAGATTCTTAACATTGTCTTGAGCGTTTGGTGAAAGCGCTCTAGAGCACCTTGTGATTGAGGATGATAGGCGGAGGAAGTTACATGATTTATACCTAGTGTTACAAGAGTTTCTCTAAATTTGTTGGAAAGAAAATTACTTCCTTGATCACTTTGAATGTTCTTAGGAAATCCTACCATAGTGAAATATTTCAACATTTCTCTGATTATGTTTTGAGCTTTAATATTTTTCAAAGGATGTACTGATTTCCTTTACTTGAAGGAGGTAAAGGTCCTACACAGTCAATAAGAACTTTTTTAAATGGCTCTTCCATTACAGGAATGGGATGGGGTGGAGCTTCTACAATTTTCTGGTTGGGCTTGCCTACAAGTTGACATGTATGACATGTTTTACAATATTGGGCAACATCTTTGACAACCGTGGGCCAATGGAAATGTTGGGTTATGTTGAACAAGGTCTTTCTTACCCCTAAGTGACCTGCTAAGGGAGTATCATGAGCCAATTTTAGAACATTATTCCTGAAACCAAGAGGGAGGACTATTTGATTCCTTACTTGCCATGGCTGGTCAGCGGTTGCGGTGGATGCTCTCCATTTTCGCATTAGGACTCCGTTTTCTATATAGAAACCTCGTGACATATTTTCAACTTCTTCTGGAGATGAAACAATCTCGTACAAAGTTTTAAGAGAATGATCTGACTTCTGTTCTTTGATTAATTCTGCTCTAGATAGAGAAACTGGTGAAGAAGAAGATGGGTCAGTTTGGGAGAATAGGGATTCTAAATTATAGGTCTCCTCTTCAGATTTCTTGTACTGAGATCTGGTTACAGCACAAGCGGGAAACAACTGTAAGTTATCTGAAGGTTCTACTGAGGTCTTAGGGTTATTTGTTATTAAGGGAGAAATGACTTTGCTTCCAGCGATGTCATTGGCCAACAATAAGGATATTCCTACTATGGGAAGAGAGTCTACTACTGCTACTTTAACCATTCCGGTTGTTAAATCAGACCGCAAGAAAACATTATGTAATGGACATTTTACAATTCCTCCAACTCCTTCTATCAATATATCATAACCTGTATATGACTCACCCAGATTCTGCAAGACAGAATTTAAAATCAGACTTTGCTTTGCTCCTGTGTCTCGGAGTATGGAAATAGGATATTGTTGTGAACTACTACTATGAGATATAGTTCCTGAAGATACAAATGGTTTGAAACAAGGATCATGATCTGATGAGGGGGGCTCTACATTACTTGACAATACCGGCTTCTTTGGTAGTTTATCCTGAATAGAGGATTTTGAATCATCTGATTTTATATTACTTACAAGAGTTGGTGTCTTATTGGAGAATGAGGGTGTCAGTCTCTTTCTGCAATTAGAAATGTGATGGCCAACCTGTTTACAATATGAACAAGTTACAGGGGGATTAGTCTTAAACCTTTCCATTCTTTGCCAAGGTTGGTTTGGAGGATATTGATTGAAATCAGACCTGTAACTGAAATGTGATGGGCTAGACTGATTTTCAAAGTGTTTCTTTGGGGACCAAGGATCAGAGTATTTTGTTGAATCTGGAATATATGACTTTGACTTTTGGGATTCCATTTGTCTTGACTTAGGTTTATGATTTAGTGTGAACTCATCAGCCAATACAGCAGCTTTAGTTAAAGTTTCGGGAATATGATCATCTATAAAAATCCTAAGATCTGTCTCTAAGGTATTCTTAAACTGCTCCAATAAAATCAACTGTTTAAGTCTATCTAAGGTGTCCGTTTCACTAGCCAAACACCACCTATTGAATAACCTCTCTTGTTGAGCCGCATATTCTACGTATGTTAACTGAGGTGTCTTCCTATAATTACGGAATTTCTGTCTATAGGCCTCTGGTATTAGTTCATAAGCTTTTAAAATACAAGCTTTCATATTATCATACTCGCTTTCTGCTTCTGAAAGAGAAGTATAAATTTGCTGAACCTTACCCTTAAATTGTGTTTGAATGATTAATGGCCAATTTTCTTTAGGGATTTGTAACTGTTGCGCCAATTTTTCCCACTGAAGAAAGAAAATTTCT
>NC_134814.1:28408707-28411207 GCF_046742065.1 Oratosquilla oratoria | reverse complement strand
AAGAGAGAAGGAGTTTGAATGTGTTTGAGATGAGGTGTCTGAGAAGTATGATGGGGGTTACTAGGCTAGATAGAGTGAGAAATGAGGAGGTAAGGAGGAGAACAGGGGTGAAAAAGGAGCTGGGAGATAGGGTTAATGAAAGAATATTAGGATGATTTGGACACATGGAAAGAATAAGTGAAGAAAGACTAGTAAAAGAGGTATGGAAGGCAGATGTGGAGGGAGTGAACATGAGGGGACGTCCTAGGATGAGGTGGATGGATAGGGTGAAGGGAGCTTTGGGGAAGAGGGGAATGTCTGTTGAGGAAGGACGGGAGAGGACAGAAGACAGGGGTGAATGGAGAATGGTTGTATATGGATGATGTTGTGATTACATGAGGATGAATGGGCGGGGGGATGGGGGGTGAGGTAGTATGTGTGAGCAGAATTTGACGCAGCCCGAGGGGATTTCTCCCCGTCCTCTCCTTCTATGCAATGGGAGGACGGAGAGGGGGGGTCGCCGATTTAATGAAGCGGCCTTGCTGTGGATGTGCTGTGTCTTGTGACACTGCTTCTGACCCAGGACAGTGGACAAGGTGCAGGGATGACCCGTCATCCAGGAGGTGCTCAGATAAGAGGGAGGGTGGAGGGGTGTGTAGTGTATTCAGGGATGGAATGGGTGGAAATGATTTTATGCCTGTCCCTTTTTGGCTACCTCCCTTGTAAGGGGGGAAAAGCCTTGGTATGTATATGTATGTATGTATAATTACCGAACATTTCATTTTATTAATTATTTCACGTAACCTTCTCCTATGTCAACACATTCATCGTATCTAACACGGTGTGTATTATTGTGAAATAATTTTATCTGAATCAGTACACATGCATCAGTGCGACCTTCCAGAGCCTACGACGACCTGTTGTAACTCGTGCCCAAAATGCACAAAAATCTACACGTGTTTTTTTTTTTTTTTTTTTTTTTTTTTTTACTAAAATCCTCTTCGTTTTTAGCTTTCTCCCATAATTTTTTTTTTGCGTTTCAGTTTACCTCTTACCATTTTTTCCATGTTTCTACTTTTCTCTACAACTAGTATCCAATCATTTTCCCCCTCTTTGGTTGATATACATGCAAATCTCGTTGTCCTTGTCTCATCCCACGAGCACTAATAAATATCCCTTAAAGTGTTCACAGATAATAGCCTCTACAATTTTTATACACAACTATCACTTCATTTTCCTCGAGACTTCTCCTACCCTCCCACAAAAATCGATGCCACGCAAACGAGTGGTCTGTTTAGTTCAATGGCTCCTAACCCTTGCGTCTCGACCCAATGTTGGGTGTGTGTGTGTGTGTGTGTGTGTGTGTGTGTGTGTGTGTGTGTGTGTGTGTGTGTGTGTGTGTGTGTGTGTGTGTGTGTGTGTGTGTGTGTGTGTGTGTGTGTGTGTGTGTGTGTGTGTGTGTGTGTGTATGTGTGTGTGTGTGTGTGTGCGTGCGTGCGTGCGTGAGTGTGTGTGTGTGTGTGTGTGTGTGTGTGTGTGTGTGTGTGTGTGTGTGTGTGTGTGTGTGTGTGTGTGTGTGTGTGTGTGTATGTGTGTGTGTGTGTGTGTGTGTGTGTGTGTGTGTGTGTGTATGTGTGCGTGTGTGCGTGTGTGTGTGTGTGTGTGTGTATGTGTGTGCGTGTGTGTGTGTATGTGTGTGTGCATATATATATATATATATATATATATGTGTGTGTGTGTGTGTGTGTGTGTGTGTGTGTGTGTGTGTGTGTGTGTGTGTGTGTGTGTGTGTGTGTGTGTGTTCAATATATATATATATATATATATATATATATATATATATATATATATATATAGTGAAGTATGGAAGACAAATGAGTGGAAGGGTGGTGAGTTAAATACAGAGAACAGTTGGAGTTTTATTCACTGACGTTTCGTCCTTACCAGGACTTTCTCAAAGTACATACAGTTTCAGAAAATTAACAGCTTATATAACCCATCCTTGCCGAGTTCCCCTCCCTCTATCATCCGTCCTCTACCCTTTTTCATGTGACTCCGACCATGTCACTTCTTCCTCCGTTCTCAATTGTCCTTTTTACCTCCTTGATAATCAGAGTACTTACCGCTCCTGCTAATTTTATAAACCCTTCCCTATGGTTGATGCAGGGGTGGGAAGTAATGTAGGCTGCCTCCACTATTTTTCTTTTCTTTTTCTCTAGACCTTTGTGGAGCACCTCTATCTTGTTCCAATCTGGAGGATGACCACATTGGTCTAAATGAACTACTAGCTAGTTGGAGGTTCTGTGAGCTCTGACGTCATTTTTGTGCTCATATGTCCGTAGCTCCACTGATCTTCCCGTCTCTCAATGATATCCTAACGGACAACCACCACATGGTATATTGTAAATTGCGCCCTTCTCTACATCCTTTTCTGATTTATTTCTATTCTTGACAACTTCTCCTAATTTTGTACCCGTGGAGAAAGCAACGCTCACACCCGCTTTTGTGAGAATATGTCCCA
>NC_134814.1:28398707-28403707 GCF_046742065.1 Oratosquilla oratoria | reverse complement strand
GGAAGCTATTTATTTTTTCAGTTCTCTTCTGTAGCTGTATTTCTTTAGTTTCTTTTCTGTCCTTCTTTAATAAATCGTTTCTATCGAGAACTTCCGTCCTTTCATAATTCTGAAAATGGTCAACAAATTGCCTCTTTCCCTTCTCTGTTCTAGTGTTGACAACTGTAATTTCTCAAATCTTTGTTCATATGTCAGATTTTACAGTGTAGGTGCCATTTTTGTTGCTGCTCTTTGGATTCTTTCTAATTTTCTTATGTTGTTTTTTGTGCCAGGTACCCAGATTAATACAGCATATTCTAATTTCGGTCTTATTAGTGTAACAAACCCTCTCCTCGTCTACATAGTCGAAGGCTACTTTCATTGATCTTAATAGGTTGTAAGTCTCTCCAAATGATTTATTTACATGTTTGTCAGGTGTCAAGTCACTTAAAATGATTACTCCTAGGTCCCTCTCTGACTTCTTTGTTTCCAATTTTATATTGTTCCGAAACTCCATTTTTACTTTTTCCAAATTCCATTATGCTACATTTTTTAATGTTGAAGTTCATCTCATATCTCCGGCTCCATTCCCATATTTCATCCAGGTCATCTTGCAGTGATCTACAATCTTCTTCTGTTCTTACTCTCTTGAGTAATTTGGCATTGTCAGCAAAAAAAAAAAAAAAAAAAAAAAATCATGTAACAATTCACTCCCTCATCCATATCATTTATAAACATGGCAAACATTAAAGGAGCCAAAACAGAGCCTTGTGGGACGTCATTTTTTACATCTTCCCATTTCGATTTTTTTTTTTCTAAGTACCACCCTCATTTTTCTCCCAGTTAAGAAATCCTTCATCCATTCCAACAGTTTCCCTTGAATTCCTCCTATTTTTTTCAATTTTACTTATTCATTTTTTGTGTGGTACTTTGTTAAATACTTCCTGCAAATCCAAGAAGGCGCAATCTACGCCATCCATCTCTTGTTTGTATTATCTCAATTAGTCTCGACTAGATTAGGTTTGTGATGCATGATCTTCCACTTCTAAAGCCAAATTGTTCGGGGTTTATTATTTTGTTTTCTTCCAAGTGTTTGGTCCATTTGTTCCTGGTGACCTTTTCGCATATTTTTGCTACTGTGCTTGTGAGGGATACCAGTCTGAAGTTTGTAGGATCTTCCCTATTTCCTCCTTCATATATTGGTACTATGTTTGCATCTTTCCAATCTTGCGGCACCTTTCCCTCTTTGAGTGAGAAGTCAATTATCTTGTATAGTTTGTCTGTCAGTTCATTTATACACCCTTTCAATATCCAATTTGCAATTCCATATGGTCCGTGCGATTTTCTGACATCTAGGCTTTTTATTTGGTCTTTTATTTCTTTTTGTCTTATCTTTATTTCTTTCATCATGGGTGATCTTTCTTGTTGTCCATCTTCCCAAGATTGTGAACTCTCAATTGTAAAAACAGACCTGAAATGTCTGATCATAACTTCTGCCATATCTGTGTCATCTGTGTATTCTTTATCTCCTTCACCCAGTTTCACTATTTCATGCTTATCCTTTAGTTTGTCATTTATATATCTGTAAAAGAGCTTAGGTTAATCCTTACATTTGTCTATGATATCCCTTTCATATATTTTTTCCTGCGTATTTTCACATATTCATTCCTAAGTTTTATATATGTTTGCCATTTGGATGTTTTCTACCTTTAAAAAAAAAAAAAAAAATTCAAGGCTTTGGCTCTCCTGGCTCTAGCCTCACTACACCTTTTGTTAAACATTTTATATAAATCTCTTTTTTTTTTGTACATATTTATTAATTCCTTCTTTGTACTTTTCTAAGAATATGTTCCATTTGTCTTCCATCTTTGTTTTCTCTTTAGAGAAATTATCCCATTTTTTTTTTTTTTTTTTTTTACAAAATCTATATTGTTGTACATAAATCTTCCTTCTCTATGTTTATCATTCCTATCTACATTGTTCTGTTCTTTTAATTCAAACTCTATTAGTATATGGTCACTCTTTCCAATTGGTGTTTTATGAACCATTTATTCATAATATCTGGTTCAGAAGTTATAACATATTAAGTCTAGTTTCGATAGTTCCTCGCTGTTTCTATATCTAGTATTTTCCTTAATCCATTACGATAGGGTGTATTCGATGGTCAAATCCAGTAGAATGTTGCTCCAAAGTTCATCTTCCCCTTTAACTATCATTTCTTCCCAAATTATGTCTTCTGCATTAAAATCGCCCATGATTACTATGTTTCCACCCTCTTTCAGTAACTCGTTTAGGCCATTCATTGTTTCTTCCAGTAATTTAGAATGTTCGCTGTCCGACCCCGCATGGGTTTTTGGTGGTACATACACTGCTACAAATTTTCTGCTTTTCATCTTTTTGTTTGCAATTTTATTCATAACTAGATTTTGTTAGAAAGCTGAGATCTCAGCATGTTGATGAATTCGATAAACTCTTAATTTAGAATTTAAAAAAATATATATACTTTTTCTCAATGAAAATTATCAATTTTTTTAAAGGAAGATCACGATGATTGTTAATGTACCCGCCAGATATTTCACATAAAATTATGAGAAAATTTACAAAGAAATTTACTCAATAATTAGCGGGGACTTTATTTCTGTATATTCACTCTTAGAGGAGATATACATTTAGAAATTTTGAAAATTATTATTACTGCATTGTATGGACGGAAAGTTGGGCAGGGAGCGTTACTATCGCCACTGTTGGTAATTTTTTTTTTTTTTATGTTTTTTTTTTCATTGGCAATCATATCTCTAGATAATTTCTTTGTAGATTATATTTTTTGTCTTCTCTTCTTGATAATGATATAAATTTCTTGGATCTCCTATTCTTGATACAGCACTTTTTTAAATGTTTGTCCTTGAGATTTATTAATTGTCATTGCATATGATAATCTAACTAGAAATTGCAATCTTGAAAATTTAATTGGCTTTTCATTTATAAGCTTTATCCTTGGTAAAAGCGCTTGTTCACCTTTATATTTGCCACTGAGTATTTTAGCTTCTATAACATTATTTGACAAACTTATAACAACCATTCTTGTTCCATTGCATAACTTAGGTGAATTAAGATTTCTTAACAGTATAATAGGTGCTCCGATTTTAAGCTTTAGACAATGTGGTGGCATTCCAGATATTTCTAATGAGTTTAAGAGTTCAACTGGAAAATTAACTTCTTCATTTGTATCTATTGCCTTATCAATTGAATTGTAGGTATAAATTGGTTCACTGATCTTTTCAAGCATTTCATAATTTATTGAGTCAACATCATCATTTATTGTAGCAAGTATAGCCCTTTCAGATAGATAGTCCATATCTGTGTAATCAGATTCAAAGTTGTCAAAAACTGATTCCATTAGTGCTACTATTGTTGATACTCGGTTTCCAAATTGTAATGCAATTCTATTATCACAGCTATTGATTTTATCTTCACCAATTTCAATCATTTGATTTCCGAAATACTGTAAATCAGTTGAGTTTAATGAATTAACTCGCATATTGATCCTTAGAGATAATTTTTCAAATAGATTCCATAATTGTGAAGATTTGATTGAGGCATCAATTTCATCAGCTTTTGTTCCTCTTGGTACTACTGGTAATATTTTCTTTTTTTTTACTATTACAATTTTCACTTATTTTTCTTTTTCTACTTCTACTGTTAACAGTGTTAATGATGATATTAGAATCCATACTAAAAGGATTCAAGTCTGAAACACTACCGCTATAATTACCAGTTTTATTGAGCGAATGAGGAGGTGACGACCTCATTTATTACTAACCTAAAGTACAATTCGACGAACAACAAATCGGGCAGTTCGAATCGCGTCACCTGGATCGATCGAAAAAAAAATAAAATAAAAGAATAAATTGTATAGTATAGAGACGAAATTGATATTAGCCCGTTTAAAAACAATTTTTTATCGAATTTATTCTCAATTTTAATAACTTATCAAAGGTATGTATGGCAAGTGTATTTTATTATTTTTCTTACATATTGTTTTTTTATTATTATTTTTTTTTTCTAATTAGCCAATATTTGTTCGAAAAGTTCAATTACTTTGAATGCTACTCATGAATTGGAGCCAAATTTAATCTGAAACATTTACAAAGTAAGGTTGAGTCGTCGAAATCGAAATTAGTCGATCGATCGAATCGAGAAAAAAAGTCTGACAGACAGACAGACAGACACGAAACCGCTTTTATTTATTAATTACTTCTACATTGCCTTAGCCTTTAATAGCACAATGTAACAAATGTTTTGTTTATTTGTATTTTTTCATGTTTATATATGTATTTCGTGTCACTGAATCTAAATATTACATTAGTTTTGACGTAACATCGATATTTCTTTATTTATTCTTTATTTTATATTTTATTGTTATATACGCAACCTTTCTCTACAGTAGTTAATTGATTCAATCTACTTTAGCATTCTAAGGATAATTATACAACATCTAGTATTTTTTTTCATAATATGAAGT
Source organism: Oratosquilla oratoria (assembly GCF_046742065.1). NCBI lineage: Eukaryota > Metazoa > Arthropoda > Malacostraca > Stomatopoda > Squillidae > Oratosquilla > Oratosquilla oratoria. Next base: position 28,399,206 of record NC_134814.1, on the reverse strand, counting down.
GTATTTAAGAGCTACAATATTAGTAAGAACAAAATAAACAACACAACTTTGCACTGCAAGTGTTTTGATGACTCTTCTCATGATTAGAAGTGCTTTGACGATCGATATTTTCTAGAATGCATGCTTTCGTCTTTTCTGACTAGTGACCATATGTAATCTCCCATCATAGCAGTATTCCATCGTCCTTGATATCTTCTTTCCATAGTTGCGATATCCTGATGAAATCTCTCGCCATGCTCCTCACTGACAGCCCCCAAGTTTTCGGGGAAGAAATCTAGGTGAGAATGCAAGAAATGTATCTTCAAGGACATACGACAACCAAGTTTCCTGAAGTTCTCAATAAGCTTTGCCACTATTTGTTTATAATTAGGGTCCTTGTGATTTCCTAGGAATCCACGAACTACATCACGAAATGAACACCAAGCTTCTCTTTCAACTTTCGTCATCGCTCTTTCCAGTTTCTCCGACTTTAACATTTTGTTTACCTGGGGTCCAACAA
>NC_134814.1:28376207-28388707 GCF_046742065.1 Oratosquilla oratoria | reverse complement strand
TGCGGCAAGCATTCGGTTTTCATGCGGAATCCCTGGGTGACAGGGTCTTAAGTCTCGTAGCATAGTCTGGTTTCATGCAAAGTACGTACGAATATATATATATATATATATATATACACAAACACACACGCACACACACACACACACACACACACACACACACACACACACACACACACACACACACACACACACACACACACACAAACATACATATATATATATATATATATATATATATATATATATATATATATATATATACATATAAACTAACCCTAGCCAGGTGACACGATACCCCATCCGGGTGTCATGATACCCATTCACCTGAATGACACCCTTCCAACTACCACTATCCTTCTACTTCGCCATGTGTTCAAAGGAACAAACAGTCAGCCTTCTCTCCCTCCCACTCCCCTTTTTGGGTCGCTTCGTAGCAAAGCGATAGTTTGGCAGTTCGGCCTAAACAACTGTCCCTAGCCAATTAGTGCCCAAGACGTCAGCCTAGATCTACTATATTAGCCATCTGCGTAGAGCTGATGGCCAGGGGTAGTTGCTGCTGATTGGCCCCCAACTCTTGGGGTTGGGGGGTGGTCCCACGACGTAGACGTTGCAGCTCCAGGACCTTTGTGTATTAAGAACGGAGTACCACAGGGCTCAGTTCTGTCCCCCACATTATTTAATCTATACATGCATGACTTACCCACGCCAGACACCTCAGAAATACAAATCTCTTCCTACGCAGACGACATAACAATCACATATATTCTACTTCCCTTATCTATTTAATTTATCGTATTTATATTAACTACTTCCCCTATCTGTAAAAAATTTTGTATTCATGTTAACTCTTTGTGTAAGGAAGACCTAATCTAGCCTGTTTGTGTCGTGGATTCCAATTGTTATGTGGTTCCCAGTATTTTCTGAAGGTTAGGAGGAACTTCATTTTGTTTTGTGATCATTTGTACTTTACTGACTGGTTGTAATATCCACCGTATCTATGCTGAGTTAATTGGTAAGCAGGAGGAGGCTCATTATGCACCATCATACGCTATTTATTCGTTAAAACTCCCTTCAAATCATACAAAACAAAGCCCTAAAAACAATTACAGGCTGCACAAATACATCACCTACAGACCATTTACACCATGAAACAAAAGTCCTCAAAGTCAAGGACCACCTCGACATGAGAGGCACACAAACACTTGCTGCAGCCACCACAAACACATCACACCCGCTACACTACATAGCAGAACACCCACACACACCAAGAAACATTAAAACTACACCCAAAGACCTTTATTACACACAGATACTCTCTTCTCTTCCTCCACAACCACCAAATACCAGCCTCCGGAAACATATTCATAATCATATCACTCACCGCTCCATTAACACACTGAAAGACAACACACTGCTGCATGCCAGACCCCCTGATATCCACCCTTCTGAATCCTCTCTCCCACGTAAGGACAGAGTCCACTTGGCCAGACTGCGATGCGGTCACCACCCAGCACTTCTAAGCTACCAGAAGAGGCTGGACGACCGTGTTGTGAACAGCTGCCCAGGATGTAACACTTCACCCCATACCATACAACACATAATGGAAGACTGCATTATACACAATCATGCACGCAAACAACACAACATACACTCTATAGAGGATTTGTGGGAAAACCCAGTTTCGGCTGTGGCCTTCCTTGGGGAGACGGGACTGCTCGGACAGACAGTCTAGGGAACGACAACAACAACAACAACTATATTAGCCAGGCATTCCCAGAACTCAGAGGACTCGCCTCTAGCTAGCTGCCCGCTCTGCTTCCTCTGGATTGTTAACTTTATCGCTTGGACAACAGACGACTCGACGTGCCAGGTTTCAGTCTTACCCGTTCTATGTTTACTACATATCTCATTCCCTATTAATTTCGTATGTATTATGTGTTAGGATTACATAAATACATATACCAAGGCTTTTTCCCCCTTACTAGGGAGGTAGCCAAAAAGGAAAAGGCATAAAATCATTCCCACCCATTCCATCCCTGAAAACACTCCACACCCTCCACCCTCCCTCCCATCTTAGCACCTCCTAGATGACGGGTCATCCCTGCACCCTGTCCACTGCCCTGAGTCAGAAGCAGTGTCGCAAGACACAGCACATCCACAGCAAGGCCGCTTAATTAAATCAGCGACCCCCCCTCTCCGTTCCCCATATAAAGGAGAGGATGGGGAGAAATCCCCTCTGGCTGCGTCAAAATTTTGCTCACACACACTACCTCACCCCCATCCCCCCGTCCATTCCACCTCATGCATCACAACATCTTCCATATACAACCATTCTCTATTCACCCCTGTCTTCTGTCCTCTCCCGTCCTTCCTCAACAGACATTCCCCTCTTCACCAAAGCCCCCTTCACCCCATCCTTCCATCTCATCCTAGGACGTCCCCTCATGTTCACTCCCTCCACATCTGCCTTCCATACCTCCTTTACTAGTCTTTCTTCACTCATTCTTTCCATGTGTCCAAACCATCCTAATACTCTTTCATTAACCCTATCTCCTAACTCCCTTTCCACCCCTGTTCTCCTCCTCACCTCCTCATTTCTCACTCTATCTAGCCTAGTAACCCCCATCATACTTCTCAGACAATTCATCTCAAACACATTCAAGCTCCTCTCTTTCTCTCTTATGTTCCGTGTTTCTGCTCCATACAGTGCTGTTGGCACAATCACTCCTTCATACAGTCTCCTCTTAGCATCCATTCCCAAATGTCTATTCCTCATTACACTCTTTAATCCACCATGGCTTTTACTAGCTTCTCTCAATCTACATTCTACCTCCACCTTTACTCCACCTTTTCCTGCCACATTTGCACCCAAATATCTAAAACTATCCACTTCCTCCAGTCGCTCTCCCTTAATGCTCACTTCCAGATTACTGACACTTTCACCCCTTGTACATCTCATCACCTTACTTTTACCCACATTTATCTTCAGCTTTCTTTTATCACACACTCTCCCAAACTCTGTCACCAACTTCCTCAATCCCTCCTCCGATCCTGCCACAAGCGCAGTGTCGTCAGCAAACAACAGCTGCCTCACCTCCCACTTTTCTCCATTTTCTTTAACCATCTCCAATCCCTGACCCACTACCCTTGCATTTACCTCTCGCACTACCCCATCCATGCATAAGTTGAACAGCCAGGGCGACATAACGCATCCTTGACGAAGTCCCACCTTTACCTCGAACCACTCATTCTCTCCATTTCTAATCCTGACACAAGCTCTACTACTCTCATAAAAACTCTTGTCAGCTCCTAGAAGCTTTCCTTCTATCCCGTATATCCGCATAACCTCACAGTGCCTTTCTGTCTACCCTATCGTAAGCCTTTTCCAGATCAATAAAGGCCCAAAAAACATCCTTCCCCTTTCCTATAGCTTTCTCACATATCTGTCTTAACACAAAGATCTGATCTACACAACCTCTACCTGTCCTAAACCCACACTGTTCCTCACCAATTACTCCCTCTGTTCCTCTCCTAATCCTCTCAATCAAGATCCTCCCATAAGCCTTCCCAACTACACTTAACAAGCTAATCCCTCTGAAACTACTACATTCACATTTGTCCCCGCTTTCCCGTGTAAAGTGAAACTATACAAGCACTCCTCTAGTCCTCCGGCACTCTACCCTCTCTCCAGCAAACATTAAATAACCTCACCAACAGGTCCACCATCACTGTACCTCCTTTTTTAAGACATTCTGCATGGCATCCATCCAGACCAGGTGCCTTACCTGCTTTCATCATCTTAACTGCTGCCTTCACCTCATCCTTCCTTATTTATCCTCCATTCTCCTCACTCATCACTCTCATTTTCTTAGCATTTCCCACTGCAGCTATCTTTCCCTCCCTATCCTCCTTCACATTTAGCAACTCCCTAAAATATTCAGCCCATCTTCCCCTTACTGCTTTCTCCTCCATTATCATCTCTCCATCTGCACCTTTTACCTTTTCTTCTCTACTTGATTCGCCTCCTTTTCCTCTCTTAATTTCTTTCCAAAACATCTTTTTATTACTCTCAAAATTTTCTGTCATACTCTTACCCCATTTTACATATGCTCTCCTCTTTGCCTCCTTTACCTTTTGCTTTACTTCTCTTTTCTTTTCTTTGTACCTCTCATATGACTCCTTCGTCCTATTTTGTAACCAATCTGTGTAAGCTCGCTTCTTCTCTTCTACAACCTTCTTCATTTCCTCATCCCACCATTCACTACCCTTCCTTCTATTTCCTCCTGTCCTTCTTGTTCCACACACCATCCTTGCACACTTTGTGACTCTCTCCTTGAACCATCCCCATTCCTCCTCCACACCTACCTCTACTGTATCCTTCACTCCCTCTCACTCCTCCTTCAGCTTCTTCTTGTACTCCTTCTCTTTTTCCTCTTCATTTAAAGAGTTCACTCTAAGCAGCTCCCTACCTTTTGTCCCTTTCCTCTTTCTCCATCTATCCTCCACTCTCAACTTACCTTCCACCAGAAAATGATCTGATATTCCCCCACCCTCTCCCCTTAGTACATGTACATCCTTAAGTCTTCCTATCATAATCCTATTTACCACTACATAGTCCATTAAAGCTCTACCTACCACTCTTCCCTCCACCACCCTCTCCCATGTGTACTTATGCTTGACTTTCTTCCGAAACACTGTATTTGTTATCATCAACTCTCTTTCTAGACACATTTCCACCATCAACTCTTCACTGCGATTTTTTCCTGGAACTCCACATTTCCCAACCACTCCATCAATTGGTTCCTTTCCTATTTTGGATCCTTTCTTATTGTGTTAAGCTTATTGTCTCTGAGTTGTTACCTCCACCTCACTCCTTTTCATTAATCATCCTACTTCAGGACAGTGCCTTAACATTTCTTTTTTTAGTATTAAATGTAATCATAATTCTAACACAGGTGACTTAGAGTAGGAAAATGACCAACGATAATTAACTTTGTAGATGTTGTTTAAAGTCTTGCGGGAATAAATGACCCGTTTGGTACACACCTCAAAATTATTCACAATAAGCAGACTAGCAGCCATATAGAATTCGTTCATTTTGAGTGTTCAGCCCACACTAATGGATTCTATCAGTGGTTAGGAATTAATAGTGTTTCTTTCCACTCGTCCATACCCATTTTGTTTGTGTATCGTACGTACCAACTATCGTTCGAGTATCGGATTATTCATCCTTAACCAAGTCTCATTTCATTTTGTTCGAGTATTTTTAGTTGGATGCCTGTTTCAATCGAATACTCCATTCAAGTATCCAAGTATCCATTCAAGCCTATATCAAGTATCGCTCGCTATCAAATCAAATTCTATATAGACGAGCACCTTTTCACATAAATAAAATCATAGGCTAGATTGGTGGGTATAACAATAACCGGAATCAGAGGGCCTGTTTAAGTTATCGAAGGGGTATGCTTGTTTAAACCCACACATCCTAGTATATCAACAACTAGTTACGACTAGTTCACAGGCTTCAGCAAAATGTTTAATTTCGAAGAGTTTGTGGCCAATCCCTCGTATGTAACCTTACAGGGACAAGTTACAAAGGATGATTGGAAGGATATAGCAAGATACTATAACATAGACATTCAGTCCTACAGGGCAGAAACAGTCTCCTACCACACAATCCCCGACAACCAAACCAGCAGACAATATGTAACTGGAACAATTAAGACTACAATATCAATTTCAATTAGAAAATTCAAAATTAGAATGGGAAAAAGAAAAAAAAAAGGAAAGTTAGAATTAGAAAGAGATTAGAAAAGGAAAGAGAATGGGAAATAGAAAAGGAAAGAGAAAAATTAGCATTGGAAGTAGAAAGGTTAGCAAAGGAAAGAAATAAATTAGAACCAGAAAAAGAAAAGGAAGGAGAGAAATTGGCATTGAAAGGAGAAAGATTAGCATTAGAAATGGAGATCAGTAAAAATAAAAGAGAAAAGCAAAGAAAGAGAATTGGACATTCAGGAAAAAGGAATACGACTTAATATAGATTATTTGTCTTCTTTGATCCCTGCATTTTTACCAGAGGAAGTAGATGGCTACTTCAAAACTTTTGAGGCCATAGCTCTCAAATAGGTGTGGCCCAAAGATGACTGGCTAACTCCAAAATTAACAGGAAAAGCTCTTCAGGTGTATAATAGTTTAGACAGGTCCGACGATTACGATTTGGTTAAGAAACAGGTTCTACATGCGTATGCTCTAACCCCTGATGGCTATAAACAAAATCTAGATCTTTAACGAAATCTCATGCCCAAACTTATGTCGAATTTGCTTCAGAAAAACTTAGTGTAAAAAATAGTTAGAAGCTATAAATGTAACTACCTTTTCAAAACTCCTCAATACTATAGTCATGGAGGAATGGAAAAGTAAAATCTCTTTTCACCTTTTGAGATATGTAAAAGAGATAGGGGAGAAAGATTTAATCCAGGCAGCAGAGTTGGTAGACACCCAAGCCTTAATGATAAAGACGTGGGGAGGCGGAGATCGCAGGCAAAGCCCCATTGTGAGACCCTCGTCTGGTTATCGCCCTGAAGGAGCAGGTGGTAAAGACCAGTGTAGTTATTGTAAAAAGATAGATCACGCCTTTCAATAATATTATAATCCAGGTTGTAAAGCCTCATATAAGCTTAAAAATGATAGTAGTACCAAGTCTAAAGCTATTGCAGTCTCTAATATTCATAATCCTCACACTTCTTTTGACCCATACATTTTCCAAGGAAGAATATCCTTACATAAATGTGGTCCTAATTACCCCGTTACCATACTCCGGGATACAGGGGCAGCCCAGTCAATTCTCCTCTCCGATGTCATTCCCAATATATTCAGTGCATTTACAGGTGAAAAGGTTTTATTTTCTGACCTTACAAGTCAAACTTCTTGCCTCCTAGCAGAAGTTTACCTAGAGTGTGCATTCCTTAATTCTCAAACGCAAGTATCAGTGCGTCACGGATCTTTATCTATTCACGGGATAAAGTTCCTGTTGGGTAACGATCTCGCTGATAACCTAACCGTTCCCCCCACCAAGAACAGTAGGTGAACCTTTACCTGCAAATCCCACCCTTGAATTGGATGAGAGTTGTTCACACCCGTTTCCCGCCTGTGCTATAACTCGATTCCAAAGTAAGGTAACGTATTCTTTTCCACCCTCAAATTCCTCACTTTTAATCAAGTCTCTGCCCAGCTCTCCTCCATCCTTTGGTAAGGAGGATTTAATCAACAAGATCCTAACCAAGGATGAACTAAATCAAGCTCAACTAAAAGATGATACACTCTCCTACTTATTACACATAGCCACAACCAATGCAGACATAGACACCACCCCTTGCTTCTATTTTCAAGATGGAATCTTGATGAGAGTATACAGACTATAATAAGCTATAGACCTGGGCAGAAAAACACCAAATTGTACTTCTTCGCTCAGTCAGAAGCAGTGTATTGAAATTAGCTCATGATGATTTTGCAGGACACTTAAGAGTGAGGAAAACATACCTCAAGGTACTTGATAAAAAAAAAATCTGGCTTGGAATCCAAAAAGACATCATTAACTTCATCAGGATCTGTCACGTCTGCCAGGCGGCTGGTAAGCCAAATAAAAAAAAAAATGCTAAAGCCCCACTTAAGCCCATTCCCATCAGTGAGGAACCCTTTGATGAAATAGTAATAGATTGCGTGGGATCGTTACCTAAATAAAAACAGGCAATAAATACATGTTAATTGTTGTCGATGCGGCTACCCGTTACCCGGAGTCATTTCCTTTTAAATCAATTTCAGTTCAATCAATCATTAAACCGATACTGTCAATGTTTACATCTAAAGGAATCCTTCGAAACATTCAATCTGATCAAGGAACCAATTTTACCAGTTCTCTTTTCAACCAGGTCCTTACGAAGTTAGGGATAGAGCATGTTACATCCTCCGCTTACCACCCGCAATCTCAGGGTTGTGTGGAAACGTACCATCAATCACTGAAAGCCATTCTGCGCAAATATTGCCCAGGGACAGAATCTAGTTGGAACTCTAATCTCGATTGCATTCTCTTCTCCATCAGAGAAGCTAACCATGAGGCCATGGGGTTTTCACCCTTTGAATTATTATATGGGGACCCTTGACTTTGTTCAAGGAACAATGGTTCAAATCTAATTAGAAAAAAAAATGAATGTCCATACATATATCCACCTATATCCAGAATTTAAGAAGTAAATTACAGGAGGTGAGAACCTTGTCCAAGGCCCATTTTTCCCAGTTCCAGAAAAAGAGTAGGTTGGAATACGATAGAACCTCCAAAGTAAGAACTTTCTGTCTATATCAAGTAATCCTTTTCATAAAATTCATTGGGCCATATAAGATCCTAGAACAACAAGGACCTTTTAATTTTATAATTCAAACTCCTGGCAGAAGGAAAAAGACAGCAACTGGTACACGTAAATCTTATCAAACGTTACCTTTCCAGACCACCAGGACCGTACCCATATCTGTTGTGAATCCTGTAACATTGCAGGAGAAGGATGAAGGCACCCCAACTACAGATTTTCCCTTGCCCAACAGTGCCTTATCCAATCGAGAAACATTCACCCAATTCAAAAAACTCAATAACCAGTGCCATAAAACGTTTCCAAAGATTACCCTAGATCACCCAGGCTTATGCAATGTTTTCCAACATAACATTCAGTTAAAAGACCCAAATCAAGTTCCCATTAGATAGCATCCATATCCCCTAAGCCCCGAAAAGACTGAAATCCTTAGAAAAGAAGTCTAGTATCTCCTATATCATGGTTTGGAAGAACCTAGTCATTCCCCCCTGGGTTTCACCCTGCCTTTTAGTACCAAAGACATATAATTAATTTCGTATGTGTACGGACTATCGCAAGATAAATAATGTCACCGTCCAGGATGCACATCCCTTGCCCCTTATATATCATAGGTGATGCCCCTTTCTTATCTACTATAGCTATGTTAAAAGGTTACTATCAAGTAGCCTTAACCCAAGAAGCGAAATCCATCTCTGCCTTCGTAACCCGTTTTGGTCTGTACCAATATAGAGTGATGACGTTTGGACTTACTAATGCCCCTGCTACCTCCCAGATGTTAATTAATGTTGTCATCCAAGTTCTACCTGGAGTAGGACCGTATCTCGACGATGTGGTGGTGGTAGCTGAAAACTGGGAATATAACCACCCTTCGTAGCTATTTACGTATCTTGTTGGAATTACAGATACGATCTTGAGTTTCTTCATTTTATTTTACAATTCTAAGGGGTGTTCACTACACTTTTATACACAGTTTTACATAGAATTTGCAGTATAGTCTTATACATAGTTTTTCACAGAGTTTCCAGTATAGTATTATACATAGTTTTTCACAGAGTTTGCAGTACACTACTTTACACAGGGCACGTCTCTCAGACCGACGCTCTTGGAGCTGTGCATCGGCTTTTTGTTGTCCGGAAGTCCTGAACTCAGCAAAATAGGGAGGTGCTGTCAGTCACTTTAGTAAGACTTTTAATAGCAATGTTTGGTCCTTCACGAATAAACTTTCATGTTCCCAATCACTACCTATATCCCTTTTTATTGTGTATAATATATCCAGGGGGCAAGGGTTGATTACTACTGTGTTATCGTGTGTTATTTGGAATTGGCGATCGACCGCATTTATGTGTGTGTTCGTGCGTCAGTGTGTGTGTGTGCTTCCGTGCGCTACGTATATATTGCTGAGCTAAGGTGGCGCCAGCCAGACGGTGAGGTCGGACGTGTCTGGCGACAGGATGTCTGGGTGATGATTGTGACACCGCTCACATGATTTGTGGAAATGGTGATGTGGTTATATTGATGTATACAGGAAGACCACTTGGCCCGACTATATGGTCTATTCCATCGTCTGACAGAGGCGGGCGTGGTGACCATCTTACAGAAGTCAGTTTTTGCTCGAGGGATCGTGACTTACCTAGGCCACACCGTAGGTGTAGGTTCGGTGCGGCCCATGAAAGCCAACGTGGAAGTGATCCTAGCCTTCCCTACACCAAGAGCAAGGAAGGAGGTGATGAGGTTCCTTGGGATGGCCGAATATGATAGCCGCTTCTGAAAAAAATTCTCCACCGTCGCCGCCCCCCTTACCGACCTGACCAGCTCCGCCAAACCCTTCCAGTGTTCCCCATCCTGCCAGAAATCTTTCGAAAACATCAAATCATTCTTGACTTCCGAACCGGTGCTCAAGACTCCTAGCTGCAACCTACCATTTCACCTGCAAATAGATGCCAGTGGAGTTGGAGTGGGGGCAGTGTTGCTACAACCTGATCCTACTTCCACCATTCTCCATCCTGTGGCCTTCTTCTCAGCAAAATTCAACAAACATGAAGAGCTACTCCACCATAGAGAAGAAAGCCCTATCCCTCGTCCTGGCAGTCAAGAAGTTCCGGTGTTACCTCCAGTCATCATCAGCATCAATCAAAATATTCACCGACCACAACCTTCTCTCTTTCATTCAGAAAACCAAGCTGCAGAAGCAGAAGATTTTTCGTTGGTCTCTAACCTTATTGCTCCACCACCTTTTGTTATCTCCACTGGGCTTTTTCCCCTCTTTGCTGTCTTTGTTCTTCTCAGTACTTTTCTAGAGTTTTCTTATTAATTCAATAGTTTCACTCAAGTTCAGGTAAGTAGGCCCCCTGCCTAAGTTCCGATTGAGGGTGAAAAAAATGAAGTTGAAATTTTCAGTGAACGGGTTGGTCTAAATCAATACACCCGAGAAATTCCTAGAGGAATTCTCAAAGTCGCGTCTAGCCACCTTCGTTCTGACGTCACTTTTTTCCATCCAATAGTCTTTTACTTCTCAAACAAGTGCCACACCTTAAGGGCGTGCCTTTTTCCCCTTTGTCCAATAATATTTCTCTTCGTACACATTTTTCTCCAATCCGAGAAGCTGTTACAGCCCTTCTAGTAACATTGCTACATAAGCATTATGTCGAAACGGAGATGGCTTGTACGCTTACATCAGCATTATTACAATCAGTCACCTCTGTATCAACATACAACAACCTCGTCGGTCGTTTGTTTACCTAGACAGGACGGCGACTAAACAACTCCCCGACTCAGCACTTCGCAGTCGGCGCGGTCGCCACTGAATCAAAACACTCTAATAAAAATGACTATAAAATTTCCTTCCAGTCCTTCTACCTCCTCGATCTACCTCCGATCTACCTTAAATGTCTACCTTTATCTACCGGCCTCTTACAGGGCTCGGCAGCTACCGTTGGTCGTCCCGACCAATTTCTTATTTCCCTCTTACAGGGCTTTGCTAATATATACTTAGAATAAGCTGATATACCATTGCGTAAAATTGTATATCACAGATATAAGCAACCCTCCAAAATGCAAATTCATGCAATTAATGGTGAATAATACATAATACATGCATGTCAATATATAAGGCATAATTTGCAAATTTGCAAAATTTACTAAGAACACTATTTTTCAATGGTGAATGATTTTATCATCTTTTAAAAAATGATAGCAACTAATTTGCAAACATTTTTGCAAAACTCACTACTATAGAGTTAAAAGTTATTGCTAAGTGTCTCCTCTTGCTTAATATTCATCATTTTTTTTCAACACACTTAATTCATTTTCAAAGACAGTCTTAATGCTTCATAATTTATCATAATACTTATGTGAGAGGTCCTTGAGGTTCCAAGTCTGACCACAGCAGATCCTAGGTCTCCATGTATCTGCTTGACACCAAGTTCCAGTTGTTTAGGTTTCCCATCCCAAGTACATACAAATGGTTAAAGCAATACTATCTGTAAAATACATCAAGATTAATATTCTATTCATTAAGAATATTGTCAAAATATTCTCTATACTCTTCAGGGTTCTCAACATTTATACACAGGGTATCACTACAATCATCTTCATAGATCTGCAACCTTATTTTCCTCATGTAACCTAAATGTCCTATCAATTCTTCCTTGTTTTTTATGTGGATTAAAGGAAATTTATTTCCACCTGCAGAATCAATTACCCTATATGGACCAGTGTACCTTGGTGAAAGTTTATTATTGGGTGAAGTTAGTTTGACCATTACTAAATCTCCAATTTTCAATTCTAGTTTATGAACTATTTTGTGTTGTTGCTTTTTCATCTCTTGTGAGTACACCTGCATGTGTTCCCTAACTCTTTGGTGAATACTTTGAAAAGTATTTATCCTGTTTGATATATAATCATCTATATTATATATGGGTTTCTGATCTGCAGTCAACATTTCATGTGGAAGAGTTTTGTCCTCCCCAAAAATTATAAAATGAGGTGTATCACCTGTTGCTACATTAAATTGATTGTTCAGGGTACACTTAACATAGGGAATCCAAGTGTCCCAAGTTATACTATGAGGACTTATCAGAGTTCTAAGACATACAATTATTTTCCTATTTAACCTTTCTACTACCCTATTACTTTGTG
>NC_134814.1:28358707-28371207 GCF_046742065.1 Oratosquilla oratoria | reverse complement strand
ACGCAACGCAAATCGTAAACTCAGCAAACAATCCATTCGCTCATCTCATACGGAGCTGGATGAGAGCCTGCCCTCCCCCTTCCTTCCATCCTCCTTAATATCCAACAAGGACCAGACACATCGCTTAAGTTGAGCGATGCCAGGTAGTGATAGGCCTCACTACTCACGTTGGATAACCTCATCCCCGCTTAACCACCTCAACACTGCAATCACTCCCTCCACCGCGACCTACAGCTGCAACCCCCAACCCTCCCTCAACCACCCCATCTGCCGCCAACCTCCACCCGAGACATCAGTGGACCAAAGACAGCAAATTCTGACACCCAGCCACCACTAACTTCCTGTAAATTCCGTCAGTCACCATCTGGCAGTGATCGAAGGGCTGTACATCTCATCAGGATATACATACATACATACATACATACATACATACATACATACATACATACATACATACATACATACATACATACATGTACCAAGGTTTTTTCCCCCTTACAAGGGAAGTAGCCAAAAAGGAAAAGGCATAAAATCATTCCCACCCATTCCATCCCTAAATACACTCCACACCAATCCACCCTCCCTCTTCCCTCTTATCTTAGCACCTCCTGGATGACGGGTCATCCTTGCACCTTGTCCACTACCCTGAGTCAGAAGAAGTGTCGCAAGACACAGCACATCCACTGCAAGGCCACTTCACTAAATTGGCGACCCCCCCTCTCCGTCCCCCCATTGCATAAAAGGAGAAGACGGGGAGAAATCCCTTCGGGCTGCGTCAAATTTTGCTCACACATACTACCTCAACCCCCATCCCCCCGCCCATTCCACCTCATGCATCACAACATCATCCATATACAACCATTCTCTATTCACGCCTGTTTTCTGTCATCTCCCGTCCTTCCTCAACAGACATTCCCCTCTTCCCCAAAGCTCCCTTCACCCCATCCATCCACCTCATCCTAGGACGTCCCCTCATGTTCACTCCCTCCACATCTGCCTTCCATACCTCTTTTACTAGTCTTTCTTCACTCATCCTTTCCATGTGTCCAAACCATCCTAATACTCTTTCATCAATCCTATCTCCCAACTCCCTTTTCACTCCTGTTCTCCTCCTCACCTCCTCATTTCTCACTCTATCCAGCCTATTAACCCCCATCATACTTCTCAGACACGTCATCTCAATCACATTCACTCCTTTTCTCCTCCTCTCTTATGTTCCATGTTTCTGCTCCTAACAGTGCTGTTGGCACAATCACTCCTTCATACAGTCTCCTCTTAGCATCCATTCCCAAATGTCTATTCCTCATTACACTCTTTAATCCACCAAGGCATTTACTCGCTTCTCTCAATCTACATTCTACCTTCCCCTTCACTCCACCTCTTCCTGCCACATTTGCACCCAAGTATCTAAAACTATCCACTTCCTCCAGTCGCTCTCCCTTAATGCTCACTTCCAGTCTACTGCCACTTTCACCACTTGTACATCTCATCACCTTACTTTTACCCACATTTATCTTTAGCTTTCTTCTATCACATACTCTCCCAGACTCTGTTACCAACTTCCTCAATCCCTCCTCCGATCCTGCCACAAGCGCAGTGTCGTCCGCAAACAACAGCTGGCTCACCTCCCACTTTTCTCCATTTTCTTTAACCATCTCCAATCCCTGACCCACTACCCGTGCATTTACCTCTCGCACTACCCCATCCATGTATAAGTTGAACAGCCAGGGCGACATAACGCATCCTTGACGAAGTCCCACCTTTACCTCGAACCACTCATTCTCTCCATTTCTAATCCTGACACAAGCTCTACTACTCTCATAAAAACTCTTGACAGCTCGCAGACGCTATCCTCCTATCCCGTATATCTGCATAACCTCCCACAGTGCCTTCCTGTCTACCCTATCGTAAGCCTTTTCTAGATCCATAAAGGCCCAAAAAACATCCTTCCCCTTTCCTATAGCTTTCTCACATCTGTTGTACCACAAAGATCTGATCTACACAACCTCTACCCGTCCTAAATCCACACTGTTCCTCACCAATTACTCCCTCTGTTCCTCTCCTAATCCTCTCAATCAAGATCCTCCCATAAGCCTTCCCAACTACACTTAACAAGCTAATTCCTCTGAAACTACTACATTCACACTTGTTCCCTTTTCCCTTGTAAAGAGAAATTATACAGGCACTCCTCCAGTCCTCCGGCACTCTACCCTCTCCTAAACAAACATTAAATAACCTCACCAGCCAGTCCACCATCACTGTACCTCCTTTTTTAAGACATTCTGCATGGCATCCATCCAGACCAGGTGCCTTACCTGCTTTCATCATCTTAACAACTGCCTTAATGCTAGGGTAGGAAATGGTTCAATTGATGGAGTGGTTGGGAAATGTGGAGTTCCAGGAAAGAATCGTAGTGGAGAGTTGATGGTGGAAATGTGTCTAGAAAGAGAATTGACGATAGCAAATACAGTGTTTCGGAAGAAAGTCAAGCATAAGTACACATGGGAGAGGGTGGTGGATGAAAGGGTGCTAGATAGAGCGTTAATGGATTATGTAGTGGTAAATAGGATTATGATAGGAAGAGTTAAGGATGTACATGTTTTAAGGGGAGAGGGTGGGGGAATATCAGATAATTTTTTGGTGGAAGGTAAGTTCAGAGTGGAGGATAGATGGAGAAAGAGGAAAGGGACAAAAGGTAGGGAGCTGCTTAGAGTGAACTCCTTGAATGAAAAGGAGGAGTACAAAAGGAAGCTGAAGGAGGAGTGGGAGGGAGTGAAGGATAGAGTAGAGCTAGGTGTGGAGGAGGAATGGGGATGGTTCAAGGAGAGAGTCACAAAGTGTGCAAGGATGGTGTGTGGAACAAGAAGGACAGGAGGAAATAGAAGGAAGAGTAGTGAATGGTGGGATGAGGAAACAAAGAAGATTGTAGAAGAGAAGAAGCGAGCTTTCACAGACTGATTACAAAATAGGATGAGGGAGTCATATGAGAGGTACAAAGAAAATAAAAGAGAAGTAAAGCAAAAGATAAAGGAGGCAAAGAGGAGAGCAGATGTGAAATGGGGTAAGAGTTTGACAGAAAAATTTGAGAGTAATAAAAAGATGTTTTGGAAAGAAATTAAGAG
This sequence comes from Oratosquilla oratoria, assembly GCF_046742065.1. Classification (NCBI taxonomy): domain Eukaryota; kingdom Metazoa; phylum Arthropoda; class Malacostraca; order Stomatopoda; family Squillidae; genus Oratosquilla; species Oratosquilla oratoria. The sequence continues at coordinate 28,368,085 of NC_134814.1, read as the reverse complement.
AGGAAGAGGAGGTGAATCAAGTAGAGAAGAAAAGGTAAAAGGTGCAGATGGAGAGATGATAATGGAAGAGAAGGCAGTAATGGGAAGATGGGCAGAATATTTTAGGGAGTTGCTAAATGTGTAGGAGGATAGGGAGGGAAAGATCACTGCAGTGGGAAATGCTAAGAAAATGAGAGTGATGAGTGACGAGAATGGAGGAGAAATAAGGAAGGATGAAGGATATATATATTGTACGTAAATTACCATGATTCACAAAATGTATATACACGCAATTCAGTAGAAAGTTACAAGCAAACCAATGAGTACATATACATAAAAAAGGCTCCACATACTAAGACGTAAAGTAATTCACAACTAATTCTTTAAATCAGAAGCATTCAGCAGAATCGTTTAGATATTAACTTATTATTACACCAAAAAAATTCTAATCCACATACATTTTCCAAAATATATGTACATATCAGCCGACAGCTAATACAAATAAACAATTACTAACAAACAATCAAGTACTACAAAAATAGAGATAATTCTATACATAATACCAAACATCATATAAACATATCAAATCTCAGATATATGGGTATCAATAATTACATACCAAATATCTCCCAGTGCATTTTTGACACAATATACTTACGAGATACATTTTCAAACTCATTCTATATAATATCAAAGACAAACACCTCTCAATTACATGCTACAATATCACCCCGCCATCATGTACTAAGATAATTAACCCATATATAACAACTCAATATCACATTAACCTTAAACTAAATCAAACTAACTCCCACCCAACAAAATGCTCAGTTCAGCATATTCTACACACGCCCCCAACCACAGCTCCCACCCCTAGAAAATCTCACAAGCTGTCACCCACAGCCAGCAAATGATAAAATAAGACAAACCAAGAAAATGCAACGATGAATCCCATAATAAACAAAATCTACAAATAAAAACATGCAACTTCAATAATTATTCCACCCAAGGAACGCAAGACATCGTAACTTTCAATAGAACTCACGTTCACTTACTAAAAACTCATTCTATCTATATAAAAATCTTCTCCCCTCTGACCGCGACGACCCGGGAATAATACACAATCATATCAAACTGAAAACTATACTAACTCCATCAGTTGCCAATATAATATTACCATTTCCAATGCATTAGTCTAAACTCAACATACAAAATATTCCCACCTTACCAACTGAACTCTGAAACGATATACCTCAGACAAACCCAACCAAGATACAGAAACATACAACACAAAATTCAAGAAAGATACATCCTCAAAATAAAAACAACAAACGTTCCCTATCAAAGACAACCAATTATTATTCCATACCATAATCGAAACCCCCCAAAAAATGTAAAATACCTCGATCTCAAAATTAAACTCAAAAGCCAACTTCATTAAACAAAGAACGAAACCCACAGATTTCGATAATCAATAGGAACAGCAGCAACACTTACAAAAATTACAATTTCCCACAAAAATATAACTAATACTTATTCACAAATCCTCGATGAAACAAACATAAGCAACATTTTATTCATATCATAATAGTACAAAATAAATAAACTTACATCCCACCAATTAATCAACACAAATATATGATAACAAACAGTCCAATGTTCTTTTTGCAATATTAGAATATATTTTAAACACTTCTCATAGAGATAACACGAAATATAGATAGCTAGGTCAATCCATTAGAAATAATCCCAAACTCCTAAACTATAGTCCTACCTGAACATTACGCAAGGTAGAAAACTGGTATCACTCATGTCCATTTGTAGGATAGTGTTTACTAAAATGAATTATGCTTTTATAGCTTTGCTACAACAAACTCATTCTTGTAGCCTCACAAATAAAATAACAAATACTGATATTTTTAAGATGTCTTGTATTCATTAAAGCTATGCCTCTAGTGAAAGTGTGCCCAATTCTTAGTAAAGAAATACAAACGGAAACTAAATATCTCATGGAATAAAGATCCCCAAACTAAAGTGACAAACATAGATCCTTATTGAACAGAGAAAGAAAATAATCAAGTGCAAAGTGAAAATAGCCAATCATTCTCATTGAAAAGAGAATTTACATACAAAGTGAATATATATATATATATATATATATATATATATATAGATAGATAGATATATACACACGGGAGTCGGAGTGTCCAGGGAACACATTCCCCATTTCCTCGGAGATGCCTCAACGTGGTGTGGAGGTGAACCCAGGTTTGAGGGACGCAACAATAAAAACGTTCTTTCGATCCCTGGGGCCAATAGACACACGTGAAGACCCCAACGGCAGGCAGCAAATTTGCAGCCTGGCGGAAGAGGGCAGCGCCAGTCGGGCTGGCGCTACTCAAAGGCGGACCTTAATAGACCAAGATCCCGGCAGCTCGATGCAACTAGCAGCGTGAAGGCCGCCTGTCTCATCTCCTCAGAGAGCCGCGGAGGACACCCTGCTGGCCAAGTGTGTGGGCTTCATTGACGCGAGATGCTGTCCACCTTAAACAAATTCCCTAGCGAATGGCTTCGTACCCTCTCCCTCCTTCAAACTCAGCTTTCCTCCGACCACCTAAGTCCAACTGGCGATGGTACCGTGGGTAACGGGGGCAGGCTTGGTCAGCTGGAAGCCCTTAGCCCACGACCACACATTGGCGGCGGCTGTGTGATGGTCGCTTCCTGGTGATGTGCGATGACACCAGGTTTCGGCAGCTGCAACCGCGACTGGGCTGGCCTCTTCAGGATCACCGCAGCCCACCCCACATGGGGAAGCCCCTAGAAAAGGTGGGGTAAACATCGGTCATTGCATCAACGTCTGGCTGGTAAACCGCGACCAGCGGACGACCCTTTCTAGCGGTCGAAACACAAGATCATCACTTCACTTAGCCTCTTTTAGACAACGACCACCACTTCGAAGAACCTTAACTCTCGGAACTTGGAATGTCCGAACTCTCATGGATGTGAAAGACACCGACCGTCCTGAGCGTAGAACTGCCCTCGTTTGTAAGGAGCTGGACCGTTTCAACATAGATATTGCAGCCTTGAGCGAAACCAGACTGGCAGACGAGGGAAGTCTGAGGGAAGCGGGGCCCAGATACACCATCTTCTGGAAAGGCAAAGCCAACACCGAGCCCCACATTCACGGTGTCGGATTTGCAGTGAAGTCCCAACTAGTAGAACAGCATAACCTGACCCCGATAGCCATTAGCGAGCGTCTGATGGCTCTTCGCATACCGGTTACTCAAAATAGACACCTCACGCTAATATCAGTCTACGCCCCAACTCTTGTTGACGACAACATCAAAAACTCGTTTTATAATCTTCTCCACCAAACAATTAGAAAAGCCCCCAATTCTGACAAGCTCATCGTTCTTGGAGACTTTAATGCCAGGGTGGGACGAGACCACCACCTCTGGAGCGGCATTATTGGACCTCACGGCACAGGGAATTGCAACGCCAATGGACAACTCCTTCTTGGACTCTGTGCAGAACACGAACTTATAATCACTAACACCCTGTTTCGCCTCCCCACCAGGCAGAAGACAACGTGGAGGCACCCGAGGTCCAAACATTGGCATACGCTGGACTATGTCCTCACGAGGACTCGGGACAGGAAGGACGTTCGCATCACACGATCCATGCCCGGTGCGGACGATTGCTGGACGGACCATCGTCTGCTGATTTCCCGCCTGGACATCATAGTCAGGCGACCTCCGAGACGTCCCACCACAAACAAACCACACCCACGCTTCAACTGCGCCAAACCCCAACACTCGGAGACAGCCAAGAACTTTCAGGAAGCTGTTCACTGCAATCTACGTAGTCTTCCTCAGCCAGACACTACCGAGGAGCACTGGACTACCATTCGCGATGCCGTGACGAATGCGGCTGAGGAAACCCTCGGCTTCACCAAAAGAAAAAGCCAAGATTGGTTCTAGGTAAACGATGCCGCCATCTCTCAGCTCATCAACGAGAAAAGAAAAACACGTCTGGCTCAAGATAACCATCCCTCTCAGGAAAATAAAAGGAAGCACCGCGAGGCCACCAAGACCTGTCAAAAAAGGCTCCGCGAAATACAGAACACTTGGTGGCAAGAAAAAGCTAGCGAAATACAGAACTTCTTTGATCAAAAGGACATGTACCACTTCTATGCTGCAACAAAGGAGATTTTTGGCCCTACCAAGTCATCTATAAGCCGGCTAATTGATGAAGATGGCATTGCTGTCCTGAATGATCCCAAAGATATCCTGCGTAGATGGAAAACTCACTTCGAGGGCCTCCTGAACGACCACCCTACCACGCCAGAAGACTTACTCCGCAGGACCGCCCAACACCCTATCCAGGAGTGGATGTCCGAACCTCCCACCTTTCAGGACCTCACTAGAGCAATCAAGCTCATGAAGCCCGGCAAGACCCCCGGGCCCGATAATATTCCGATCGAGCTAGTCACCCACGGCTGGCAGGAAGTAAAGACTCGTCTGATGAACCTGCTTCTACGGATCTGGGAGTCTGAAACCGTCCCAGGGGACCTCAAGAATGCCAACATTGTTACCATTTTCAAAAAAGGGGACCGTATGAGCTGCGGCAATTACCGCGGTATTTCCCTCCTTAGCATCGTCGGGAAAATCTTTGCCCGCGTCCTCCTCGACAGACTCCTAAAGCTGGGTGAGGAGGTCTTACCAGAATCTCTCAGTGCGGCTTCAGACCATCACGAGGCACGGTAGATATTATCTTCTGCGCACGACAGCCCCAGGAAAAGAGTCGTGAACAGCAGGAACCGCTCATGTGCATCTTTTGGGATTTGCGTAAGGCATTCGACAAAGTGGGCAATGTGGGCCGTCCTTGCCCGTTTCGGTTGCCCACCTCGTTTAATCTATTTGGTCCGTGCCTTCCATGGGGGCATGACGGGGAGAGTTCTCAATCACGGTGGCATCTCGGAGCCGTTTGCCATCACCGGCGGCCTCAAGCAAGGCTGCGTCCTGGCCCAAACGCTGTTCTCCCTATACACCGCCGCCATGATAATTGAGATCCCCCAAGATGCACCAGCAGTTGGCGTCCGCTACCACCTGGACGGGGGGCTCTTCAAGCTCTCCAGACTACTCTCGACCACCAAGACGTCCATCATAAGTGCCAGGGAGCTGCAATACGCGGACGACAATACCACCCTAAATCGGTCCCCGGAACATCTACAGCAGACAACAGACCTCTACGTAGATGCCTACCAGCGCTTCGGGACGCAGGTCAATACAGAGAAGACAAAGCTCCTGTCTCAACTACCTCCCAACCAGGCCACACAGGTAGCCAACGCACAGATCGGCGACCACCCAGTTGAGAGCGTGGCCAACTTTACCTACCTAGGGAGCATCCTCTCAAGAACGGTCACGTGTGAGAAAGACATAGAAAACCGGATCAAGGCAGGCCACTGCCTATGGACGTCTCGCCCATCGCGTCTTCACCAACCACGGCACACTAAAACCATGGTGTTCCGAGCCGTGGTTCTCTCTACCCTGCTATACGCGTGCGAAACCTGGACCCTCTACAAACGCGACATTAAACGCCTCGAGAGTTTCCAACGGTCCAAGCTCCGGCAGATCCTCCACACCCACTGGAAGGATTGTATCACCAACAACGAGGTCCTCTCTCGTGCGGCCCTCCCCAGTGTTGAGGCCACTATCCTCCAACACCTCCTCCGCTGGGTGGGACACGTCGCTCGGATGGAACCCTCTCGCCTTTCTAAAAATCATTCTCTACGGAGAACTGGCCCACGGCAAAGGACCACGTGGAGCCCCTAAGCGCCGTTTCACGGACCAACTCAAGCTCTCTTTGATACAAGCTGGCATCCCCCCAACTGACTGGGAAGACATGGCTCAGGACCGGTTGGTGTGGAGACAAGCGGTTAAGAGTGGCGTGGAGGGCTTCGAAACTCAACGGAGAGAACGGGATAAACAACGACGCGAGGAGAGGAAAACGAAGGCGACGCAGCCCCAGCCTTCACCGACCCTCCCCTGTGATTCATGCCCGCGGCTTTTCCGGCACCGACTGGGGATACTCAGCCATACTAGACATCGACACGGAAGAACATCCTGAAGAGAAGGAAACGAAGATCCTCCCATCTTCGGACAACGAGGGGATGCCGACGATACACCAAAAACCCACTGATTGGATACAAGAAAAGAAAGGAAATAACGATTTCCGTATATTTCGATCACTTGCTGTGATCCGCTTGAAGAGAATCACAGCAAGTGATCGAAATATACAGAAATTGTTATTTCCTTTCTTTTCTTGTATCCAATCAACAGCGGGTTTTAGTGTATTTATTAATGTGTTACGACATTACTGGACAGTGATATATATATATATATATATATATATATATATATATATATAAATATATATATAAATATATATATATATATATATATATATATATATATATATTATGTGTGTGTGTGTGTGTGTGTGTGTGTGTGTGTGTGTGTGTGTATGTGTGTGTGTGTGTGTGTGTGTGTGTGTGTGTGTGTGTTTGTGTGTGTGTGTGTGTGTAAAACTTATTGAGTACATTAAAAATATATAAAATACGTAAACCCCCGTTTACTCAGTCAAACCACTAATGGATTATACAAGTCATTGTCCCCCACTAGCGACATGACATATTATCATATCTTTTTCTTGTAATTTTGTATCCCAAACCCCACAGACACGGCCTTAACCCAGGGTACGAGGATGTACCTCAAAAGGTCGGGGAGGCAATGCAACCATTACTAACCATATCACGCGCCCTGCACATAATCCACACACATGCGGGATGGTATTCGTCTTTACAAAGACTTCAATCTCGCTGACCTTGCATTTCCTCAATCACAAAACATATGACTCAAGGAATGCTAACGTATCACAACAACATGACGCCATCGCGCCGTCACCCAACAAGGAAGTACCTAATATCACCAGATATGTCCTTTGACCCCTTTCTTATACCTACCCCGGCTAAATTATCGTAATTTCAAATATATTCCATAACTAATCACAACCACAAATAATACTACTAAACCCTGGATCTCAAAGTCAAGGAAGTACCTTATTGTATTTATAGGGAAGGGGAAAGCTCGTGGTGTAGTGGGAAGGTGATGAAAAAGGAGCAGGGGAGGGAATACTGAGGGAAATGGAAGGAAATGAGGAAGGAGGGGACTTGGTCCAGGCAGGAAGACGCCATATAAACAAACGTCAATTTAGTGACGATGAAGGGACTAACAGAAATGTAAAGAATAGAAATATAGATAAGAGCAGCACAATGGAAGGTGAGGATGATAATTTCCAGGGATTTAACGAGGGGGGGATACCAACCTCCTCCGATTAGCAAGACTAGAGGAAAAACTTGAGAAAATGACCGAACATTGGGAGAGTAGGTTCGGTAAAATCGCAGAGATTGCGCAGAGAGTTGACAAATTTGAAGAATTAGAGAAAGTGAACAAAAACCTAAGGAAATAGAAGAATTAAAGAGACAGTTAAAGGAAGTAAAAGATGAGAATGAGGAATTAAACAAGAAGAATAAAGAGTCCATAGCAAAAGAAGCACAGGGTTGGAAAAAAATCCAAGAGAACAGTAAATTTGTATTTACTGACATAATTAAACAGCAAATAAAAGAAAAAAATAAAGACTCAGTTATTAAAGTGATGAGACAGAAGGAGAATATAGTAAGAGACTTAGCAGATAAAAAGAAATGTATAATTATATTAGGAATGAAAGAGAAGTATGATCTTAATAGAACCACAAGAATCAAAGAGGAAAAAGAAAAAGTAAGCAGTTTACTAGAATTAGTACAGGAAGATGAACCTGAAATCATGAAACAAATTGAAGAGATGTATAGACTCGGAAAGTATTGTGCAGATAAGACCAGACCAATTAAGATTAAATTCAGGTCACAAACGACAGCAGAGAATATCTTAGCAAAAACAGGGAAGTGAACATTATAAAAAGGTATGGATAAAAAGAGAAATGAATAAAGAGGAAAGAGAGGAGGAAAAAATGAAAAGACAAGAAGCTAAGGAAAAAAACGAGAACAGAACAGAGTCAGAAAAAGAGAAATTCTATTGGAGAGTAGTGAATATGAAAGTAAGGAAATGGGACATACTAGAAAAGAAAAACAAAAGGGAAACAAAATGTAATGGAAGTAGCAGAAAATTAAAAGTGTCTTACACAAATATAGACGGATAAATAACAGGATTGAATGAGCTGAATGATTATCTGAAGGAAAAAGAACCGGATATAATGGGAATTGTAGAAACCAAATCAAAAGGTCCACTACCACCCAACAGTGTAGGACATAATGCATATAATTATTGGATTAGAAACAAAGAGACAAAACAAGGGGGTGGAGTTATGTTCCTGACTAAGAAGGATATAAACGTGAGGTGTATCACATATGGAAAGAATAGAGTAGAGATGATTATGATCAAAGTGAAAGACAGAGATAAGAAGAGCAGAAAGTTTGTAATAAACTATGTGCCTCCAGAAACAGCCACGTGGGAGGAGAGTGAACATAAAAGTATGTTAGAAGACACAAGGATAACATTAAATAAGATAATGGAAGAAGGAGGAAGAATAGTTATAATGGCCGACTTTAATTGCAAAGAAGTCTAGAAGTCTGCTGGGAAGAGATGACAGTGAAGGGTGGAGACGACTCATGGGGAAATGTTCTACTCGAGATAATTATTGACCATACAATGGTATAGAAATGAAGAAGAACCATCGAGACTAGACCCAATAATCACATCTGAACCAAAAATAGTGGAAAAGATTGAATATAAGACACCAATAATTAAAAGTGACCACATATTGATTGAACTGGAACTAAATGAGGAAATACATGAAAAGAAATTAACAATATATAAAAGGGAGAATGATGTTTGAAAAAACAAATTTTCATAAAATACGTGGATTCTTTCAAAAAGAAAACTGGGAAAGAATATACAAAGAAAAAGTAACAGTGGAAGACAAATGGAATATTTTGACAAAAATTTATATAAAAAAAAAGGAGTGGAAAAGTAATCACAAGACAAAAACAAGAAAAAAGAATATGTAAAGTGCTGGTACAACAAAAGTTGTAGGGAGTTAAAAGACAAAAGATATAAAGCTTGGACCAAATTGAAGAAAGACAAAAGACCTGAAAAATGGAAAATATATACTTGTTATAGAAATTAATATGTACAAGTGTGCAGAGAGGAAAAGAGAAAATATAGAAAATATGTCATAGAAAAATGTAAAGATCAACCAAATCTATTTTACAGATTTGTAAACAACAAACTGAAAAACAAACAAGATTTAGAGAAATTAAGACAAGGAGGAGTTAAATACACA
>NC_134814.1:28351207-28353707 GCF_046742065.1 Oratosquilla oratoria | reverse complement strand
ACTTTATTACCTAAGATTAAACCACCTGACATGTTTTGGTTTAGGTATGTTGATATTTTTACACTATGGAATAATATGTGGGGTTCTTTTGATGAATTCTTTGATAAATTAAATAAATTAGCTAAGAATATTAATTTAAGGTCGAATGGGAAGAAGGAGGTAGGATCCCATTCTTGGACATTTCGGTCATAAGACACCCGGACCAATTGTCCTTTACTGTGTATAGGAAGCCTACCCACACAGGAAATTACCTACACTTTTTTAGCCACCATCCGGATAATATTAAATCTAGTGTTGCATCGGGCCTATATCTCAGAGCCCTTAGGATTTGTAGTCCACAATTCTTGCAAATAGAACTTGACATCATCAATAAACAACTCTCTAACGTAGGTTATCCGGAATGGTTTTTAAAGAAAGCCCTACATAAAGCCAAATCCAATTTCTATAAACCAAATAACTCCAGGGAGAAGTTTAAATGGGGTAACAATAACATCATTGTACCATTTAATGAATCTATTAACTCGGTCTCCAAACTTCTACCTAATAACCAAATCAAATTTATTTACAATTATCCAAGCAGCATTTTTAGAAAGGTAGTAAATGTACACCGGAGGGATGATGTGGACCAAAACTCCGGGGTATATAAATTGCCTTGTAAAGACTGTGATGATGTCTACTGGGTCCAAACTGGCAGGTATTTGTCCACGAGATTAAAGGAACATAAAAACTCTATAAAATATGGACAAGTTAACTCCGCTGTGTTCCTTCATGCCAGCCAAAAAGACCACAGATTAGATTGGGATAATGCATCAATTATTTTTAAATCACACTGTAGCTATCGAAGGAAACTGGTAGAATCTTCTCTAATAAAACATTATCCTAACTTTAATACCTCAAAAGGTCAGTGGCTCCCAGATTGTATTACGAAGTTACTGGTCAACAAAATAATGTCAAGAGCGGTCGGACAAAATACCACCAACTGTCCTTCCTTGACCCAACCATTTCAAGGGCATGTAACCTGAGTCCCCCCACTTTCCTCATCCCCTTTTATGTACCCCTCACTTCCTCATATATACTTGTGCCTTAACTTCTTGTAAGCATTCTGCTGGAGAGGACTACAGATAGTAGTTGAAATATACAGTTTCCCTGTACTTCTGTTATTATTTCTCCGATAGTGGGTTTGTAGTGAACATTTATAAATGTGTTATAACATATCAATTTCTAATAAGGAGCAGTGTTATATAGACTTGCCACAAGTATACAAGGAACGGTATAAGCCGTATGTGAGGACGGTATGCTCAGGTTTACTCGATTCCTCCAAGAGTTTTCTCATCTTGGTGACATTTGCTGCATTGTGTCACAACACTTCCAATGTGACAGCCAAAATCTTGTTCAGCCTTCTTGATCGAATTTTGTACAAGTTGTAGAAGATATTCAGCAGTGTGAGGTTTCCTTGATGTGTCTATTGTGTCAACTAAATAAATGTGACCAGTGGATGTTTTTAGTGACACATATTATGAGCTCATTATGGATGTTAGACCACCCATCAATTGAAAGACATACAGTTTCATTATTCAGGTCATCTGCACACTTTTTATATTCCTTTTCATACACAAGATCCAAGTACTTATCAGCAATATCTTTTCTGGATGGAAGAATACAACCTGGCCTCAGGTTCTGAACCATCTTGAGAAACTGAGGATGCTGAACAAAACGAAATGGTAAATTTGTAGCAAATATAATTCTTGCAATTTCTTTGTCGAGATTTTCCTTTTGAGAGGCTGAAATTTTTATGATAAATCTGTCCAGAGATGTTGATGACTTTCTTTTAGATGAAAAATATTTAGCAGAAGTGGCGCCTGTGGAGAAGTCTGATAGTGACCTTTTTAATGGCGGAGTCAGGTTTGCAGATAATTCAAGTGGAGCCGAAGATGAAGGGATTGAAGCTGTTGATACAGTTCCTGAAATGGAAACAGAAAATTTTAGCATATTGCATAATTTATAGATGAATAAATAAATGAATTAATAGAGTGTGATTTAGGCTACTTTTGAGTACAGTAGATATTATTTTTTTTTAGATAATGATCATATTCATACAACTACTAAATTATTTGAAAATATTAACAAGATATGAAATAGGTGGGCTTGGAATTTAGCCCACACAGGATTCAGTCCACTTTTAAATTCACTAAGAATAATGGATTAGTTGGGTTAGGTTCGGCTAAATCCCTTTGGACTGAATCCTATGTGGGCTGAATTCCAATGGAACCTATAAAATATATTACACAATGTTGAATGAAATGAATAACAATCATCTAGGCCCCAAAGTTGAGTGGATACAGTATATTATAGTGATATAATCATTACCCAAATTTAGAAGTAATGAAGTTGAAGTATCATCCCCTTAGGTCTTCACATTTTTATTGCACATGCTCTCCATCTTTCACCAAATTTATATAGTTGCGTATGAAAAGGCAGAAATGCACACAATATAAGTAAA
>NC_134814.1:28338707-28346207 GCF_046742065.1 Oratosquilla oratoria | reverse complement strand
CGACATACTAGAAGTCCATCTAGGGATAAGGATACCAGAATCCTATGTTTTAATTGTAATACATGGGGACACAAAGCACAAGAATGTTTTTATGGGATTATTTGCAGAAATTGTAAATACGAAGGACACCATGAGTATCAATGTAGGAACCCTCCATTCTGTATTTATCATAATAGAATAAGTCATAGGACTCATGAGTGCCGGAATTTTCGGGTACCCCCAGGGCTAAGAGGAAAACCCCCAGACACAGAATAAACCATTTCAGACCTCCCCATATATATACCGATAGGCGGTATTGTGTTAAATATGGGAATGCAAGGGAGATGAAAGAAACTGACAAACTGATAATTACTGTTGGTAAAACTTCTGTAGGACCTCTCATTGCGGGTAAAGTGTTCAATAAGCCTATTCAAATTTTTATTGATACAGGGTCTGTAGTTAATGTAATTACTAGTAAAGTTTTACACCATTTGAACCCTGGAGTGAAAATGTTGGAACCAATCCGTTACTCATGGCAAGGTGTAACTGGAAATCAGTTAAAAACATTAGGTAAGGTGGAACTAGAAGTTGCCTTATATACAAATGAACATTTGTACATACCAGTGATAGTGGTAGAAGAGTCTGTTTTTCCAGGAGATTTATTGATAGGATTTGCAACTATGAGAAAAGAAAACATGGTAATTTGTCCTGCTGACTTAGGAATTTTTGTGAAGTCACAGTTAATCCCATTCTTAAATCAACCAGACTTAAGACCAGTGACAGGAATCAATGAATCCTTAGATAACATTTCTATCTTAGATAGCGTGACTGAGCGGTCCAACCCTACAGAAGGTAAAACAATTTGTGAACCCAACTCAGAAGTTCAGGAAATCCCAGAGATTACTAAATTATCAAACACAGAAGCCTTGAGAATTGCAGATTGCGGAGTAACAAGGTCGACATTGCTACATCCCATGTCAATTAATAAGGTTGAAGTGTGTTTGAAAGGAATCAATGTAGACTCGGAAATAATTACAGTCCCAGAATCAGTTAAAGTTAAAGGATTGAAGTGGGACTCAGGGATTTATAAGACAAATAAGAACAGAGTAGAAGCATTAGTAATTAATACTATGAATAAAGAGATAGTTTTAAAGAAAGGTACACAAATAGGATGTATTCAGGTGTGTACTAAACCTATTAAGATTTTAAATGAGACTAGTGAGAAGATGGAATTACCAACTTCATCAATTTGTTCAGTTAAAGAAGGAATAGACTTAAGAAATAGATATAAAGAATTATTACAATCAACTAATTGCCCTGAGTTGGATGAAGCTTTATTTGCTTTGCTTGTGAAACACAAAAAAGCAATTGCTTTGCCGGGGGACGCCTTAGGCAAAACAACTGTTTTAAAACATCACATTAAGTTAAAACCAGGAACACAACCTATCTACATACCAGCCTACAGAGTTCCTCACTCTAAATTAGCTGTAGTAGATAAACTCATCACTGAAATGTTATCACAGGATATTATTGAACATAGTAAAAGTGAGTGGAATTTTCCGTTGATTTTAGTACCAAAGTCTGATGGAACTATGCGCCCAGTTATTGATTACAGGGAATTGAATAAGCACACCATTCGTGATAGGTTACCATTACCCATTATCGGTGACATTTTGAGAAGTTTGAGAACTGAGAATAGATATCTTAGCACTATAGATATCAAATCAGCTTTTTGGCAAATAGAGTTGCATGAAGATTCAAGAGAGTTTACAGCATTTTCTACTACAACAGGACATTATGAGTTCAAGACAATGCCATTTGGGTTATGTAATAGCCCACTAACTTACATAAGATTAATGAATACTATTCTAGATGGATTGTTAGGAAACACTGCCAGTGTATTTCTAGATGACATTTTAATAGTTTCTCAGACTGCAGTGGAGCACTTTAAGAAATTAGATTTGATATTTTCAAGACTAGGAGAAGCAGGGTTAAAAGTAAAACTTGAAAAATGTAAGTTCTTGCAAGACAGTGTCATTTACTTAGGACATAAGATAGACAGACACGGACTTAGTACAGTAAGTTCAAAGGTTGACACTGTCAAGAATTTTCCAGTTCCGACCAATGTAGACAAGGTTAGGAGCTTTTTGGGATTAACAGGATATTATAGAAAATTCATTCAAAGTTATGCTGACATTGCTAATCCACTAAGTACATTGTTAAGAAAGGACTCAAAGTTCATATGGGGACCTGCACAACAGCAAGCTTTTGACAAGTTGAAAGAGAAACTCACGAGTTCACCTATTTTAATTTTTCCCGACTATGAAAAAAGAATTCATCCTTTGTAGTGATGCGTCTGACATAGGATTAGGAGGCATACTCATGCAAGAGAGAAATGGAACTTTGAAACCCATAGCTTACACATCAAGACTTTGTAATAGTGCGGAGAGAAACTACTCTATAACAGAAAGAGAAGCTTTAGCAGTAATTCATTCTTTAGAAAGTTTTAGGGATATGATCCTAGGGTATCCCATCAGAGTTTGGACTGATCACACAGCTATTCAGAACTTATTTAAGCATAAGAATCTTAGAGGCAGACTTGCTAGATGGTTTGCAATACTTCAGTGCTATGAAGTTCAATTTGAATATATTCCGGGTAGAAGGAATGTAGCAGATCTACTTTCTAGAAACATTAGTCAACCAATGACTGGGACTGGGTTGATTAATTTTGTTTGTAGTATAGAAGAATTAGTAACTTTAGATGAAGAAATGCTAATAAGAGAACAGAGAGATGATGAGACATGTGATTCAATAATCAAGCATTTGATGAACCCAAGAGGAGATCCTCCAAAGCTACCAAAGGGGTATAAGATAGAGGAATTTCATTTGATTAATGGAATTTTGTATAGGAAAACATTTGTAAATGGGAAAGATATTTCTAGAGGTCAAGTAAATCAGTTGGTTATACCACAAACTCTTGTAAATGAGATATTGAAGTTACTTCATGATAGTGATTGTAGTTCACATCCTGGAAAGGATATAACTTATAGACAAGCACAACTTAAATACTTTTGGCCAGGTATGAAGAAAACTATATATGATTATATAGAAAAGTGTGTAAAATGTGTAAAGGTGAAGGGAAATACACCAAAACCTGCTTCTATACTCACCTATCCCATTCCACAGAAACCTTGGGAAAGAGTTCACATTGATACATTAGAATTACCTATGTCTGAGAACGGCTTTAAATACCTATTTGTTGCCATTGATTATTTTTCAAGATTCTGTATATTACAACCATAATCAATAAGAAAGCTGAAACTATTGCTTCAGTAATCTATGATCAGATAATCTGTAATTTTACTACACCTAACATCTTAGTTTCAGATAATGGGACTGAATTTAATAACAAAATCTTGGAAAATATATGTAATGTATTCCACACAAAGAAAGTCAATATACTCGTGAATCATCCCAAAGGTAACGGGGTAGTAGAAAGGTTAAACAAAAAGATAATTATATGTCTTAGAACCCTAATAAGTCCTCATAGTGTAACTTGGGATACTTGGATTCCTTGTGTTAAGTGTACCCTGAACAATCAAATTAATGTAGCAACTGGTGATACACCTCATTTTATACTTTTTTGGGAGGACAAAACTCTGCCATATGAAATGTTGACTGCAGAGCAGAAGCCCATATATAATATGGATGATTATATATCAAATAGGATAAATACTATTCAAAGTATTCACCAAAGAATTAGGAAACATATGCAGGTCTATTCACAAGAGATGAAGGAACAACAACACCAAATAGCTCATAAACTAGAATTGAAAATTGGAGATTTAGTAATGGTCAAACTAACTTCACCCAATAATAAACTTTCACCAAGGTACACTGGTCCATATAGGGTAATTGATTCTGCAGGTGGGAACAAATTTAGACTTAAACATTTAGAATCAAGAGAAGAATTGATAGGACATTTAGATGACATAAGGAAAATTAGCTTGCAGATCTATGAAGATAATTATAGTAGTACTCTTTGTATAAATGTTGACAACACTGAAGAGTATAAGGAATACTTTGACTGTATTCTTGCTGAGTTGAATATTAATCTTGATGTATTTTACAGATGAGGGCTGCAATAATTATTATATTAAGTATAGTGAGTGCCATGGACTGGAATCCGATTCGTCCTAGAGCATTGGTACATCATCAAGGTAACCTACTCTTGGTAGATAAGGTAGTAGGAGTAGTTCTTGATTATAAAAATGTAACCAAAATTAAAGAAAATGTGGACTCTATTAATCTCAATTTAAAAGAGTTAAAACAGAACATTTCAAATAAATATACTAAGTGAAAACTTGAAAACAAAATAAAGGAAATAGAGGATAAATTGCACATAATAGGTTCAAATTTCAAAAGCAATGTTAGACAAAAGAGAAGTGCAATAGTAGTGGCTTTAGGAGCTCTTGCTGGATTAGGTATTGCCAATTTTGCCTTCCTTGCTGACTTGAAATTTTCCATAAATACATTAAAAGAGAAAGTTGGAAAAATTGATGAATTACAAACAAGTATAAAAAACATTGAGGAAATAATCTCTGATATTTCAGATAACTTAGAGAATCTCAGTTTGAAACAAAGTGAACAAGAGAATACAATGCAACTTTTCTTGCTACTCAATACTATGCATTTGAAATTATCTGAGATGCAAGTTCAGTTGGAATCTTTTGTACAAGATTTAGTTATGGCAAATTCGGGTCAAGTAACTTCTTCTCTCCTTCCAATACCTCAACTTATAAAGGTAATTAAGTCAGCAAAGAAGGATTGGAACTTTGAACCTTTCTTTGAAGAAGCTAATGTAGCATTATATTATCCATTGCTAAACTCCTACCTTAATGTTACTTCAGTTATTATTGAAATCCCGTTCTCTTCCAACCTAAGATTTAACTTATTCAAATTGAAACCCTTCCCATTGAAGGTAAATGGTTCATTTTATGAAGTAGATATTCCAGTTGTGGACCCAATCAATTATATCCTTTCTGTAGACAATCTGAAGGAGAGCAGGATCTCTAATGACAAATTGAAGGAGTGTAAAAAATTTAATAGGAATCTTTACCTTTGTAATGCTCCCCTTTTTGTGTTCCGTGAAGCTTTGAAAAATTCATGTGAAGCTTCTCTGGTTAGGAATGTGTCTGTTATGAACAATTGTCATTACCAACGAATTTTGGTAGACCAAATCCCTCATTGTAACATACAAGGATCTCATTACTTGTTTTTCCCTAACAAGACAAAGGTTTCAATCAATTGTCCCGGGTTGAGTCCTAAATTGGATTTGGTTGAAGGTCTTGTCTCTATTCAAGATAACTGCGAATTGCATGCAGACACTATTTCCACCATTTCTAATACCCTTAATACAATGCATTTAACTGATGACACCTACATTTCAACCTTCAACTTCACATTGCCTGAAAACTCTCCTCCCTTGAAAATTAAGAGAAGACCATTGTCAAGATCTCCCTCAAATGATTTACATATACTAGCAATCCTTATCATACCTTTGCTTTCAGTGTTAGTGGCAGCATTGATTGCCTTTGTTGTATTCCGGAGATTGGCTCTCTCAAAGCAAATCAACCATGTAACCGCTTAATTAATTTATGTGTATGATTTTAGTGCCTTATATATTGACATGCATTTTATTCACATTTTTAGGTATTATGTTTATGTATTATTCCCAATTTATTGCATGAATGATGTATTTTGGAGGGTAGCTTAACAATTACGGAAGGGTAAATTAGCTTATTCTAGAAATATATTAGCAAGCCCTGTAAGAGGGAAATAAGAAATTGGTCGGGACGACCAACGGTAGCTGTCGAGCCCTGTAAGAGGCCGGTAGTTGTGCGAATGGTAATCAGGTGAAATACATGCTGAGTCAACAATTCAGACTCGACGCCTGCTGTTTGATAACATTGAAGGCGACGTTATGTCTATGTAAACACGCCGACGGTGGTGACTGTTTTATAATCGATGATATAATCAAAACTGTAGGCGAAAGTTATTCTTCGTTTGACAATGCTGAGGTAAACGATATTGCTAGTGACATTGTAACGGCTTTCCGGATTGGAGAAAAGGTGGAGAAGAAGGAAAAACTATTGGTGCATGAGTTCAAAGTCACGCCCATAAGGAGTGACATTTCTTTGAGAAGTCAGAGGAGATTGGATTAGAAAAATTAGTGACGTCAGACGAAGGTAGCTTAGCGTAGGATACGGGGATCTCGAGAGACGGTGTGAGCAGACGAGAGAGAGAGATCCTGAGTGTAACAAGACTGTGAAATTACAGTAAAAGAAGAAAAGTACAATTTCTTTACCCCAGGACTGATTTGAAGTACATGACATGAACTAGGCATGGGGCCTAATGAACTTGGAAACTAGCGAGACTAAAGGAAACTAGGCATGGGGCCTACTGCTTAAAAAGTACTGGAAAACTTATAAGAAAAGACGTGAGGGGAAATTAAGTGACTACTAACAGAATAGAGGGAGAGGTCTGACAGTGGTGACAGTGGATACAAGGGAGGTGAAATATATATATATATATATATATATATATATATATATATATATATATATATATAAATATATATATATGCTTTTATATGTGTATATATATACATCTATATGTATATATATATACATATATATATATGTATATATATATACATCTATTTATATATATAATATGTACATATATGTATATATTTATATATATATACAAATATGTACATATATATACAGATATATATATATATATATATATAAATATATATATATATATTTATATATATACATATATATATATATTCATATATATATACATATATACATATATGTATATATATAGATATATACATAAATATATATGAACATATATATGTACATATAAATATATGTATATATATATATATATATATATACATATGTATATATATATACATATATATATACACTTATATATCTACATATATATAACATATATATACATATATATATACATATATATGTATATATATATATACACTTATATATCTACATATATATACATATATATACATATATATAGTATATATATACAGTATATATATGTACATACATACATATATACATATATATATATATATATATATATATATATATATATATATGCATGAGAAATGACATAAACTCGTGATTCTAAATATGCGGAAAAACCACCAAGGAAAAAGACAAACTGATGACCAAGCGCTTTCGTCTATTCACGTACCCCGAGGATGTCTGAATAGACGAAAGCACTTGGTCATCAGTTATTTTTTCCTTGGTGGTTTTTCCGCACATATATATATATATATAAATATAAATATATATATATATATATGTATATATATATATACTTATATACATAAGTATATACATATATATGCATATATATGTATATATATAAATGTATATATACATATATATATATGTATATATATATATATATATATAT
>NC_134814.1:28328707-28333707 GCF_046742065.1 Oratosquilla oratoria | reverse complement strand
CAGGAGAAGAATTAAAACCCATCCTATAACCATACTTTTGTCTGAAGAAATCTGAAAAGAAACACAAGTGCAAACTAGAGCGATGGTTTCTGAGACCGGAAGGAGGAATTTATCCTGGAATGTTTGTAGCTTGGTTTCCAAGAAGGACAAAACATCATCAACATAAACGTTTGTAGATAAAGATATATCGAGACAGCATTGTACGTCTTGAAACAGTGACACTCTTAATTTTAGAAATAGGACCCTCCGAGTGATATGGGTATTGAAAAACTTACCCACAAATGGTGAAAGGAATTCCACAAGCCATTTGAATAGCTTGCTGGAACAAGAGCCCCGGTTGGAGATAATGCAAATGGTGCTAAGTCTCGATATCATAGCGTTATTTACGAACGTTTGTATTGATGACGGTTTTTTCACATATTCGTCTATGTTTGTCTAAAATAAGCCCACACAGATTGAAGCCTTGTATATAATAGCGAGCTAGAGCGTTGCTACTTGTGGTGGAGGTCGAGGTGACAGCATTCCGAACCCTGCCGCAAGCTTGTTAGACCAAGGGCATAGTTCATTAAATTCCACACTACAACGTCCTCTGCAAAGCCCGTGGGAGTGATTCTTCACTCCCGAATTTCGAAAAATAAAAGTCCTCTGTAAGGACGCACCGTCCTAGTCTCCTATGTAGGGAGAGTTCGCGACGTAAAACCAAATCATTAATTAAGATAATATTTAAGATAAAATTCTTATTCCACGACGATACTTTATTTGTACTGTATATTTGGAAAAGACATAGAAAACGAAATTCCCTATATTAAGAAATATATTTTCCCCACCATTAGCCCTTATTAGTAAAGCTTACTCGCTTAAGTTGGTTGCTTTCAACAATCGTAGCTTTCATACCGTTTACCATGTTCTGATAAACATTGTCTTTGTCTCTAGAAAAGAAAGACGATAATGGACCAATCCTGATATAATGAAATATATAACTTTATAGAACTGGAAGTAGATTATGAAAGATCTGTATAGTACATGAAACAAGGGTTGCAGGTCTACTATGAGCCATTAGAGGAAAGGAAAAAATCATGAAGTAAAATTGAAAGGGGGTTTATGAGTAACATAAGTGATGGATGAAAGAAGCAGAATTAAGGAATGATTGGCCTTTCAATTGATAATGAGTGTGTAGGGTAAGAGGTTTTAAAAACAACATATCTCTCTCTCTCTCTCTCTCTCTCTCTCTCTCTCTCTCTCTCTCCTGCAATTAAGGTCTATTTGGTTATCAACCCTGTCTTTCGTTTTGGTTAGTACATGCGGAGACACGTGGTCATTGTTCCTGAAATGAACCATTTCAAGCGTACATTTTAATGGAGCACTAGAAGTACAATGTTATTTTTTAATCAAACTGAATTCCGATAGCATGTAAATGGACCAGATGGCAAAACCTATGATCCTAAGGGATCATTATTGCAAACATTAATATTAATGCAACAGTTTCTGCAAACGAATACCAAAGATACATCCAATTTGCTTTCCTCTTCACCTTACATTAAATGCGTCTATTTTCTCTCCTGCATGGGAGCGATGTTTTTCTTTTTCATTTTATTATCATGGGTTGTCTCTAACGAGATTACTTTACTTTTGATATTCAATTGTTTATTTATTGATTGACTGACGATTTGCTAATTGATTGAATGTTAGATTGATATATTCATAGATTGATAAACTGATAGATTGATATATATATATATATACATGAATAGATTGATAGACTGATAGATAGATAGATAGATAGATAGATAGATAGATAGATAGATAGATAGATAGATAGATAGATAGATAGATAGATAGATAGATAGATAGATAGATAGATAGATAGATAGATAGATAGATAGATAGATAGATAGATAGATAGATAGATAGATAGATAGATAGATAGATAGATAGATAGATAGATAGATAGATAGATAGATAGATAGATAGATAGATAGATAGATAGATTGATAGATTGATAGATTGATCGATTGATAGAATGATATCTATGATAGATTGATATTTTGATAGATTGTTATTTGATAGATTGATAAATTGATAGATTGAGAGATTGAGAGATTGGTAGATTGATAGATTGATAGATTGATAGATTGATAGATTGATAGATTGATAGATTGATAGATTGATAGATTGATAGATTGATAGATTGATAGATTGATAGATTGATAGATTGATAGATTGATAGATTGATAGATTGGTAGATTGATAGATTGATAGATTGATAGATTGATAGATTGATAGATTGATAGATTGATAGATTGATAGATTGATAGATTGATAGATTGATAGACTGATAGATTGATAGATTGATAGATTGATAGATACATTAGTTGAAGGAGTGATAGATTGACAGATTGATAGATTGATAGGTTGATAGATTGATTAATTTATTTGTTGATTTACTGTTTGTTTAATAGATTATTTGATTGATTGATTGATTGATTGTTTTACTTGCTTGTTATTCATATATTCATAAATTTAATTATCTACTTATCTGTAAATATATGTATATATATATATATATATATATATATATACAGTATATATATATATATATATATATATATATATTTTTTTTTTTTTTCTTGTTGACAGACGAGATTAAATGATATTGCTGTTTCTGCATTATTTATCTTTTTGTTAAGAACTTCAATTTCTCTTGCTAATTTACGGTGTTGGACTGATAGTTTGCTGAGTAGCTGTCCGTATGAGGTTGCAACGTTTCGGTCTTCTCTGTAGACCATCTTCAGGCTAATTATTTGGGTGTGTGTGTGTGTGATGCTTATATACTATTTTATTTCTGATTGTTTGGGTGGTGTCGTGTGAAGCGATCATCCTGATTGGCTGCTGCGTAGTCATCAGGAATCACTGGGAGAGGTGAGGTCAGGTCCGCTTGTGGGATGGGAGAATCTGGAGGTCTATACTATGTATGTTCATGGTTGGTTTTAATTCTGCTATATAAATTGCTTCAATAAATGCTAATCTGCGGGAGTCTCTTTCTCTGTCTATTATTACTGTTCCTTCTTCTAAGTTTTGACGGGTGAGGGAAGTATTATGTTTGGTGTTATAGTGATTCTTTATGGATCCATGTTGTAGGTGGCAGGTCAAACGTCTTGTAAGTTTAGTCCTCGTCATTCCAATGTATGTTTGAGACCCACAGTTCTCAATGGTACAGTTATGTTGGTAAATGACGTGATTATATTGTAAAGACGATAAATAATGCAGAAACAGCAATATCATTTAATCTTGTCTGTCAACAAGAAAATATTCTTCCTGGATACACTAATATTAAACTTCATGACGAGAGAACCAGGAACTCGGAGCTAACCTACAAGTTCAGAAAAGAACTCGTAGAACGCCAATTGCAAGAGAAACAGCAGCTCTCTCTGCAATTGAAAGAACAATTAGATAAGGTCCTAGCCACTTGGAAAGAAGCAGATGTTCCCGTACACTTACGAGAACTCGTCGAAAATGAACTACATCGTCTACAACAACAACACCTTCAAGGCACAGAAGCTAGGAATGTGTCCAAACTCTCCCGATGTTATGGAGGCAACATAAAACTTCCAAAACCTACCCAAGGATTCTACAACCTTGTCACCAACTTACAACTCACCAAAGATCAAGAAGAATTACTCAACATGGGACTCAACTGCCACTACACTATCAAACCAGGAAAACACCGGAAAAGACTGGAAATTGAAGTACTCCTAGATGATATTCAAAAATTGGAAAAACAAAAGAAAGTTACCGTTTCCACGGACCTCCAAGCAACACTCATTGCAGAAGCATCCAAAACCAGAGGCAATTTCCAAAGCAATTTAGTACATAAAAGACACATTCAAGCAGCCAAACAACTCCGTAAAAACGAGGACATTGCCATCAGAAGAGCCGACAAGACCGCAGCCTTTACCATAATCTCCAAACAAGAATACCTCACAAAAATGGACAACATTCTAACTGACACCTCCAAGTTCACAAAAATCACTCGTAATCCCACGGAACAGATAAAAAAGAAAATCAACAATATAATAGATACCATCAACGCCTCATCGTCTAGCCCACACTTTAACAAATTAACAGGGGACTACTCCCCTGGCCACGCTTTTGGAAACGTAAAACCACACAAGCCCAACAACCCCATTCGTCCTATCATCTCCCAAATTCCCACAGCGACTTATTCAGTAGCCAAAAGACTGAACGAAATTCTCACCCCATACGTACCCACGGATTACGCTCTGACATCAGCCCAAGAATTCCTAGAAATCCTAGCAAATGCCCCTCCCGCAGAAAATCACATTATAGCATCGCTGGACGTGGAAAGTTTATTCACAAACATCGACGTCGACAGAACAATACATTTCATCCTTGATAGAGTCTATCGATGCGACAACACACCGACACTGAACATTCCAGAAGCTTCCTTACGCACCCTTTTAGAGATCTGTACTAAAGAAGCCCCCTTCACATGTCCACGCGGTAATATGTACAAACAAATAGATGGAGTCGCCATGGGAAGCCCCTTAGGAGTCCTTTTCGCAAATTTTTTCATGGGAACCATAGAGAAGCTCACATTCGCCACCAATCGACCATCCATTTATTACCGCTATATAGATGACATTTTCGTTAGAGTCAAAGATATTCAAGAACTCCAAAGACTCAGAGAACAACTTATAGAAGCTTCCGGCCTTAATTTTACGTTCGAAGAATCGAACAACGGACGTTTGCCCTTCCTCGATGTCTTAGTAACCAGTCATAACAACAAGTACTTCACATCAGTATACGTAAAATCTAGCAACAAAAACCTCTGTCTTAATGGTAAAAGTGAATGCCCTCAGCGATATTTAAACTCCACTATCAACGCATACATACGACGCGCCATATCACACTACTCTACATGGAAAGATACACACACTGAACTGGAAAGACTTACCCAAGTCCTTATTAACAATGGGTAT
>NC_134814.1:28318707-28326207 GCF_046742065.1 Oratosquilla oratoria | reverse complement strand
GGCGATCCCCTTCTTTGTCCCCTCATGCAAAAAAGGAGGTGGGGAGAAATCCCTTCGGGGTGCGTCAATTTATTTCTCATACATCCTCCACCCACTCCCCCTCATGCATCATAGCATCATCCATACACATCCATTCTCCATTCACCTTTATCTTCTGTCCTCTTCCGTCCTTTCTCAACAGACATTCCCCTCTTTCCCAAAGCCCCTTTTACCCCCATCCATCCATCTCATCCTAGGTCGACCCCTCATGTTCACTCCTTCTACCTCTGCCTTTCTTTCCTCTTTTACTAGTCTTTCTTCACTTATTCTCTCCATATGTCTAAACCATTCCAATACTCTTTCATCAACCCTATATTCCAACTCCCTTTCTATCTCTGTTCTCCTCATCACCTCCTCATTTCTCACTCTATCCAGCCTTGTAACCCCTATCATACTTCTCAGGCACCTCAACTCATATACATTCAAACTCCTCCTCCCTTCCTTCCTTATGTTCCATGTTTCTACCCCGTACAGTGCTGTCAGCACAATCACTTCTTCATACAATCTCCTCCTAGCATCTATTCCCAACTGTCTATTTCTTACTACACTTTTTAAACCCCCAAGCATTTACTCACTTCTTTCATTCTACATTCTACCTCCTCCCCCACTCCTCCATTTCCTGCCACATTCGCACCCAAGTATCTAAAAATATCCACTTCCTCCTGTCTCTCCCCTTAATACTCACTTCCAGCCTGCTGTCACTGTCTCCCCTTCTACATCTCATCACCTTACTTTTATCCACATTTATCTTTAATTTCCTTTTTTCGCATACCTTCCCAAACACTGTCACTAACTTCTTCAATCCCTCATGTGATCCTGCCACAAGGGCAATGTGGTCAGCAAACAACAACTTGCTTATCTCTCACCTTTCTCCATTTTCTTTAACCATCTCCAACCTCTGACCCCCTACCTTTGCATTTACTTCTCGCACCACTCCACCCATGTATAAATTGAACAACCAGGGCGACATAACGCATCCCTGATAAAGTTGCACCTCTACCTCAAGCAATTCACTCTCTCCATTTCTAACCCTAACACAAGCTCTACTACTCTCGGTCATTTTCTTTGAGCTTCCCACCGCAATTACCTTTCCCTCCCTATCCTCCTTCACATTTAGCAACTCCTTAAAATACTCTGCCCACCTTCCTCTCACTTTTATCATAATAACTATATATATACATTAATTTTTCACTTTAATTTCATCACGATCGAGACTGACAAGGAGCATATTCAGAAACTGATACGTAGTCAAGCCAAGGACTCCAACTCAGCTGAGACGTAACAAGTGAACAGTGACTTAACCACTACGCTATCAAGAGCACAGATTCTTATATTTGTATGCTCGAGTTACATACACATATACGAATTTTATGATCAACCCATCGCCACTATGATAGTGTAATGGTAGTATGTATGCGTGGGAAACTCACTGTTCACTTGTTACATCTCAGCTTAGTTGGAATCCTTGGCTTGACTATGTATCAGTTTCTGTATATGCTTCCGTCGAGCTCCTTGTCAGTCTCGATCGTGATGACATGGAATTAAAGTGAAAAACTAATGTGGTTGAAAAAGATTAATATCTGTTTACTGAGGACCATTCAGTGTGTGTGTATAATACTTTCCCACGCGTACATACTACGTACTATACACACGCACTGAATGGTCCCCAGTACATAGATATTAATCTTTTTCAACCACATTAATTTTTCACCTTAAATCCATGCCATCACGATTAAGACTGACAAGGAGCTCAACGGAAGCATAAACAGAAATTGATACGTAGTCAAGCAAAGGACTCCAACTGAACTGAGACGTAACAAGTGAACAGTGAGTTTCCCACGCATACATATTACCATTACACTATCATAGTGGGGATGGGTTGATCATAAAATTCGTATATGTGTATGTAACTCGAACACACATATATAAGAAACTGTGCTCAACTTATATCTCTCGTAATAGCGCAGTGGTTAAGTTACTGTTCACTTGTTACGTCTCAGCTGAGTTGGAGTCCTTGGCTTAACTACGTATCAGTTTCTGAATATGCTTCCATTGAGCTCCTTGACAGTCGATCAAGCTGGCATGGAATTAAAGTGGAAAAATTAATGTGGTTGAAAAAGATTAATATCTGTGTACTGGGGAACACTCAGTATATATATAAATATATATATATATATATATATATATATATATATATATATATATACATACATATATATATATACATATATATATATGTATATATATATATATATATATATATATATATGTATGTATGTATGTATATGTATATATATTGTTATGCCATGACTTCCCGGGGCACGATGATCCCTGAGTATTCTAATTGAGGGCCCCAATATGGCGTAACAAAGTCAGAATTATGAGAGGGGACTTGGGCCCTTAAGTTATGTGTAATTACCAGTCAACTGTTTCTTAAGAGCATTCCACTATATTGTTTCAAATAAAGAGCAACAAAGGAAAATAGATTTAATTATAAATGAAAGCTTAAGCATGACAGAACAATTCCAATTTAGAATAAGATGCTGCCGGCAAATGAGAATTGAAACATGGAAAAGCCGGCAGCTTTCAACAAGAGTATTTAAGAAAATAAAGATCTTTGCACGAGTATAACCATTACCATATAGACATAGACACACTCGGAATATAATCATCAAAGTTAATTTACTCACTAGAGACCTAACTGCACTGGAACTAAAAATGTTTAATCTTAATTGACACAGGGTATTCTCACCAGTTCTTACAAGCTCGGTCCCTTCAGGCAACTAACCAAAACTTACCTGGCCAATCGCCCTCGTCACATTCGGCCACCAATAAAGCAAAACTAAAGGCATCCACATTCTTTGTTAAAAGATACACGTTTTTATATCTGACTGTACATGACGATTACATATAATCATTCATGTACTAGTGCGGCTAAGCATTCATACTACACCACAACACAAGGAATACATTCATCGTACCTTCGAACAACGTATCACCTAGTAGACGACACTAGTCGTTGGAGGCGAAGGGACACTAAACTTAAATAGTACATGGTTTCATACATAATACATAGTTTCATACATAGTACATAATACATACACAATACATAATTTACATAATACATAGTTTATAGAAAAATACACTCTTGCACAACAATATATACATATATATATATATGTATATATATACATATATATATATATATATACGTATATGCAAAAATATCACAAAGCCACGTGATCCAATAAATTGTTGATAACCACAAAAGAAACCGGAAAAAAACTAGAATTCCCAAGCGCTTTCGTAATATTTCACATCTTCAGAGGAATAAAAAAAAATCAGACATAGGTGTATAAGAGGTATGAAAATAAATTGGGAAAAGTACAAACAATACACATTGAAAAATGTAACAAACATTAAAATACATATAATCAAATTATTTTTTAAAAGATGTAATGTGATTACAAATTTTGTCAATGATAAAATTGCCTAATTTAAAAATACCATTGTCAATATTAATATCGGGTTCTTCAGATTTTTTTATCCTACAACTTTCAATAATGTTACTATTGTAGATAGGAGGTAAAGGGAACACGGGCTGAGGGAAATGCTTTTATTCCTGACTAGTTTCGCCTGAGTGGCTTCTTCAGAGGACTTGCGACTTGCGACTTGCAAGGTAAGACCACCCGCTTGCGCGGTATCGGTTTTTGTGGGAGGAGAAGAATGTCTGTAAGAAAATGAAAAGATAGTAGCGTATGAAAGAGGGCTATTGCCACCGGGCAATTATGCGAGGGATCAGGGGCTGTTGGTGGTCGTGGCTCGGGAGAAATGGACAGGGAACTCGGACGGCGGCGCCGACGCCGTGATTACAATCACCAAAAGTTCAGAAAATGGTAGGAGGCGTAGTAGTAGAGAAAGGTGAAAAAACGGAAAAATGTTTAGTGGGAGGTAAACTGAAGTGAGAAGATGTAGTATAAGAGAAAGTTAGAAAGGAAGCGAATTTTAGTCGAAGAAAAAGTAAGTGTAGATGTTTGTGCGTGAGTCGTGGCCATGTTCGTGAGAGGTGTGTGTATGTATCATACGGGAAGTGAGTAGAGTTCACTTCCCGCGTGTAGATCGCGTTCCTGTTTAGCCCCAGGTAGGGCCTGAGCTTTTCCTGCTTTTCCCCAGGTTGGGTTTGAGAGTCTGTAGAGTTGATCCAATGGCGGTGCGAGGGGGGGCAGGCGGGCGGGTGTTGTATTATCTTTCTCCTTCCCAGCACAACACTGAAAGCAGAGAATTACGTGACTGGAAATTTTGTGTAAAAAATGTTAGAAGTGTAAACTCGCTCGCCAACGTCAGCAAAGAGGCCAGCGTTAGGTTGCGGGCCGGTTGGACAGAGAGGCTCCCCAATTCCTCTCTGTCGACCATCCGGCGATCAGATAAGGGTTCTGAATTATAGTTGGGTTGGGCCTCTGCCAAGCCAGCGAGCAATTGTGCGTGTGCCTCTTTTCTTCCAAGCACTACTCTGAAAACAGAGAATTGCGTGACTTGGGAAATGTGTGTATTTGTCTTTGGTGTAAACCCACTTGCCGACGTCAACGAAGAGGTCGGCCTGTGCCAGACCGGCAGCACCAAAGGAGATATATCTCCTCGCCACCACCGGCCGGCGAAGATTGCTGGGCGCTTGTTGAGTGAGCTGGAGTGGAGAGATGACCGACCTCTAGGAGCGCTAAGTTGATTCTAAGTCAACATTATTTTTCATGTTTCAATTGGAAATTGTGCAAACCAACGGACTGAGTAAAGACACCAGCCATTTTGATAAATTATATGAGATGTATTTTAATGGTAGTTACATTTTCTCAATATGTTTTGTCTTTACCTTTTCCAGTTTATTTTCATCCTCTTACATACCTATGTGTAACTTTTTTCTTTTGTATTCCCCTGAAGATGTGAAATTTCACGAAAGAGCTTGGGAATTCAACTTTCTTTTCCAGTTTCCTTTGTGGTTATCAGCAATATATATATATATATATATATATATATATATATATATATATATATGTGTGTGTGTGTGTGTGTGTGTGTGTGTGTGTGTGTGTGTGTGTGTGTGTGTGTGTGTGTGTGTGTGTGTGTGTGTGTGTGTGTGTGTGTGTGTATATATATATGATATAATATATATGTACATATATATATATGTATATATATATATATATATATATATATATTTTTTTTTTTTTTTATTCAACAAACAACTTTTAATTCCATGCCATCGCAATCGAGACTGAAGAATCGCTCGATGGAGACATTTTGTTGGAAATTGAAACGTGGACGAGCCGAGGATTCGAACCCAGCTAACCCGTAACAAAGTTACAGTGACTTAAACCAATGCGCTATCAAGAGAGATATAAGTTGAGTACGATTTTCTTATATTTGTATGCTCGAATTACATACATCTACACGAAATATCGCGTTCAACCCACCTCCGCTATGATATTGCATTTAGCTAGTATGTGCACGTGGGATAGATTATACATCTACACTGAATAGTTCCCAGCGATCAATTGATATTTTTATTCAACCACAAACAACTTTTAATTCCATGCCATCGCAATCGAGACTGAAGAATCGCTCGATGGAGACATTTTGTTGGAAATTGAAACGTGGACGAGCCGAGGATTCGAACCCAGCTAACCCGTAACAAAGTTACAGTGACTTAAACCAATGCGCTATCAAGAGAGATATAAGTTGAGTACGATTTTCTTATATTTGTATGCTCGAATTACATACATCTACACGAAATATCGCGTTCAACCCACCTCCATTCCCCTCTTGCCTTCCTCTTATCTTGAGTCATCCCTGCCTCTTGTCCACTGCTCTGGGTCAGAAGCAGTACCGCAAAACACAGCACATAAACAGCAAGGCCTCTTTATTAAATCGGTGACCCCCTCTCCCTCCGCTCATTCAGAAACAAACATTAAAATACATAAAATCAAATTATTTTTGAAAAGATGTAATGTGATTACAAATTTTGTCAATGATAAAATTGCCTAATTTAAAAATACCATTGTTAATATTAATGTCGGGTTCTTCAGATTTCTTTCTATCCTACAACTTTCAATAATGTTCCTATTGTGGATAGGAGGTAAAGGGAACACGGGCTGAGGGAAATACTTTTATTCTTGACAAGTTTCGCCTGAGTGGCTTCTTCAGAGGAATAGAGTTTGAAGTTAAGTTTGTCAATATGTATAGCATAACAGAGGAACGTGGAAATGTGTCGGGTTGGTCCCCCCACTCGACGTCATCTGTCGGTGTGACGAGTTATCACAGCGGGTGGACCAATTATCCGCCTGTTGGTCGTCGCGTGGCTGAAATGTCCGTCTGGATCAGGGGCTCTGTGTATATTGTTCATGATGACAAAGCGTGCTGCTGCTTTAGCCCATATTAAATCCCCAGTTCTCTTATTGATGTTATCATGGATGTTGATAAAGACGGACTCCATCGCCTTTCTTTCTTGCCATGTGATGTTATCTATAAGTATTTTTGCCTTGTCCCACATTCGTCATAATGTATACACAAATGTTCCTATTGGCAAATGATCCACATGACATAATAGATGAAGCATTAGACTAATCAATAAAGTTATCAAAACCTCTAATATGGACAAACAACGCACTACACTCTTGTGCTGTTTTTACACTACTTGTGTTGTTTAATCCTTTTTGAGAGTTCTTTGCCCATTTTGCCCAAGGTAATACTTTTTACAATCTCTGCAAATGATCCTGTATATGCAGCTACTTGAGACACTAGGTGAATATTTAATAATTATCTTCATGAAAATATATGGATTATTAAATACAACTTTAATATTCCATGTTTTTAGAATGTGAGGAACTTGAGCCAGATTGTTACTGAATGGTAAAATCAGAAGGTTCTTAGTATCAAAGGAGGGGGATGGTTTAACACTAGATTTTTTTTTTCACTGCAGCAACAGCGTGATCTAAAAATCTTTTAGGGTACTTTAATCCAAGACCAACTTCAACAATATGCTCAAATTCCTCATCAATAAATTCGGGGCTACAAATTCGAAGAGCACGTAAAAACAAAAGAAAACACCAAATATTTTACTTTATCATGGTGAGGCGAGTATTAATGAATATATGAAAAAACATTTGTCAGCTTCCTATAACCCCTAAACTTAGAATTATTACCATTTCTATGAATGAGGCAATCCAAAAAAGGTCAGCTTATCATTATTTTCTAATTCAATGATAAAATTAATAAAAGAAACTAAGTTATTCAGAGATTGTGAAAATGCATTTAAGTCCTCAGAGCTGGGCCACAGGCAAAGAACATTGTCAACACACCTATACCAGATCGCATTTGGTTGCAAAATTTCACTTAATGGTTTATTTAAAGAAAAATTCTATATAGAGATTGCTAAGTACTGGAAATAATTGATTACACATTGCCATTCCG
>NC_134814.1:28303707-28311207 GCF_046742065.1 Oratosquilla oratoria | reverse complement strand
TCTTCTCTTCTACAACCTTCTTCATTTCCTCATCCCACCATTCACTACCCTTCCTTCTATTTCCTCCTGACCTTCTTGTTCCACACACCATCCTTGCACACTTTGTGACTCCCTCCTTGAACCATCCCCATTCCTCCTCCACACCTACCTCCACTCTATCCTTCACTCCCTCCCACTCCTCCTTCAGCTTCCTCTTGTACTCCTTCTCCTTTTCCTCTTCGTTTAGAGAGTTCACTCTAAGCACCTCCCTACCTTTTGTCCCTTTCCTCTTCCTCCATCTGTCCTCCACTCTCAACTTACCTTCCACCAGAAAATGATCTGATATTACCCCACCCTCTCCCCTTAGCACATGTACATCTCTAACTCTTCCTATTATAATCCTATTTACCACTACATAGTCCATTAAAGCTCTATCTACCACCTTTCCCTCCACCACCCTCTCCCATGTGTACTTATGCTTGACTTTCTTCCGAAACACTGTATTTGCTATCATCAACTCTCTTTCTAGACACATTTCCACCATCAACTCTCCACTACGATTCTTTCCTGGAACTCCACATTTCCCAAACACTCCATCAATTGGCTCCTTTCCTACCCTAGCATTAAGGTCTCCCAGTACTATTACATTTACACTTCTCCCTAAACCCTCTATGCACTCATTTATATATATATATATATATATATATATATATATATATATATGTATATATATATATATATACATATATATATATATATATATTTATATATATATATAAATTTATGACTACATAGAGCCAAGTCATACATTTCCTTTCTAAGGAACATAAATCTATAATAAGGTATATGGAAAAAACCTATAAGAAAATAATTAATGCAGAACTAGCCATCACTTTTAATGAAATATGCATTAGAGAAAAACTCCTGCCCAAATACACTGATATATATATATATATATATATATATATATATATATGTGTGTGTGTGTGTGTGTGTGTGTGTGTGTGTGTGTGTGTGTGTGTGTGTGTGTGTGTGTGTGTGTGTGTGTGTGTGTGTGTGTGTGTGTGTGTGTGTGTGTGTGTGTGTGAGTGTGTATGTGTGTGTGTGTGTGTGTGTGTGTGTGTGTGTGTGTGTGTGTGTGTGTGTGTAAGTGTGTGTGTGTCTGTGTGTGTGTGTGTCTGTGTGTGTGTGTGTGTGTGTGTGTGTGTGTGTGTGTGTGCGTGTGTCTGTGTGTGTGTGTGTGTGTGTGTGTGTGTGTGTGTGTGTGTGTGTGTGTGTGTGTGTGTGTGTGTGTGTGTGTGTGTGTGTGTGTGTGTGTGTGTGTGTGTGTGTGTGTGTGTGTAAGTGTGTGTGTGTCTGTGTGTGTGTGTCTGTGTGTGTGTGTGTGTATGTGTGTGTGTGTGTGTGTGTGTGTGTGTGTGTGTGTGTGTGTGTGTGTGTGTGTGTGTGTGTGTGTGTGTGTGTGTGTGTGTGTGTGTGTGTGTGTGTGTGTGTTAGTGTGTGTGTGTGTGTGTGTGTGTGTGTGTGTGTGTGTGTGTGTGTGTGTGTGTGTGTGTGTGTGTATGTGTGTGTGTGTAACAGATGCTGTGTTGACTGACTCGTGTGACTTCTAGACGGTGACGTCGATCGTCTTTATAGGCATTGGCTTCTGTTTGGGTTGCAGCATGCCAAGATGACCTGTCTGAGGCAACGGGCTCAAGTTCTTTCGGTTTTAGGCTAGCCCATTTGAGATTGGCCTTCAATTGGTCCTTGAACCTTCTCTTCGTCCGGCCTTCTTGCTGGACCCAGAGATAAATTTACCGTATAACACTTGTCTTAGGACACGTTGCATGTCCATGCGAATGACGTGACCACCATCGTAGCTGACTCTTGAGGACAGTGGTTTCAATCCTGGTGACATTGGCCCTGTCGAGGGCTTTTTGGTTAGTGATTCTGTCATACCAGCGTATCATCATAATTGACCGCAGGGAGCGAATTGCTCCAGTTGTTTCACATGTCTCCGGTACATTGCGTTGGAGGAATTTAGAGCGCAGTCTCTCAAAGGCGTGGCTTGCCTTTTGGATCCTGGCGTTGATCTCATGGTCCAAGGACCCGTCGTTGGAGATGGTGCTGCCCAGGTACTTGAAGGTGGTGACATTGGAGAGCTGCGTGCCATCGGTGGTGATAAACGGTTGATCGGCTGTTTTTTCTGGTGCCGGCTGGAATTGGACTTCTGTTTTGCTGAGGCTGATAGTCAAGGCAAACAGCTTTGATGCTGAGGAGAATCTGTCTACAATGATTTGCATGTTGTTCT
The DNA here is from genome assembly GCF_046742065.1 of Oratosquilla oratoria. Taxonomy (NCBI): domain Eukaryota; kingdom Metazoa; phylum Arthropoda; class Malacostraca; order Stomatopoda; family Squillidae; genus Oratosquilla; species Oratosquilla oratoria. The sequence continues at coordinate 28,308,935 of NC_134814.1, read as the reverse complement.
CTTCGTGGGCCATAAGAGCACAGGCATCCGCGAAGAGAGCTTCAAGGATAAGTCTCTCGAATGTCTTTGTTTTGGTGGCCAGATGGTGAAGGTCAACGAATGAGCCGTCAAGGCGATATTTAATGTATACACCCAGGTCCAGATCCCTCACAGCGTATTGGAGCACTTGGGCGAAAAAAAAAGGTTGAATAGCACTGGAGCGGGGACACATCCTTGTTTCACGCCGTTGGATATACTGAAGCGGTCGTAAGGCTCCCCAACAGACAGGACTTCTCCTGTCATGTCGTCGTGCAAGATCTAGATCAGTTTTGTGAATTAAGCTGGACAACCAAGCTTACTTAGAATGACCTGGGTTCTCTGTTCACCGCATCGAATGCCTTTGTTAAATCAATAAAGACGGTGTAGAGGTGGAGATTCTGCTCGATGATGCTGGTTCTTCTCAGCGACGGACGACAAGAGTCTGTTGAGCATGACACGGGCTAGAATCATTCCAGCAATGGAGAGTAGCGAGATGCCTCTGTAGTTGCCGCAGGCTGCTCGTGTTCCTTTGTTCTTGTACAAGGCGGCGATGGAGGCGTGTTGGAGTTCTGGTGGCATGTCCTCCTTTTCCTATATGCTGGTCATTACTGAGTGGAATGCCTAAAGTGCCTTTTCACTCAAGGCCTTGTATAGCTCCACTGTAATTCCATCCTTGCCTGCCGCCTTGCCTGAATTCATTTGTATGATGACCTTTTTGTACTTCTTCCAGCGAGGGAGGGTCGTCTAGCTGTTCAATGGTGGGGTTTTGGTTGATCTCGTCAAGGGCCGCCTGGTCGACTGAGAACGGGAGGTTGAGAAGCTGACTAAAGTGCTCTTTCCATCTGTCGTTTATGCCTTGTTTGTCCTTGACGAGAGTGACACCGTCTTCAGTTAAACAAAGGGGTGGTGCCAAATTTTGAGGGGCCACAGATGGTCATCAAAGCACTGAAAAACTGCTTTGCGTTGTTGGTGTCGGCGTAGTGTTGTACTTCCTCTGCCTTTCTGTCCCACCACTGATCCTGCCTCAGCCTGATCTCACGCTGAGTAGTGGCTTGGAGTGACTTCAATCTGTCCTTCTTTGGTATGGACTTCGGGTCATTTTACTACTCTGCAAAATCCTTGTTCTTCTTGTTCAACAGGTCTTCGATGGCCTTATTGTTCTCCTCAAACCAGTCTTGGTTGTTGCTCTTCTTGGGGCCTAGCACTGATTTTGCTGTCTCCATCATCATATCTCTGAACTGGTTCCACTTCTCAGTTGGGCTTCCAGTAAGGGGTCCTTTGGTTAACAACCTGTCGTTCAGGCTGGCTTGGAATATTTCAAGGCAATATGGATCCTGAAGGCGACTGATATTGAACGCTGCACGAACAGTCTTGGAACGTTTTTGATGTTGGGGCGCGATTTGCAGTTGAAGTGTCGCTCTGAACCAAGCGGTGGTCTGTCCAGCACTCGGCTCCTCTCATTGCTCTGGTGACCAGTATATCTTAGATGTCCTTCTGACGTACGATGACTTAGTCTATGAGATGCTACTGTTGGGGTCTTGGGTGCATTCATGTTGTTTTGTATTTGCTTGCCAGTCTGAACCCTGTGTTTGTGATGGAAAGCTCAAATTCTGCACATTTGCTAAGCAGCAGTAGGCCGTTGTTGTTCATCTTGCCCACGACGTGCTTGCCGAGCACTCCTTCCCACCTGGCGTAGTCTTGGCCAACGCGGGAGTTAAGATCCCCCAGCAGTATCAGCTTATTGTTGGCCGGTATTGAGTGCAGGATGGCGTTCAAGTCGGAATAGAGCTGCGCAATGGTCTCCTCTGTGCTGGTCAGTGTAGGGGCGTATGCGCTGATGATAGTAGCGTGTCGGTTTTTGCTGAGAGGCAAGCTGAACTTCATGAGCCTCTCGCTGATGCCAACAGGCAGATCTGTCAGTTGTTTCAGCAGGCTGGTTTTGATGGCTAGCCCAACGCCGCGTATCCTGTCTTCATTCTGGGCTCCTCCTCTCCAGAAAAAGATGTAGCCGCTGACATGTTTAGTGAGAGATCCTTCGTCCAGTAAAAGCGTTTCGCTCAGGGCTGCGATATCAATGTTATAGCGCGACAGTACTTTGGCTACTAATGCTGTCCTTCTCTTTGATCTTTGCTTGTTGTCCATTTTCAGAAGTGTTCTGACGTTCCATGCCCCTAATAGTATTTTTTTTTTTTTTCCGACCGCTAGAATGGATATACCTGCCAGCCACGGCTTGCTGGCCGGGTGATTGTAGGGCAGGCCATGCTTGGGACACATTTTCTAGTCCAATCCCTTGACTAGGGTGAGTAGCGCTGTCCTAAAGAGGGCTGCTTAGTCGTCCAGGATGCTGCTGGACGTCTCTGCTGCCCCGAGTACAGAGATGAACGACCACTTGTCCATGGGCCGCCCGCGTGTATGATTGTGACTACAACTGCCAGTGGTCACCTCCACCTGTTGCTTTGCCACTCCCCCATCGTTGCAGGACTTTTAGATGATAGGTGGAATTGGAAATGGATTTGAGAGAGCGGGGTTGGGGTAGATGAAGTATAGACAAAGAAACCTGTGCGTGAAGGGGATTAAAGTGAAAAAGCCTGTGCACAGAGACAGTCTCACTCTCTCGGCATCGGAGGCCAGGGCCCAGTGGCACGAAGAGTCGTTACGCCTGGAGACCTCTTCAGCTGCATTAGATGACCGTGCTACCCCTTTTGCTCCAGGACGCCCTCACCACTCCACAATACCTTGCTGCATCGTCTTCACAGCCGTTGAGCCTCTCTTTTGAATTCTTCCGTCTGGTCCGCCGTGGCAGCCTTCGCATGCTAGGTGAGCAAAGCCCTAACTCACCAAGGACCTATGACCCAACGGCTACCCTCACTTGGCTTAGCCGGCCTGTCGAAGCCGTTGCCCGGGGCGTGGCCCTTGCCACTAGCTGACAACTGCTAGCAGCCACAAGTGAGAGCTTAGTGTCAGGTGGTAACCAAAGGCTGAGGAACTACCCTCAGATGGTACGACAAGCCCCAATCCAGAGGTACTACATCTCCCTGAGTACCCCATAAACCCCAGATATATATATATATATATATATATATATATATATATATATATATATATATATATATATATATATATATATATGTATATATATATATTAGTGTATTTTGGGAGCAGGTTCTCTTTTAAACATGTTTGATTGAATACGACAGCATTCTGGAAGTTGTTAATTTTCTTTCTTGTGTTTCCTATTTTTCTAATTATATTCTTCCCTTGGATAGGGTGGGCATAAACCAATTCCTTATAATTCTCCATTTTATTACACGACATTTCGTCTCTAGAAAGACATCTTCTGGTATTTCTGTTTTTAAAGATACAATAAATATTTATGATACTACAAGTTTGAATTACATTAATGGTTGGATATATACAAGATTATATTTAGAAATCAAACCTTAGAATTACAGTTAAGTTTAACATATTAAAATTACATTTTAAATTTAACAAAAACAAAAAATAATAACTACTACATGCCTTATAGGTGAAATGTTTAAATGGCTGGTGGCTACATCTTGACCCTGGGTGACCTTCGCTTAGGAAGGTGTGAGGTGATTATCAGATTATCCGTGGCCTCTGGTCTTTTAAATGATCCCGTGACCTGATGAGGAGAGGGGTTGTGTGGAGGGGGAGGAGGAGGAGGTGGAGGAGGGAGAGGTGAAGGGGGGGATGGAGTTGGGTTGTGCTGAGGGGGACGGGGAGGAAGAGGCGAATGATTGCATCTTATGACTATACAGATGTTAGGTCGCATTGCAAATTGATGGAGGGGGCTTTATCTCTGATGTACATGGCCTCTAGAAGTTGGAGCTTTCTGGAGTTGTTATGGTGGCCAATGACTTTGGTATGTTTGGATATTAAATCCCTTGTTTATTGTTATTATTATTATTGTTATTATTATTATTATTATTATTAATATTATTATTATTATTATTATTATTATTATTATTATTATTATTATTATTGTTATTATTATTATCATTATTATTATCATTATTATTATTATTATTATTATTATTATTATTATTATTATTATTATTATTATTATTATTATTATTAATATTATTATTATTATTATTATTATTATTATTATTATTTTTATTATTATTATTGTTATTATATTATTATTATTATTATTATTATTATTATTATTATTATTATTATTATTATTATTATTAATATTATTATTATTATTATTATTATTATTATTATTATTATTACTTACTACTACTACTACTACTACTACTATTACTACTACTACTACAACTACTACTATACTACACTACTACTACTACTACTACTACTATACTACTACTACTACTACTACTCATATTATATATTATTATTTATTATTTATTATTATTTATTATTATTTATTATTATTATTTATATCAATTATATTATTATTATTATTTATTATTATTATATTATTATTATTATTATTATTATTATTATTATTATTATATTATTATTATTATTATTATTTATTATTTATTATTATTATTATTATCAGTTATTATTATATCTATTATTATTATTATTATTATATTATTATTATTATTATTATTATTATTATTATTATATTATTATTATTATTATTATTATAGATTATTATTATTATTATTACATTATTATTATTATTATTATTATATTATTATTATTATTATATTATTATTATTATTATTATTATTATTATTATATTATTATTATTATTATATTATTATTATTTATTATTATTATTATTATTATTTTTATTATTATTATTATAGTCAATATTATTATTATTATTATTATTATAATTATTATTCTAATTAATATTATTATTATTATATTATTATTATTATTTATTTTATTATTATTATTATATATTATTATTATTATTATTATTATTATTATTATTATTATTATTATTTTTATTATTATTAATATTATTATTTATTATTATTTGTATTATTATTATTTTTATAATTATTATTATTTTATTATCATTATTGTTGTTGTTGTTGTGTTGTTGTTGTTGTTGTTGTTGTTGTTGTTGTTGTTGTTGTTGTGGTTGTTGTTGTTATTATTATTATTTATTATTATTATTATTATATTATTTTATTATTATTATTATTATTATTTATTATTATTATTATTATTATTATTATTATTATTATTATTATTTTATT
>NC_134814.1:28282244-28294744 GCF_046742065.1 Oratosquilla oratoria | reverse complement strand
TCTAGGAGTGATCACAGAAACAGAGGATCTGAGCATAGAGTTAGAGGCATTTCAAGGATAACTAGATTTGAATGTTACAATTGTAATAATTGGGAACATAAAGCACAAAAGTGTTATTATTAAACTATTTGTAGAAACTGCACATATGAGGGCCATGGTGAGTATCATTGTAGAAACTCACCTTTTTGTTTGTATCACCAGAGAGTAGGACATAGAAAACAAGATTGTAGAGCAATGCCAATTTGTTTTATTCATCCAGAAACAAGAGAAAAACCTCTAGACACGAATAAAACAATATTACAGAGCTAACCACAGAAATACAAATAGACATTATTGTTTTATTGACATGGGTGATAGGGCGGAGAAAGAAAACACTTACACCAAAAAGAATTGTAAATTTACCAAAAAACTTGAAAGACTTCTGTAGGAGCCATCATTGCAGGTCGAGTTTTCAATAAACCTATTCAAATATTAATTGAAACCGGGAGTGAAAACCTTTGAACCAATTCACTACTCATTGCAAGGAGTAACAGGTAGTCAGTTAAAAACATTAGGTAAGATAGAATTAGATATAACTTTGTATAGAAATGAGCATTTGCACATGCTAGTAATATTTGTGGAAGAATCTGTTTTCCCAGGGGATTTATTGATAGGAATTGCAACCATAAGAAAAGAGGTCGTGATCTTATGTCCTGCTGGGTTAGGGATCTTAGTGAAATCGCAGCTAGTCCCACTTTTAAATAAACCAGACTTAGAACCAGTATCTGTGATAAGAGAACCTATTGAAATAGATAGGGAAGAAAATAATGCTAGAGTAGATGGCAGCGGGGCAGAGTGGTTCATTTAAAAGCCTTGGTATATGTATGTATGTATGTACAATAAACAGAAAATAAAATATCATATAGTAAACCGAACTCAGGTGTTCAAGAAATCTCATAAATTACTCAGAATTTATCAACTCCAAATGAAGTTGTGTTGATTGTGGAAGGTGGAGTAGTAAAGTCAACGTTATTGCAATCCAGAGCAATTAACAGAATATAAGTGCAGTTGAAAGGAGTCACTGTAGACTCTGAAATTTTAACCATCTCAGAATCAATTGGGATAAAATGTTTGAAATTGGACTCGGGGATTTATAAAAAAAAAAAAAAAAAATAGAAATATTAGTGATTAGCACTTTAAATACAAAATAGTTTTAAGAAAAGGTACACAAATAGGGTGTTTTTAAGCCTGTGTATTACCTATTGATATTTTAAATGAGGGTACTGAGGAAGTTGAATCACCAATTTCTTCAATCTGTTCAATTCAGGAAGAAACATATTTGGGAAAGCTATATGAGAGTCAACTAGAACCTACTAATTGTCCTGAATTGTATGAAAGCTTAGTTGCTTTGCTCCTGAAGCATGATAAATCAGTAACTTTGCGGGGGACGCCTTGGACAAAACAACTGTTCCAAAGCATCAGATCAAATTAAAACCAGAGACTCAACCAATCTATTTACCTGCCTATAGATTATCACATTCCAAGCTAGCCATTGTAGATAAATTGATCACTGAAATGTTATCTCAGGATACTACTGAACCTAGTCTAAGTGAATGAATTTTTCCCTTGATTCTGTTACCAAAATCAGATAATACCATGCGCCCAGTTATTGACTATATGGAATTGAATAAACAGACAAGAACTGATCGTTTACCGTTACCGGTAATAGCAGATATACTTGGTAGTTTGGGAATCGAAAATAGGTATTTTAGCATTATAGATATCAAGTCTGCTTTCTAGTAGATCGAGTTGCACGAAGATTAACGGGATTATATAGCATTTTCAACAATAACAACGGGAGACTATGCGTTCAATTAATGCCGTTTGGGTTATGTAATAGTCCATCACCTTAAATGTGATTAATGAATAAAGTTGTAGGTGGGTTGTTAAGAAACACCGCCAGTGTATTTCTAGCTGATATTTTAATAGTTTCCCAAAAAGCGGCTGAGCACTTAAAAAAAAATAGGTGCTCTCAAGACTAATTGAAGCATGTTTGAAAGTGAAACTTTAAAATTTATTTTTTTGCAGACAGTATAACTTATATGGGACATAAAATAGACAGCCATTGTCTTAGTACAGTAAATTTAAAGGTTAAAGCAGTAAAGAATTATCCAGTTCCGGACAGTGTAGAAAAGTTAGAAGTTTCTTAGTTAAGGAAATATTCAAAGTTAATTTGGGGGCCTGCACAACAACAAACTTTTGACAAGTTGAAAGATAAACTTACTAGTTCTCCAGTTTTTATATATCCTGATTATGATAAGGAGTTCATTCTTTGTATTAATGTGTTTGACATAGGGTTAGGAGGCATACTGGTGCAAGAGAGAAATGGAACATTGAAACCTACAGCTTACACATCGAGATTTTGTAATAGTGCAGAGAGAAACTACTCCATCACAGAAAGAGATATATTAGCAGTGATATATTCATTAGAAAGTTTTAGATATATGATACTGGGATATCCAATCAGAGTGTGAACTGTTCTTACAGCTATCCAGAACTTATTCAAACATAAGAGTCGTAGGGTCAGATTAGCCAGGTGGTTTACTACACTTTAGTGTTATGAGGTTAAGTTTGAATATATTCTAGGTAGAAAGAATGTTGCAGCAGATGCACTATCTAGAGATTTTAGCCAAAAAAAATCTGGGTTGATCAATTTCATCTGCAGTATAGATGAACTAGTAACATTAGATGAAGAAGTGATAATAAGGGAACAAGGAAAAGAGACTTGGGAAAAGGTAGCCCAAAATGTTATGAGCCCAAGAGGTATTCCTCCAAAACTACCAAAAGGGTATAAGATAGAGATATCTTATTTGAGCAATGGACTTTTGTAAAGAAAAACAGTTGTATGTGGGAAGGATATTTCTAGGGGCCCTGTGAATCAGTTGGTAATTCTAAAAACTCTTGTACAAGAAGTATTGAAATTACTTTTGGCCAAGTATGAAGAAAGACATATATGCTTCTATAGAAAATTACTTGAAATGTGCTGAGATAAAAGGAATTAACCTAAACCTGCTCCTCTGCTATCATATCCCATACAGCAGAAACCTTGATATACAGTACACTTAGATACACTGGAGTTACCTCTGTCTGAAAGTGGATATAAATATGTATTTGTTCCCACTGATTATCTTTCAAGATTTTGTATTTTACAGTTCATACCAAATAAGAGAGCTGAATCAATTGCTTCAGTAATCTATGATCAGATAATCTGTAATTTCACTACTCTTAATATCTTACTTTCAGAGTGGTACTGAATTTAATAACAAAATCTTGGAAGATTTATGTAGGTTATTTAAAATAAACAAAGTTAATATTCAAATTAATCATCCGCAGAGCAATGGAGTTGTAGAATTTTTTTTACATGTTTTAGAGATTTGATAACCCCACATATTATAACTTGGGCTAGTTGGATACCTCGTATTAAATGTGCGCTAGAGAACATAAGATGCTCTATGTAAACGTAAATATAACAGACTATATGTTTCCTCCAATGGCTGTCTAAGGTAAAACTTAGAACTATACCAGCCAGGCGAATTTGAGTGCTGAAATTCAGTCTACCGTAGACGAAACTACGAAAAGATTAAATCAATCTTGAATTTGATTAATGAGTAGAGTTTACTGTCATGCCATATCTATACAACACACCCAACAAGGCCATTTTTTCAAGGATACATCAGAAAAAATCAGTAGCACATTGTTAAAAAGCTTCCACTGACCATAAAACGTGTTCCTTTAATGTATACTGTATTAACCTGTATGTGATTGTTTATAGATCCAAAATATATACTAGAATGATTATACATCCATATATTCTTCGAGTATTCATATATACACACGCATACACACACACACTTACAATTACGCGTACACACACACATACATACACACACACAGACATGCACACACACACACACACGAACGCGCGCGTACACATACGCACGCACAAACACACACACACACACACACACACACACACACACACACACACACACACACACACACACACACACACACACACACACACACACACACACACACACACACAAAACACACACACACACATACACACACTCACACACACACACACACACACACACACACACACACACACACACACACACACACACACACACACACACACACACACACACACACACACACACACACACACTGTCATCACTGCAACAGAGAAGAGAAAGAGTTGATTTGTTGACCATTTTCAGAATTATGAAAGGGATGGAAATTCTCGACAGAGAAGACTTATTAAAGTGGGACAGAAGAGAAACAAGAGGACACGAAAATATAGTAAAGAAAAACAGCTACAGAAGAGACTTGATAAAGACTAGCTTCCTACATAGAGTGATTGATGTGTGGAACAACTGAACGGAGAAACAGTGAATACCAAAACTATACACGATTTTAAGAATAAACTGGATGTGGAAAGGTACGAAAACGGGTCAATACGAGCATAGCTCTCGTTCCGTAAAATACAACTAGGTAAATACACACACATACACGCACACACACACACACACACACACACACACACACACACACACACACACACACACACACACACACACACACACACACACACACACACACACACACACACACACACACACACACACACACAAACATACATATTGTAGTCGTAGCCGAGCGGGTGATATAGGTTGAAAAAAAAAAACACTGACGTGTGTTGGCTCTACTTTTATTATGTAAACTACTTGTGTGTTTTCGGAGACCGACTACGGAAGAGTGGAATGTGACAAGATGGGGTAAGCTTGTACTTACTCTTTGTTGGAGCAACCTTACTCTTGGAGCTTGCACGCCGTGACTGACTTCGTGGCTTGCTTAGATCTCATTGACCTCTCTCCCGGGTGGGTCGCGTCGGATGCGAGCCGGCTTCCTGGCCATGTGCGCTGTCTAATCACCTCTTAGGCCTACAGTCACGTGACCTCATATGGGGCGGAGTTACCCCTTGAAAGATGCTGGGAAAAACCCGGACAAAGGGAGCGTCCCTGAAAGGCTTGGCGTGCCCAAGCCAAGCGGACGGTATGCGCCAAAACCAAACTTGCCACATCCCTCCCTCCGCCAACAAAAAGTAAGCGACTGCCGAAAAAAAATACTCCGGCGTGAAGGAAAAATCGATGCGTACGCGTCAGAAGGTAACACACCAAGTTGAGCCCCCTAAAAACAACAATCACATCGATGAAAAAATTCTCCGCGGCAACATAGCCAACAAAAATATAATTTAAACAGAAGAAAATTTTGAAAAAAAGACGCAGGGGCTGCCCCTCGCGTAGCGGAGGTTCATCTTCCCCTTGTCGCTGAAACTGTGGCACGTCCCCCGTCGACCCGATGTGGCGAGGGGTGCAGGCGTGTATTCTCTCTGCACAGGATGCCAAAGGGCATTTCGCTGCTGGCTTGCTCCTGGCAGATCTGTAGAAATCAACAGCGGCAGAAATCTTTGCACAGGGGGTGGGGGGTTATGAGCGGATCACACTCACAAGGAATATGTAATGAACTATTTATCTCATGACAATTGCCAACATTGGGGAAACACGTTATAAATAACAAAAGGAAAGAAAAGGGTTACCTGGTCGCTACCAATAAAGGTAGGTTCGGGAGAAAGAAAAATCTCTACCACTGATGGTAGGTTTGAATTCCTTCTCACGTGTGGTTAATGCGCTTCTAGCGTTTGTGTTTTCGCACACGGAGACGTTACTTAGCTCGCGTTACTTTGCTCATGAGTAGAATCGCTACTCATGAGGTAGGCAATCACTATCCTCTAATAGGTCTAGGAGTTCCTTCTCAAGTGTGGAGAACGTTCTCCTTACGTTCTTATTTTTGCACACTGAGAGGTTTCCTTCTTGCTTGATCCTGTCTGTGTAGACACAAAACTCCCGGGCTGAGCGAATGGGCTTAATGCAGTATACTACATCGCTAACCTTTTTAATCACCCTATACGGGCCTTGCCTGGGTCTGGCGATGACGTATACTCTATCACCGAGAGCGAGCTGTTTTATCCTTGCCCATGGTCTTTTTGTGTGCCTCTCAACTGTTGCAGCCTTGATAAACTTTTGGCTTCTATCAAAGCATGAATTGGCCAATGGCATTGTATCAGCTGCCAAATTATCAGTATTGTACCAAGGGGCGCTTGGCTTGGTGAACATAGTCATCGGCAGAACGGGGTCACGGTGAAAAAGAAGGAAATGCAGGGAATCTCGCAGGACTCTGTGGTACGCAGAATTATAGGCTAATACTACCAGAGGGAGCATCTGATCCCAGCCTGTCTGATTGTCCTGGACAAGGGACCGTAAGATTTTAATAACGGTCCCATTCACCCTCTCAACTATTCAGTTGCTCGACGGGTGATAGGGCGTTATCTTCTGATGTTTGATGTTCGCCATTTCCAACACCTCCTTGAACATTTCTTTCATGAATTCTCCTCACCCGTCTGAGATCACCTGCTTGGGAGCGCCATGTATGGCTAGCACTTGTGTAATGAAAGCCCGAGCTACCGTCCGCGCTTCTTTGGAACTTATGGGTACAGCGACCAAGAAGCGGGTTAGTACATCAACTACTGTAAGTATGTACTTCGCACCGTCTAAAGTGGTGGTTAATGGTCCTATGAGATCAACGTGCACTCTCTCGAACGGACCTTTCACGTCAGGAAACTGTCTGAGCGGAGCTGGGAGATCATATGAGGGCTTACAAGTAATGCAGATTTTGCATGTCTTTACATATGTCTTTACATCCTCCGACATCTTAGGCCAAAAAGCGAACTTTTGCAGCCGGTCCAGAGTGACTTGGACTCCACCATGACCTGCCATAGGAAGGCAATGGGCAATACGTAAGGCTGCTGCCTTTGCTCCTTTAGGGCATACCAGGCGAAGTTCCTCCAACTGGTACGCATTCCTGCATGATTGATATAGGAGTCCGTCCGGGAGGAGACGAAACTCCTTGATCGGCACTCTCAAGCGTGGGACCCTTGGCTCTACTGCCGTAGCCCCCTTAAGATAATCTAAAATGTGACTCCAATCAGGGTGTTCATCCTGCTCCTTCCGGATCGCTAGTTGGTTCCATGTGACGGTGTCCTCCTCAGTGTTTGAGTCTCTCTGGCCACCCGTGGTTATGGCCGACACTATGAAATCATCTATAGGGTGGTCTGCTCCCTGTATCCTAGAGAGCGCGTCAGCGACGATGTTCAATCTCCCTGGGATATAGTTGACTTCAAGATCAAAGTCGGCGATCGCCATTTGATACCGGAGAATCCGAGTGTTGGTGCCCTTAGCAGTGAAGAGCCAGACCAAAGGCCTGTGATCGCTCAATAGTCTAACCGGATATCCCATGATTAGAGGGCGATTTATAGTGAGACCGTAAACCGCCGCTAACGCTTCTCTTTCAACGGTACTATATCGTCTCTCGTGCTCATTAAGAGTGCAACCGAAATAGGAAAGTGGGCGTCTCCTACCTCCCTCGTCCTCTTGCTGAAGCACGCCTCTAATCACCGAAGCGCTGGCGTCAGTGGTGAGCAAGAAAGGTTTCGCAAAATTGGGATAAGGGAGACCCCCGTGGAGGACAAATGGGATTTGAGGGACTCAAATGCATGTACCTGAGCAGGCGTCCATGGACCAAACTCACGATCATTGTGCTTCCTAGCTACGTCACCCTTCGTCATATCCACCAGAGGCAGCGAAATCTCGGCAAAGTTTGGGATAAATGTCCTGTAATATCCCGCTAATCCCAAGAAGGAAAGCAGCTCTTTCTGACGCGATGGCTGTGGGAAAGTTTTGATGGCTCGGACCTCCTCTGGTTGAGGCTTTATCCTTTCCTGGGATATTACATGTCCTAGGTAGCCGACCTCCTTCTGGAAGAAATGACATTTCTCCAGCCTCAAGGAGAGACTCGCCTCTTGCAACCTCTGAAGGACATCCTCAAGGTTCTTGGGGTGGTCGTCCCAAGATGTTCCCAGAACAATGATATCGTCCATGTACACCATTGCACTAACCCCTAACAGCCCTGTCAGCACCTAGTTCATCACCCTTTGAAAACAGGATGGAGCGTCTTTTAACCCAAAAGAAAGAGGCGTAAACTCGTAGAGACACTCGGGTGATGGCTTACGCCCGACGAGAGGAATAATGGAATATCCGCGGTCACGTGTAGAGCTCTGGCCTGTTGACTCACAAGTCCAACCACGTGGGTGTTATTTGTGCGATTGTACATCAGGTAAATTTCTGAATATCACTCTTTGCGTTCACTGAGTAATCCTAACAGTGTAGATTGTTATTTGTGAATATGTTCACTAAGTTAAGGAATGGGTGCGTGTAATAGAGCGTCTCACCTCTAACCACTGTTGCCACAACTATGGTAGTCGTAGCCGAGCGAGTGATATAGGTTGAAAAAAACACTGACGTGTGTTGGATTTACTTTTATTATGTAAACTACTTATGTGTTTTTCGGAGACCGACTACGGAAGAGTGGAATGTGACAAGATGGGGCAAGCTTGTATTTACTCTTTGTTGGAGCAACCTTACTCTTGGAGCTTGCACGCCGTAACTGACTTCGTGGCCTGTTTAGATCTCATTGACCTCTCTCCCGGGTGGGTCACGTCGGATGCGAGCCGGCTTCCTGGCCATGTGCGCTGTCTAATCACCTCTTAGGCCTACAGTCACGTGACCTCATATGGGGCGGAGTTACCCCTTGGAAGATGCTGGGAAAACCCGGACAAAGGGAGCGTCCCTGAAAGGCTTGGCGTGCCCAAGCCAAGCGTACGGTACGCGCCAAAACCAAATTTGCGCGCGCGAGTACACACACACACACACACGCGCGCGCACACACACACACACACACACACACACACACACACACACACACACACACACACACACACACACACACACACACACACACACACACATATATATGGATAAACAGCGCACTAGAAACTTGTGCTGTTTTTACACTGTACTTGTGTTGTTTAATCCTTGTTGAAAGTTCCTTGCAAGTTTGCCCAAGCTAATACTTTTTACAATCTCTGCAAGGGATCCTGTATATGCAGCCACTTGAAACACTAGGTGAATTTTTAATAATTAACATCTTAAAAGTACATGGATTATTGAATACAACTTTAATATTCCATGTTTTTAGGATGCGAGGACCTTGAGTCAGATTGTTACTGAATGGTAAAATCAGAAGGTTCTTAGTATCAAAAGGGGGGAGTGGTTGAACACTATAAAAAAAAATCGCTGCAGCAAGAGCGTGATCTAAAAATATTTTAGGGTATTTTAATCCAAGACCAACTTTTACAATATATTCAACTTCCCCATTAATAAATTCGGTGCTGCAAATACAAAGAACACGTAAAAACATAGAAGAAAACACCGAATATTTTACTTTATCATGGTGAGTAATAATGAATATATGAATAAATATTAGTCGGCTTCTTATAAACACTAAATTTAAAATTATTTTCATTTCTATGAATGAGGCAATCCAAAACGGGTAACTTACCATTACTTTCTAAATTTAATAGTAAAATTAATAGAAGGGACTAAATTATTCAGAGATTGCAAAAATGCATTTAGATCCTCAGAGATGGGCCACAGGCAAAAAACATTGTCAACATATCTATACCAGATTCCATTTGGTGGCAAAATTTCACTTAATAGTTTATTTGAAAAAAAAATCATATAGAGATTGCTAAAGACTGGAGATAGAGGATTACCTATCGCCATACCGAATTCCTGAGAATAGAATAGACCATTAAATTCAAATTTACATTATTTAATACATAGTTTGATAGGTTCAATGATTTTAGTCGAGGGCAACGGAAGCGAGATTTTTTCTAAAAATTCAGAGAGAAAAAAAAACTAAGTCATCTACTGGAACTTTTGTAGGTAAACTAGTTATGTCAAAACTGATAAGTTTGAAATGATAACCAATAAAGTAAAATACTCGGTGCTTTCTTCTATGTTTTTACGTGCTCTTCGTATTTGCAGCCCCGAATTTATTGATGGGGAAGTTGAATATATTGTTAAAGTTGGTCTTGGATTAAAATACCCTAAAATATTTTTAGACCACGCTCTTGCGGCAGCGATTTTTTTTTTATAGTGTTCAACCACTCCCCCCTTTTGATACTAAGAACCTTCTAATGTTACCATTCGGTAGCAATCTGACTCTGGTTCCTCACATGTGTATATACACACGCAAACATTTAACAAAGGCTTTTTCCCCCTCACAAGGGAGGTAGCCAAAAAACAAAGGCATATAAACCACTAGCACCCGTTTCATCCCCTACATACTCCACTCCCCTCTCCCTTCTTATCTTGGCACCTCTTGGATGACGGGTCATCCCTGCATCTTGTCCACTGCCCTAGGTCAGAAGCAGTATAGCAAGACACAGCACATCCATAGCAATTCCGCTTCATTAAAACGGCGACTCTCCCTCGCTGTCCCCTCACGCAGAAAAGGAAATGATGCGGAGAAATCCCTTCGGGCTGCGTCAATGTATTTCTCAGTTATACTCCTTTACCCTCCATCCCCCCCCTCCCCCTCATGCATCATAGCATCATCCACACACAACCATTCTCCATTCACCCCTATCTTTTATCCTTTCCCGTTTTTCCTCAACAGACATTCCCCTCTTTCCCAATGCCCCCTTTACCCCATCCATTCAACTCATCCTAGGTCGCCCACCCATGTTCACTCCTTACACCTCTGCCTTCCTCATCTTCTCATTTCTCACTCTTTGCAGACTGGCAACCCCTATCATACATCTCAGACACCTTATTTCAAGCACATTCAAATTCCACCTCTCTTCCTCTCTTATGTTCCATGTTTTTGCCCTGTACAGTGCAGTCGACACATTCACTCCTTCATACAATCTCCTTTTAGCATTCATTCCCAAATGTCTAGTTCGCATTACACTTTTTAATCCACCAAGGCATTTACTCGCTTCTCTCAATCTATATTCTACCTCCATCTCCATTCCTTCCTTTCCTGCTACATTCGCATCCAAGCATCTAAAACTATCCACTTCATCCAGTCTCTCTCGCCCCAATTTACTTCTTTCGCACAACTTCCCAAACTCTGTCACTAACTTCCTCAATTCCTCCTCTGATCCTCTCACAAGCGCAGTGTCGTTAGCAAGCAACAACTGACTTATCTCTCACTTTTCTCCATTTTCTTTAACAATCCCTGACCCACTACCCTTGCATTTACCTCTCGCACCACCCCATCCTTGTATAAATCAAACAGCCAGGGCGAAATAAGACACCTCTGACGAAGTCCCACCTTTTCCTCAAACCACTCACTCTCTCCATTTCTAATCCTAACACAAGCTCTACTACTCTCGTAAAAACTCTTGACTACTCTTAACAGCTTTCCTCCTATCCCATATATCTACAATACCTCCCACAGTGCCTTCCTGTCTACCCTGCCATAAGCCTTTTTCAGATCCATAAAAACCCATAACTCATCCTTATCTTTTCCTATAGCTTTCTCACACATCTGTCTTACCACAAAATCTGATCTACTCAACCCCTACCTGTCGAAACCCACACTGTTCCTCACCAATTACTCCCTCTGTTCTTCTCCTAATCATCTCAATCAAGACTTGCCCATAAGCGTTCCCAACTATACTTATCAAGCTAATCCTTCTGAAACTACTACACTCACACTTGTCTTCTTTTTCCCTTGTAAAGTGGAACTATAGAGGCACTCCTCCAGTCGTCCGGCACTCTACCCTCTTTTAAACAAACATTAAATAACCTCACCGGTCAGTCCACCATCACTGTACCTTATTTTTCAGACATTCTGAATGGCATCTATCCAACCCAGGTGCCTTACTTGCTCTCATCATCTTAACAGCTCCCTTTACTTCATCTTTCTTTATTTCTCCTCTATTTTCATTACTCATTACGGTCATTGTCTTTGCGCTTCCCACTGCAACTACCTTTTCCTCCCTATCCTCCTTCACATTTAGCAACTCCCTAAAATACTCTGCTCACCTTCCTCTCATTGCCTTCTCTTCCATTATCATCTCTCCATCTTCACCTATTACCTTTTCTTCTCGCCCCCTCTTCCACACGCTTACCTAAATCTTACTACTATAGCCACCCCTTCTCTCCCTCGCCCTCTCTTTACTCCTGAGAACCTCCCAAGTACACTCCCAAACTCACCCCTCCCTTTCAACTTAGTTTTACTTAATGCCAACACATACATCTTTCTTCTCACAAACATACTATATATCTCTTCCCTTTTACTCCTATCTGTAACACATCCACGCACATTAAAAAACCCAATCCTTAGGGTAGTGGTTGGAAAATTCCTAGACTCTCTTATGCCTTTACTTTTTTTTTTAGGAATGTTACCATTGGGGTTACAATTAGTAGGATTCCTAGTCATATCCCCGTCCGGTTTTTGTCGCCTCTGACGACTCAAATGGGAAGACT
>NC_134814.1:28274744-28277244 GCF_046742065.1 Oratosquilla oratoria | reverse complement strand
TAAAATTTGCAGCAGCTTCTGCGTTCACAAGTTTTTTGCTAACATTCTCGACTTTTCTTATGCTGGCGCGCTGTGTCGTCCTAAGTTCTCTAATTACCTGGCCAAATAGCATTGGTGGTATAGGTAAAGTCATGGGAATTATCTTCTTAATTTTTATGCAGAGCTTTCGCCTAACAGGAGTATTCATACACGAGATGGCTACGCTGAAGTTCCGGTGTCCTCTGGCAGGGGTTGTTCTTAATAAGGAGTTGGGATGTCTTCATGTTTTTATAGAAAATAACCAGATCAATTTTGTCGTTGTCGTTGGTGGGTTTCACGACAAAATAGATCTGGTTATTTTCTATAAAAACATGAAGACATCCCAACTCCTTATTAAGAACAACCCCTGCCAGAGGACACCGGAACTTCAGCGTAGCCATCTCGTGTATGAATACTCCTGCAGAAAAGGGAACTGTGAAGCCCTCAATGAAACATACATAGGGATGACTACGACGAAGCTCACGAGGCGCCTCACCCTTCACCTCTCCAATGGCGCTATCAAGCGACACCACGAAGACGTACATCAGACCCCACTGACAAGAAAGAATTTGGAGGAGGGCATCACTATTTTACAGACAGAAACAAACCACACACGCCTTCATATCCTAGAAGCCTTATACATAAAAGATAAAAACCCTACCATGAACAGACAGACTCCGGACCCATTCACTATCCCCACATCAAAAGACATCGAGGTCAGCTTACGGCTCACAGCCGCTAGGCCCGAGGGCGGCGTTTCGCGTCCTGTTTCCTGATTGGTCAACCGGATCAGTACTGAAGTCTTTGTGATCTGTGTATTGTGTATTTATAATCATTTCCCACACACTGTACTCATTAGCACTGAAGATGCCTAACTGTTAGACGAAAGCTCTGCATAGAAATTAAGAAGATAATTCCCATGCCTTTACCTATACCACCAATGCTATTTGGCCAGGTAGTTAGAGAACTTAGCACGACACAGCGCGCCAGCATAAGAAAAGTCGAGAATATCAGCAAAAAAGTCGTGAACGCAGAAGCTGCTGCAAATTTTAATGACATTTGCCTAAAAGAGGATCTGCTGCCCAACTATAGCAATATATATATATATATATATATATATATATATATATATATATATATATATATATATTGATAAGTATTTTAGACAAATTATTTGGATGATGGAGAACATAAACACAGGGGAAGGCTCGGAACCCTAAACACTCTAAAGTTTCGTTCGCGTAGAACTTCTTCAGAGTGTGTATGTAGAACTGCAATTGAAGTTTATGTACTAAATCTAATTACCTTTTCGGACACTTGGGAAAGGTCGTTTTTCTGGCGTGTTTTAGAATTAAAATACTAGTTTGTTTAGCTAAATTGAAACCCTCCTCGATGATTCGATGAATTATTAGTTGAAATATATGGTGATTCAACAATTCTTCTAGTGAATTTATCAAAACCTAGTATTTTAATTCTAAAACACGCCAATAAAAAGACCTTTCCCAAGTGTCCGAAAAGGTATTTAGATTTAGTACATAAACTTCAATTGCAGTTCTACATACACTCTCTGAAGAAGTTCTACTCGAACAAAACGTTAAAGTGTTTAGGGTTCCGAGCCTTCCCTGTGTTTATGTTCTCCATCCTCCAAATAATATATATATATATATATATATATATATATATATATATATATATACATATATATATATATATATATATGTATATATATATATACATATATATATACAAACCTTTTGCTTTACTTCTCTTTTCTTTTCTTTGTACCTCTCATATGACTCCCTCGTCCTATTTTGTAAAGAGGAGAGCAGATGTGAAATGGGGTAAGAGTTTGACAGAAAATTTTGAAAGTAATAAAAAGATGTTTTGGAAAGAAATTAAGAGAGGAAGAGGAGGCGAATCAAGTAGAGAAAAAAAGGTAAGAGGTGCAGATGGAGAGATGATAGTGGAAGAGAGGGCAGTAAGGGGAAGATGGGCAGAATATTTTAGGAAGTTGCTAAATGTGAAGGAGGATAGGGAAGGAAAGATAGCTGCAGAGGGAAGTGCGAAGAAAATGAGAGTGATGAATGAGGAGAAATAAAGAAGGACGAGGTGAAGGCAGTTGTTAAGATGATGAAAGCAGGTAAGGCACCTGGTCTTGATGGATGCCATGCGGAATGTCTGAAAAAGGGAGGTACAGGGATGGTGCACTGTTTGGTGAGGTTATTTAATGTTTGTTGGAGATAGGGTAGAGTGCCGGAGGACTAGAGGAGTGCCTGTATAGTTCCTCTTTACAAGGGAAAAGGGGACAAGTGTGAATGTAGTAGTTTCAGAGGGATTAGCTTGTTGAGTGTAGTTGGGAGGGCTTATGGGAGGATCTTGATTGAGAGGATTAGGAGAGGAACAGAAGAAGTAATTGGTGAGGAACAGTGTGGATTTAGGACAGGTAGAGGTTGTGTAGATCAGATCTTTGTGGTAAGACAGA
>NC_134814.1:28259744-28267244 GCF_046742065.1 Oratosquilla oratoria | reverse complement strand
GAATAAATGAATTTTTGTAAATTTCATTGAAATCCTGACTTCTAGGCAATGGGAATATTTCTGTCACTGAAAATCCTGACGTGATACAGCAAAACGGTTATGATTTTTGAAATCAGCGTACCCAAATTAGTCTAAATCACATTACACATCTCCAGTAAAAAAAAATTGTTGGTGGGCTTGGGCCTTGTGTAAAACAGAAATTGGGTTCGCAGATTAGTGATCTTTCCTATCCTCGGGAATCAGTTCGATTCCCGGTTTCAAGGCTTTCACAGTATCTGTTGGTGTAGCGGGTGAAGGCTCTGTGAAGGTGATCTTACGGGTGGCCGAAAGCAGTGGGTTCGAATCCTGAATGCGACTTTCACAAAAATGATCGGATATATATATCCGATCATTTTTGTGATCACTAATCTGCGAACCCAATTCCTGTTTTACACAAGGCCCAAGCCCACCAGTTGGCAAGGGGTAAGGATCGGAAGGAATCTCTTTCACGCTTTTCGCCATTGTAACTATGAGAGAAATTTGCTAGTAACAGCGACATCAATCGGATAATTTTTATGTCTACAAATGCGTAAGTCACCATTGACTGGTAGATAGAGGTACACAAGTATGTTAGATAGAGGTGTAGGTGGCGATAATTTAATTTATGAGTTGAATTCTTGGTAAAAAATAGCCGGGAAGGAGTTACATAATCTCGTTCCTCGTCTAAAGTTTATAGACAACCGTTGGGAACCAGATTTTATTGCTGTATTATGTTGATCGATCAATATGTAAACTAAGCCAGTCATGCATCAATATCGTGATTGTTTGAGTAAGCGGTATTGTTTAAGACGGTTGTAGCAGTCTTTTTATTTGGTGAAAAGGCGGAGGAGGAGAAATTTCTATTGGTTCACAGGAGTAAAGTCACGCCCTTAAGGGAGGCACTTAGAAGTAAGAGTAAAGATCATTGGACAGGGGAAGTCTTGACGTCAGTACAAGGTGGCTTAGTGAGTAAATTGAGGATTCTAGTCGGGAGTCCCTTGGTGTAAATTGACTAGCCAAGTGCAATATTATTCGGGAAGAAAAGAAGACGTTTACCACCGTTTAATTCACCCTCGTAAGTAACATTATCTACTTCCTACAGAAGTACGCAAGACAGTGATGACAAGGAAGTTGAAAGTGAAAGAAGAAATACAAAACCATAGAAGGGAACAGTAAACCAATCTACAGTACACTCAACCAAAACCACAACCACAACCGCAACCGCAACCACAACCACAACCACAACCACAACCACAACCACAACCACAACCACAACCACAACCACAACCACAACCACAACCACAACCATAACCATAACCACAACCACAACCACAACCACAACCACAACCACAACCACAACCACAACCACAACCACAACCACAAACAAAAACATAACCACAAACAAAAACACAACCACAAACAAAAACACAACCACAACCACAACTACAACCACAACCACTACGACGCAGTGCACGCAACCACGCAGTCACACGCATGCTGACTCCAAGGGACGAACGAGTGAACGAAAGAGGTCTACATCGAGCTACTACTACGGGTGAACGAGAGAGGCTTACAACGAGATTCTACTACGAGGAACAAGAGGACGAGCTATTACTACGGGTGAACGAATGACTACGAGAAAGGCTAGAAAGACATGGTTAATGTACGTAGAGGAATCCTACGAGGAGGTAGTCGATTCAATTCTATTTTAAATACACTGAAGGTATGACTACAGGTGGTATTTTGAGGGACGAGGTTCATACCTCGAATGTCAATATTCCCCAATTCACAGGTGATGAAAACACCTTGGGAGTTAATAGGTTTTTCAGTTTGATCGACACTTTAATTGTCACTTAAAACATAACAGATGAAAAACGGGAAAATAGACATTTGAAAAGAGAATGTAGATCCTGAGAAGGGTAGAGCTAGGCTTATCATAAATTTCCAGTAAATGGAAGATATCAACCAACATGAAGGTTACAAGAAGGCATTCATTACATATTTTAAGTCAAAGTGTGATCAGGATCCTATCAGGACTTTGATGAGAATGATAAAGAAAGTAAAAACCAGTGAATCAGACACAGAATATTTAGTAAAATTAGACATATGGTCTAAGGACATGAATTATATGTTGAAATATTCAGATTAGATAGAAAAATTTAGTAACAAAATGAAAGTTTTTCATGTAACAAAATTAATTGTCTTCCCATTGTTATCAAATAAATCTGACGAAATAACGGCAAAAAATCTCTATAAAAATATCAAACAAAAAAACTTCTTCTTCAAGGTTATAATGAATCTAAAACAATTAGTCTATATGTGATGATAGTGGGAATGCAACAACAGATAGAAACTAGGAACTCTAGAAGTGATTATATATATATATATATGTTGAGACATTCTGACAGGTTGATGTAAGCGGAATAGGAAACACAGGAGTCTTGGTCTTGAGTTTATTCCTGACTAGTTTCGCAGGTATGCTTTTTCAAAGCATACCTGCGAAACTAGTCAGGAATAAACTCAAGACCAAGACTCCTGTGTTTCCTATTCCGCTTACATCATATATATATATATATATATATATATATATATATATATATATGTATATATATATATATATATATATATATATACAACCTGGAAGTTAATCTCACCCCACGAGGGACTAAGTCGACTGCTAACTGCCGTCCTAACTTAAGTTTACGGTACTTCAGTTGGTAGAGCATCGGCTTTACTCCTCGCAAGTCTCGGTTCGAGTCCTGGGACGACTGTCGGAATTATTTGATTGACATCGCCGTGACTGGTGATTCTATTCAGGTATTACAATGACGAAAGTTCATCAAAGATACGTATCAGCTTAACCATGAGCTATGAATTGGGCTTAGTTTTCCGTAAGATTTAGTTGAGACGGCAGTTAGTAGTCGACTTGTTCCCTCTGGGAGTGAGATTAACTCCCAGTTTGGAGAATTTTTGAGTCTCGGTAGCTCAGTTGGTAAAGCGTCGGCTTTTCTTCTCGCAAGCGTCAGATCAAGTCTTGGGACGACTGTCGAAATTATTTGATTGACATCGCCGTGACTGGTGATGCTATTCAGGTATTACAACGACGAAAGTTTATTAAGGATACGTACCAGCTTAACCACGTGCTATGGGTTGGGCTTAGTTCTCCGTAAAATTAAGTTAGGATGGCAGTTAGCAATCGACTTAGTCCCTCGGGGAGTGAGACTCCCAGGTTGGAGAATTTTAGAGTCGGTAGCTCAGTTGGTAGAGCGTTGACTTTGTTTCTCGCAAGCTCGTAAGCCTCGGATCGAGTCCTGGGATGACTGTCGGAATTATATATATATATATATATATATATATATATATATATATATATATATATATATATATATATATATGTGTGTGTGTGTGTGTGTGTGTGTGTGTGTGTGTGTGTGTGTGTGTGTGTGTGTGTGTGTGTGTGTGTGTGTACATACATATATGCTCGTCTTCGGGCAACTTGGTGATCCATAGCGGTTTTGAAACGTCTCGCCATGTCTGCCTGTCCTGTGCCACCTCCTTCCATTTTCTTGGTTCTATTCTGCATACCTGTACATCTTCTTCAATGCATACCCTCCAGTCTTTTCTAGGTCGTCCAAGCTGTCGTCTTCCACGCACTCTACTATTAACCGCTTTCCTTGGCCATCTATCTTTTTGCGGTCCTTGCAACACAGATGAAGTCGAACAAGTCAGCAAAGGGATCAGAAGTAGAAATATAGGTAAGAGGAACTCAATAGAAAGTGGAGATAATTTTTTTTTCTTTATGGATTTAATGAGGGAGGAGACGAGAACCTCCCCCGATTAGCAAGTCTTGAGGACTACAGGAATAGGAGATAAGTAAGAAAAGGTAAACAAAGTATTAGAAATACTTCAAGAAGGTGAACAGAAAATATGGAAAGAAACTGAAGAAATATGTAAAGCAGGGAAATACAGTATAGACATGACCAGACCAATTAAGGTTAAATTCAGGTCACAAATGACAGCAGAGAATTTCTTACCAAAAACAGGGAAACTGGCAAAAAGTGATCAGTAAAACAGGTATGGATAAAAAGAGAGATGAATAAAGCGGAAAGAGAGGATGAGAAAACAAAAAGAATCGAAGCTAAAGAAAAAACGAGAACAGAACAGAGTCAGACAAAGAGAAATTCTATTGGAGTGTAGTGGAAATGAAACTGAGGAAATGGTTTATAGTAGAGAAAAACAGAAGAAAAAAAAATGGAGGTATCGGATAATTAAAAGTGTCCTTCACAAACATAGATGGATTAATAACAGGCTTGGATGAACCGAATGTTTACCTGAAGTAAAAAAGAACCTGACATAATGAAAATTGTGGAGATAAAATTGAGAGGTCCATTACCACCTAACAGTGTAGAACATGGTGTATATAATTATTGAATTAGAAATAGAGAGGTAAAACAAAGGGGGTGGAGTCATGTTCCTGACTAAGAAGGATATAAATGTGAGGAATGTTACATTTGGAAAAAATAGAGTGGAGATGATTATGATGGAAATATGGAGAGGTAAAACAAAGTGGTGGAGTTATGTTCCTGACTAAGAAAAATATAGATGTGAGGAATGTTACATATGAGAAGAATAGAGCGGAGATTATTTAATGGAAATAGAGGACAGGGACAAGAAGAACAGGAAGTTTGTGGTAAATTATGTGCCTCCTAAAACGGCTTCGTGGGAAGAGAGAAAACACAAGAGTATGTTAGAAGACACAAGGATGACACTAAATAAAATAATGTAAGATGGAGGAAGAATAGTTATAATGGGTAACTTTAATTGCAAAGAAATCTGCTGGGAGGAGATGACAGTGAAGGGTGGAGACGACCTATGGGGAAATGTACTACTTGATATGATTAGAGAACAGGGATGACACTAAATAAAATAATGTAAGATGGAGGAAGAATAGTTATAATGGGTGACTTTAATTGCAAAGAAATCTGCTGGGAGGAGATGACAGTGAAGGGTGGAGACGACCCATGGGGAAATGTACTACTTGATATGATTAGAGAACAATGATGACACTAAATAAAATAATGTAAGATGGAGGAAGAATAGTTATAATGGGTGACTTTAATTGCAAAGAAATCTGCTGGGAGGAGATGACAGTGAAGGGTGGAGACTACCTATGGGGAAATGTACTACTTGATATGATTAGAGAACAAGGATGACACTAAATAAAATAATGTAAGATGGAGGAAGAATAGTTATAATGGGTGACTTTAATTGCAAAGAAATCTGCTGGGAGGAGATGACAGTGAAGGGTGGAGACGACCTATGGGGAAATGTACTACTTGATATGATTAGAGAACATACAATGACATAATGGATACAAGAGAATACTAGTTATAGAAATGAGGAAGAGCCATCGAGTCTAGACCTAATAATCACATCAGAACCTGAAATAGTGGACGAGATTGAATATAAGACACCAATAAGTAAAGGTGACCACATATTGGTTGGACTGGTACTAAATGAAGAGAAATACATAGGGAAAAATGACAATATAGGAAGGAAAGAATGATGTATGGAAAAAAATGATGAAATTATTTTTTTTTTTTTCAAAAAGCAGACTGGGAAAGAATATACAAAGAGGAAACAAAAATAGAAGAGAAATGGCAAATCTTGACAAAAATTTATAGGGAAGGAGTAGAAAATATGTTCCAAGACAATGTTAGTACAACAAAAGATGTAGCGAGTTAAAAGATAAAAGCGATAAAGCTTGGATATAATGGAGGAGAGAAAAAAAGAAGAAATATATATATACTGGTTATTGAAATGAATATGTACAAATGCGCAGGGAAGAAAAGAGAAAATACTAAAAGGATGGCATAGAAAAATGTAAAGATCGTCCAAAACTATTTTATAGATTTGTAAACAACAAACTGAAAAAACAAACACGAATTAGTGAAACTACGACAAGAAGGAATAGAATACACAGAGGAAATAGAAATGGCAAATGTTATGAACAAGCATTTTAAATCAGTGTTTACTAGAGAGAACATAAAACTTAGAGATGTCGAGTGGGAGGGACCCCCCCCCCCCATGAAAGAGATAGAAGTAACAAAGAATGAGATACGTCAGGAGCTTCAGCTTACAGATTGGGAGGCAAAATTAAACGAAAGACCTGTAGATCAGATGTGGGAAATATTTCAAAATACGCTCACTAAGATGATTCATACTTACATTCCTTTTAAGGACAGACGTCCCCCAAATCAGGCTCGCCCAAAGGGGCTCGACAAAGAAACTGAAAAAAGTATTGCTAAAAAGAGACAGGCTTATAAGAAATATAAGTGCTCGGGTGCATCTAATGACTATGAAAATTATGTATCAATACAGAGAGATTTAAAAAAGACAATAAGAAAAAGAAAACGACAATACGAAATGAACATCGCTGATAAATCCAAAGAGAATCCCAAAGAATTCTATAGTTACATTAGAGATAAGAAGGTTGTTAGGAATCACATTGGTCCACTATTCTCTGCTGACGGTCAACTTGAATATTCAAATGAAGGAATGTGTAATATCCTAAACAATTATTTTAGCTCGGTATTTGTAAACGAAACACCTCAAAGTAAACTCCAAACTAAAACCTGTGAAAAGTCTAGGGTAAACTTACTCACTACGGTAAATATAACAAAAGAAAAAATTAAAAGGTGTATAAACTCAAAGTTAATAAAACACCAGGGCCTGACGGTTGGCATCCAAGAATCTTAAAGGAAATGAAAAATGAGATTGTTGTTCCATTAGAAATTATTTTCAAGAAATCCATCATATCCGGAGATGTCCCAAGAGAATGGAAGCTAGCTAACGTTACTCCCATATTCAAAAAAGGTGACAAAAAGAAACCAAATAACTATAGGTCTATAAGTTTGACGTCAATCGTAGGAAAAATAATGGAAACTATCATCAGAAATGCTATCGAACATCATTTAGAAAGTAACCGTTTGGTAAATGATAGCCAGCATGGTTTAAGACGGAAACGTTCTTGCGTGACCAACTTACTCGAATTCTACAACACAGTTATCTCGAATTATGACAAAAGAAACAATATAGATTTAATATATCTAGACTTTGCAAAAGCTTTTGATACCGTCCCACACGAAAGACTACTTACTAAATTAGCTTTACACGGAATAAGTGGTAGCCTATTAGGTTGGACTAGTAATTGGTTGAATGGTCGAAAACAGAGAGTTGTTTTAAATGGAAAAACTTCTAGATGGAAAATTTTTACGAGTGGAGTTCCTCAGGGTTCCGTTCTTGGGCCACTTCTATTCATAGTATATATAAATGATATAGACCATGGACTAAAATCTACTGTTTCCAAATTTGCTGATGATACAAAACTGTGCGGAATGGCAAATGATCACTTAAACCAATTAGATATTCAAGAAGATTTAGATAAATTACAGAAATGGTCTGAAAAGTGGCTAATGAAAT
>NC_134814.1:28242244-28254744 GCF_046742065.1 Oratosquilla oratoria | reverse complement strand
CATTAGCGGTGGACAAAAATCACCAAGGTCCATGCAACGCCGGACATGTGACCTGAGCCACCAAGATCCGAGCATGCGTGCCGGGCATGTGACCTGAGCCCCCGTCCCTTCTTGCTACCTCACTGTTTCATTATAAATACACATTGTTCTCTACTTTGTAACTCATATCTGCTGAAGAGGATCACAGTAAGTGATCGAAATATACAGATCTCTATATCTTCGCTTATTCTTCTCCGAAAGTGGGTCATCAGTATTATATATATATATATATATATATATATATATATATATATACACATATATATGTATATATATACATATATATATATATACAGTATATATATATATATATATATATATATATATATATATATATATACATACATAAACTAAAGGCTTTTTCCCCCTTACACGGGAGGTAGCCAAGAAAGAAAAAGGCATAGAAACCACTCCCACCCATTTCATTCCCTACATATTCCACTCCCCTCCAATCTCCTCCCTCCCTCTTATCCTAACACCTCCTGGATGACAGGTCATCCCTGCATCCTGTCTACTGCCCTGGGTCAGAAGCAGTGTCGCAAGACACAGCACATCCACAGCAAGGCTGCTTCGTAAATTCGGCGACCCACCCTTTCTCCGTCCCCTCATGCAGAAAAAGAGAAAACGGGGAGAAATCCCTTCGGGCTGCATCAAATTTTTTCTCATACATACTTCCCCACCTCCCATCCCCCAACCCACTCCCCTTAATGCATCACAGCATCATCCATACACAACCCTTCTCCATTCAACTCTATCTTCTGTCCTCTCCCGTCCTTCCTCAACAAACATTCCTCTCTTTTGTAATGCCCCTTTCACACTTTCCATCCGTCTCATCCTAGGACGCCCCCTCATATTCCTTCCTTCCACCTCTGCCTTCATCACCTCTTTTACTCTTTGTTCACTCATTCTTTCCATGTGTCCAAACCATCCTAATCCTCTTTCATAAACCCTATCTCCCAGCTCCCTTTCCACCCCTGTTCTCCTCCTCACCTCTTCATTTCTCACTCTATCTAGTCTAGTATCACCTATCATAGTTCTCAGACATTTCATCTCAAACGCATTCAAACTCCTTCTCTCTTCCTCTCATATGTTCCATGTTTTTCCCCGTACAGTGCTGTTGACACAATCACTCTTTCATATAACCTCCTCTTAACATCCATTCACAGATGTCTATTTCTCATTACACTTTTTAATCCAGCAAGGCATTTACTCGCATCTCTCAATCTACATTCTACCTCCACCTCCACTCCTCCCTTTCCTGCCACGTTCGCATCCAAGTATCTAAAACTATCCACTTCCTCCAGTCTCACCCTTAATGCTCACTTCCAGCCTTCTGTCACTCTCTCACCTTGTACATCTCATCACTTTATTTCTGCTTCCTTCTTTCACATACCTTCTCAAACTCTGTCACTAACTTCCTCAATCCCTCCTCTGATCCTGCCACAAGCGCAGTGTCGTCAGTAAACAACAACAGGCTTATTTCCCACTTTTCTCCATTTTCTTTAACAATCTCCAGCCCCTGACCCACTTCCCTTGCACCTACCTCTCGCAATACCCCATCCATGTATAGATTGAACAGCTAGGGTACACATCCCTGACGAAGCCCCACCTTTACCTCAAACGATCACTCTCTCTATTTCTAATCCTAACACAAGATCTACTCTCGTAAATACTCTTGACTGCTCTTAACAGCTTTCCTTCTATCCCATATATCTGCAGTACCTCACACAGTGCCTTCCTGTCTACCCTGACGTAAGCATTTTCTACATCCATAGAATCCACAAAAACATCCTTATCTTTCCCTATAGCTTTCTTTCATATCTGTCTTGACCTACTAGCCTCAACCTCTTCCTAACATTCGGAAGTTTTCATTGATTTTTACCTTTCATAATCTCCTTATCATACATCTCGGTACTGTCCTTGCCCACTCCTCGACTCTGCTCTTCTCGCTTTATTTATCTCCATCCACCACCTTATTTCGTATTCCGATTTTTTCCTTTTCTCCCATTACCTTGTCTTATCTCTAGATCTCCTTCCTCTTATCAATTTTTCTTCTCCATCTAACTGATGCTCTTATTCTTGTTTTATGTTTTCAGTACAATCATTAATCCTCTCCTGACATTCCAATACCAATCAATCCCTTTCTCTCCCTCTTTCTCCTTCTATTTATGCTCCTCCTTCTTGTTCTTTACCCCCATCCGCCTCCTCATCATCCTCATCTTCCTTTTCCTCTTCTCCTCCTAATTCATCTCTTCTTTCTATTCCTCCTCTTACTTCTTTTCCACCACCTCCTCCTGCTTCTGGTCCTTCATTTACTCCTCTTCCCCTCTTCCTGTTTTCTCTTTCTCCTCTTCATTTTTCTTTACTCCTCCTCTTCCTCCTCCTCCTCCTCCTCCTCCTCCTCCTCCTCCTCCTCCTCCTCCTCCTCCTCTTCCTTCTCCTCCTCCTGCTCCTCCTCCTCCTCCTCCTCCTTTCTCTCTCTCCTTTCTCTTTCTCCTTCTCTTCCACGTTCTCCTTTACCTTCTTCCCCTTCCTCCTTCTCCTCCTCCTCTCCTCCTTCTCCTTCTCTTCCTCCTCCTCCTCCTCCTCCTCCTCCTCCTCCTCCTTTCTCTTCCTCCTCCTCCTAATCCTCACCCTCTTTCTTTTTCTCCTTTCCTTTCTCCTCCTCCCTGTCCTTCTCCTGTTCCTCATTCTCTTTTCCTTTCCTACTTCTAACCATCATCCTACTCATCCTCTTCTATCTCCTGTTCTTTCTTGTACTCTTCATCTGTATTCTCTTCAATCTTCCCCTTGCTTTGAATTCCTCTTTTTCCTCCATTTACTGTTTTTTTTTCATTCCTCTTCATGCTCCTCTTCCTTTTGTCCTTCTTTTCCTTCTCTTCCTTTTCTTCTTCTTTTTTCCTTTCTCTTACTCTTACTCTTCCTCTTTCTCTTCCTCTTCCCTTCCACTTCCTTTCCCATTTCCTCGTCCTCTTCCTCTTCTTTTTCCTCTTCCTCTTCTTTTTTCTCTTCCTCTTCTTTTTCCTCTTCCTCTTCCTATTCCTCTTCCCCTTCCTCTTCCTTTTCCTCTACCTCTTCCTTTTCCTCTACCTCTTCCTTTTCCTCTTCCTCTTCCTAATCCTCTTTCTCTTCTTCTTCCTATTCCTATTACTCTTTCTTTGCCTCTACATTTTCCTCTTCCTGCTTCTCCTTCTGCTCTCCCTCTTCCTCTTTCTCTCCTCTTCCCGTTCCCCTTACCTCTCCTCTTACCAAATTCCCCTCTAGTTCCCCTTCCCTCTCCTCTTCTCCTCCTCTTCTCCTTCTCATTCCGTTTCTCTTTCCCCTTTCAATCCCACTTCCCCTTTCCCTTTCCTCTTCCTCTTCCTTTTCCTTCTCTCTTTCCTCTTTCTCTTCCCCTTTTCCTCTTCTCTTCCCCTTCCCCTTCCCCTTCCCCTTCATCCCCTTCCCCCTTCCCCTTTCCCCTCCCTTCTTCCCCTTCCCTCTTCCCCTTCCCCCTTCCCCTTCCCCCTTCCCCTTCTCTTCCCCGTCCCCTTCCCCTTCCTCTTCTTCTTTCCCTTCCCTTTCACCTTCACCTTCCCGTTCCCCTTCCACTTCCCCTTCCCCTTCCCCCTTCCTTCCCTCTTTCCCTTTCCCCTCCCCTTCCCTTCCCCTTCCCTTCCTCTTCCCTTTCCCCTTCCCCTTCCCTTCTCCTTCCCCCTCCCCCTCCCCCTCCCCTTCCCCTTCCCTTCCCCTTCCCTTTCCCCCTCCCCTTCTCCTTCCCCTTCACCTTCCCTTCTCCTTCCCTTTCCCCTTCCCCTTCCCCTTTCCCTTCCCCTTCCCCTTCCTCTTCCCTTTCTCCTCCTTTCTCTTTTTCCTACCCCCTTCCCTTTCCCCTTTCCCTTTCCCTTTTCCTTTCTATTTCCGTTCCGCTTCCCCTTCCCCTTCCCCTTCCCCTTCCCCTTCCCCTTCCCCTTCCCCTTCCCCTTCCCCTTCCCCTACCCCTTCCCCTTCCCCTTCCCCTTCACCTTCACCTTCACCTTCCCCTTCCCCTTCACCTTCTCCTTCCTTTTCCCCTTCCCCTTCCCCTTCCCCTTCCCCTTCCCCTTCCCCTTCCCCTTCCCCTTCCCCTTCCCCTTCCCCTTTCCCTTCCCCTTTCTCTTCCCCTTCCCATTCCACTTACCCTTCCACTGTCCCTTCCTCTTCCCCTTCTTTTTCTCCTTCCCCTTCCCCTTCCCCTTTCCCTTTTCCCTTTTCCCATCACTTTCCCTTTTCCTTTTCCCTTTCTCCTTCCCCTTCCCCTTCCCCTTCCCCTTCCCCTTCCCCTTCCCCTTCCCCTTCCCCTTCCCCTTCCCCTTCCCCTTCCCCTTCCCCTTCCCCTTCCCCTTCCCCTTCCCCTTCCCCTTCCCCTTCCTCCTTCCCCTTCCCCTTCCCCTTCCCCTTCCCCTTCCCCTTCCCCTTACCCATTCCCCTTCCCCTTCCCCTTCCCCATCCCCATCCCCTTCCCCTTCCCCTTCCCCTTCCCCTTCCCCTTCCCATTCCCATTCCCCTTCTCATTCCGCTTCTCTTTCCCCTTTCAATCCCACTTCCCCTTTCCCTTTCCTCTTCCTCTTCCTTTTCCTTCTCTCTTTCCTCTTTCTCTTCCCCTTTTCCTCTTCTCTTCCCCTTCCCCTTCCCCTCCCCCCTTCCCCTTCCCCTTCCCCTTCCCCTTCCCCTTCCCCTTCCCCTTCCCCTTCCCCTTCCCCTTCCCCTTCCCCTTCCCCTTCCCCTTCCCCTTCTCCTTCCCCTTCCCCTTTTCCTTTCCATTCCCCTTCCCCTTCCCCTTTCTCCTTCACCTTCTCCTTCTCCTTCCCTTTCCCCTTCCCCTTCCCCTTTCCCTTCCCCTTCCCCTTCCTCTTCCCTTCCTCCTCCTTTCTCTTTTTCCTTCCCCCTTCCCTTTCCCCTTTCCCTTTCCCTTTTCCTTTCTATTTCCGTTACGCTTCCCCTTTCCCTTCCCCTTCCCCTTCCCCTTCCCCTTCCCCTTCCCCTTCCCCTTCCCCTTCCCCCTTGCACCTTCCCCTTCCCCTTCCCCTTCCCCACCTTCCCCTTGCCCCTTCCCCTTCCCCTACCCCTTCCCCTTCCCCTTCCCCTTCCCCTTCCCCTTCCCCTTCACCTTCACCTTCCCCTTCCCCTTCACCTTCTCCTTCCTTTTCCCCTTCGCCTTCCCCTTCACCTTCCCCTTCTCCTTCCCCATCCCCATCCCCTTCCCCTTCCCCTTCCCCTTCCCCTTCCCCTTCCCCTTCCCCTTCCCCTTCCCCTTCCCCTTCCCCTTCCCCTTCCCCTTCCCCTTCCCCTTCCCCTTCCCCTTCCCCTTCCCCTTCCCTTTCCCCTTCCCCTTCCCCTTCCCCTGCCCCTGCCCCTGCCCCTTCCCTTTCCTCTTCCCCGTCTCCCTCCCCTTCCTCTTCCCCTTCCCCTTCCCCTTTCCCTTCCCCTTCCCCTTCCCCTTCCCCTTCCCCTTCCCCTTCCCCTTCCCCTTCCCCTTCCCCTTCCTTTCCCTTTCCCCTTCCACTTCCACTTCCCCTTCCACTTACCCTTCTACTTCCACTTCCACATCCCCTTCCCCTTCCCCTTCCCCTTCCCCTTCCCCTTCCCCTTCCCCTTCCCCTTCCCCTTCCCCTTCCCCTTCCCCTTCCCCTTCCCCTTCCCCTTCCCCTTCCCCTTCCCCTTTCCCTTCCCCTTTCTCTTCCCCTTCCCATTCCACTTACCCTTCCACTGTCCCTTCCTCTTCCCCTTCTTTTTCTCCTTCCCCTTCCTCTTCCCCTTTCCCTTTTCCCTTTTCCCATCACTTTCCCTTTCCCTTTTCCCTTTCCCCTTCCCCTTCCCCTTCCCCTTCCCCTCCCCTTCCCCTTCCCCGCCTCCCCTTCCCCTTCCCCTCCCCTTCCCCTTCCCCTTCCCCTTCCCTTCCCCTTCCCCTTCCCCTTCCCCATCCCCTTCCCCTTCCCCATCCCCTTCCCCTTCCCCTTCCCCTTCCCCTTCCCCTTCCCATTCCCATTCCCATTCCCCTTCCCCTTTCCTTCCCCTTCCCTAAAACTACCCCTTCCACTTCCTCCTCATCTTTGCTTTCGTCTTCCTCTTTCACATATCCTATTTCTTTTAATCTTCCCTTTCTTTTTCTCTTCCCCTTCCCCTTCCCCTTCCCCTTCCCCTTCCCCTTCCCCTTCCCCTTCCCCTTCCCCTTCCCCTTCCCCTTCCCCTTCCCCTTCCCCTTCCCCTTCCCCTTCCCCTTCCCCTTCCCCTTCCCCTTCCCCTTCCCCTTCCCCCTCCCCTTCCCCTTCCCCTTCCCCTTCCCCCTTCCCCTTTCCCTACCCCTTTCCCTTCCCCTTTCTCTTCCCCTTCCCCTTCCCCTTCCCCTTACCCTTACACTGTCCCTTCCCCTTCTTTTTCTCATTCCCCTTTCCCTTTTCCCTTTTCCCATCCCCTTCCCTTTCCCCTTCCCCTTCCCCTTCCCCTTCCCCTTCCCCTTCCCCTTCCCCTTCCCCTTCCCCTTCCCCTTCCCCTTCCCCTTTCCTTCCCCTTCCCTAAAACTACCCCTTCCACTTCCTCCTCATCTTTGCTTTCGTCTTCCTCTTTCACATATCCTATTTCTTTTAATCTTCCCTTTCTTTTTCTCTTCTCCTTCCCCTTCCCCTTCCACTTCCCCTTCCCCCTCCCCTTCCCCTTCCCCTTCCCTTTCTGCTTCCCCTTCCCCTTCCCCTTCCCGTTCCCCTTCCACTTCCACTTCCCCTTCCCCTTCCCCCTCCCTATGCCTTCCTCTTCCCTTCTCCCTTCCCTTTTCACCTTTCCTTTTCCCTTCCCATTTCCCTTCCCCTTCCCCTACCCCTTCCCCTTCCCTTTCCCCTTCCCCTTCCCCTTCCCCTTCCCCTTCCCCTTCCCCTTCCCCTTCCCCTTCCCCTTCCCCTTCCCCTTCCCCTTCCCCTTCCCCTTCCCTTCCCCTTCCCCTTCCCCTTCCCCTTCCCCTTCCCCTTCCATTCCCCTTCCCCTTCCCACTCCCCTTCCCCTTCCCCTTCCCCTTCCCCTTCCTCTTCCCCATCCCCTTTACCTTCCCCTCCCCTTCCCCTTCCCCTTCCCCTTTCCCTTCCACTTTCCCTTCCCCTTCCCTTCCCTTCCCTTCCCCTTCCCCTTCCCCTTCCCCTTCCCCTTCCCCTTCCCCTTCCCCTTACCATTCCCCTTACCATTCCAATGTCCGTTCCCCTTCCCCTTTCCCTTTTCCCCTTCCCCTTCCCCTTCCCCTTCCCCTTCCCCTTCCTCTTCCTTTTCCTCCTCCTCCTTCTCCTTCTCCTCTTCCCCTTCCTCTTTCTATTCTCTTTCCGTTCCCTTTACCTCTCCTCTTACCATTTTCCCCTGTAATTCCCGTTCCCCTTCTTTTCCCCTTCTCCTTCTCTTATCCCTTCTCTTTCCCTTTCACTCCCACTTCCCCTTCCCTCTCTTCATCCTCTTCCTTTTCCTCCTCTTTTCCCCATCTTCTTCTTCCCCTTTCCTCTTACCTTTCCCCATCCCCTTCCCTTCCCCTTCCGTTCCCCTTCCCTTCCCCTTCCACTTCCCCATCTCTTTCCCCTTCCCCTTCTCCATCCCCTTCTCTTTCCCTTCCCCTTCCTCTTTCCCTTCCACTTTCCCTTCCCCTTCCCTTCCCCTTCCCCTTCCCCTTCCCCTTACCATTCCAATATCCCTTCCCCTTTCCCTTTTCCCCTTCCCCTTCCCCTTCCCCTTCCTCTTCCCCTTCCCCTTCCCCTTCCCCTTCCCCTTCCCCTTCCCCTTCCCCTTCCCCTTCCCTTTCCCTTTCTCCTTCCCCTTCCCCTTTCCAATTCCCCTTTCCTTCCCCTTCCCTAAAACTTCCCCTTCCACTTCCTTCTCATCTTTGCTTTCGTCTTTCTCTTTCACATATCCTATTTCTTTTAATCTTCCCTTTCTTTTTCTCTTCTCCTTCCTCTTTCTCATCCTATTCCCTTCCTCTACCTTTCCCCTTCGCTCTTCCTCTCCCTCTTCTTCTTCCTCTTCCTCTTCCTTTTCTTCTTCCTTTTGCTCTTCCTCTTCCTCTTTCTATTCCGCTTTCTTTGCCTTTTCCTTTTCCTCCTCCTCCTTCTCCTTCTCCTCTTCCCCTTTCTCTTTCTATTCTCTTCCCGTTCCCTTTACCTCTCCTCTTACCATTTTCCCCTGTAATTCCCATTCCTCTTCTTTTCCCCTTCTCCTTCTCTTTTCCCTTCTCTTTCCCTTTTCACTCCCACTTCCCCTTCCCTCTCTTCATCCTCTTCCTTTTCCTCCTCTTTTTCCCCATCTTCTTCTTCCCCTTTCCTCTTACCTTTCCCCATCCCCTTCCCTTCCCCTTCCGTTCCCCTTCCCTTCCCCTTCCACTTCCCCATCTCTTTCCCCTTCCCCTTCTCCATCCCCTTCTCTTTCCCCTCCCCTTCCTCTTCCCTTTCCGCTTCCCCTTCCCCCTCCCTTCCCTTCTCCTTCCCCTTCCCCTTCCCCTATCCCTTCCTCTTCCCTTCCCCCTTCCCTTTTTCATCTTTCGCTTTCCCTTCCCATTTCCCTCCCCTTTCCCCTTCCCCTTCCCCTTCCCCTTCCCCTTCCCCTTCCCCTTCCCCTTCCCCTTCCCCTTCCCCTTCTTCCCCTTTCCCTTCCCCTTCCCTTCCCCTTCCCCTTCCCCTTCCCCTTACCTTCATGTCCCTTCCCCTTTCCCTTTTTTCCCCTTCCCTTACTTTCCCTTTTCCCCTTCCCCTTCTTCCCTTCTTTTTTTCCCCCTCCCCCTTCCCCTTCCCTTTCTTTTTCCCTTTTCCTTCCCTTTCCCTAAAACTTTCCTTTCCTTTTCCTCTTCTTTTTCTCTTTTCCTTCCTTTTTTTTCTACATATCTTATTTCTTTTTAATCTTTCCTTTCTTTTTTTCTATTCTTCCTCTTCTTTTCTCATTCCTATCCCTTCCTCTACCTTTCCCCCTTCGCTCTTTCTCCCTCCTTCTCGTTCTTCCTCTCCCTCTTTTTCTCCTCTTCCTCTTGCTCTTCCTCTTCCTCTTTCTATTCCGCTTTCTTTGCCTTTTCCTTTTCCTCTTCCTCCTTCTCCTTCTCCTCTTCCCCTTCCTCTTTCTATTCTCTTTCCCCTTCCCCTTCTCCATCCCCTTCTCTTTCCCTTCCCCTTCCTCTTCCCTTTCCGCTTCCCCTTCCCCCTCCCTTCCCTTCTCCTTCCCCTTCCCCTTCCCCTTCCTCTTCCCTTCCCCCTTCCCTTTTCATCTTTCGCTTTCCCTTCCCATTTCCCCTCCCCTTCCTCTTCCCCTTCCCCTTCCCCTTCCTCTTCCCCTTCCCCTTCCCCTTCCCCTTCCCCTTCCCCTTCCCCTTCCCCTTCCCCTTCCCCTTCCCCTTCCCCTTCCCCTTCCCCTTCCCCTTCCCCTTCCCCTTCCCCTTCCCCTTCCCCTTCCCCTTCCCCTTCCCTTCCCTTCCCCTTCCCTTCCCCTTCCCTTCCCCTTCCCCTTCCCCTCTTCCTCTTCCCCTTCCCCCCCTTCCCCTTCCCTTCCCCTTCCCCTTCCCCCTCCCCCTCCCCCCTTCCCTCCCCTCCCCTTCCCCTTCCCCCTTCCCTTCCCCTCCCTTCCCTCTCCCCCCTTTCCCCTTCTCCTTCCCCTTCCCCCTTCCCTTCCCTTCCCCATCCCCCTTCCCTCTCCCTTCCCCTTCCCCTTCCCCCATCCCTTCCCCTTCCCTTTTCATCTTTCGCTTTCCCTTCCCATTTCCCTTCCCCTTCCTCTTCCCCTTCCCCTTCCCCTTCCTCTTCCCCTTCCCCTTCCCCTTCCCCTTCCCCTTCCCCTTCCCCTTCCCCTTCCCCTTCCCCTTCCCCTTCCCCTTCGCCTTCGCCTTCCCCTTCGCCTGCGCCTTCGCCTTCCCCTTCCCCTTCCCCTTCCCCTTCCCCTTCCCCTTCCCCTTCCCTTTCCCTTTCCCTTTCCCTTTCCCTTTCCCATTCCCATTCACATTCACATTCACATTCACATTCACATTCACATTCACATTCACATTCACATTCACATTCACATTCACATTCACATTCACATTCACATTCACATTCACATTCCCCTTTCCCTTCCCCTTTCCCTTCCTCTTCTCCTTCCACTTCCCCTTCCTATTCCCTTCCACTCCCCCTTTCCACTTCCTCCTCATCTTTTCCTTCCTTTTCCTCTTTCACATATCCTTTTTCTTTTACTTTTCCTTTTCTATTTCTCATCTCCTTCCTCTTTCTCTTCCTCTTCCCTTCCTCTTCCTTTCCTCTTCCCTCTTCCTCTTCCTCTTCCTCTTCTTCTTCCTCTTCCTCTTCCTCTTTCTCTTCTTCTTCATCTTCTTCTTCCTCTTCCTCTTCCTCTTCCTCTTCCTCTTCTTCTTCCTCTTCCTCTTCCTCTTCCTCTTCTTCTTCCTCTTCCTCTTTATCTTTATCTTTATCTTCATCTTCATCTTCGTCTTCATCTTCATCTTCATCTTCATCTTCATCTTCATCATCCTATTCCTATTCCTCTTTCTCTGCCTCTTCCTTTTCCTCCTCCTCCTTCTCCTTCTGCTCTCCCCCTTCCTCTTTCTCTTCTCTTCCCGTTCCTCTTACTTCTCCACATACCATTTCCCCTCTACTTCCCCTTCCCCTTCTCTTCCTCTTCTCCTTCTCATTCTCCTTTTCTTTCCCCTTTCCCTCATACATCCCCTTCCCTATCCTCTTTCTCTTCTTTTTCCTCCTCTCTTTCCTCTTCCCTTCCCCTTCCCCTTCCCCTTCCCCTTCCCCCTCCTCTTCCCCTTCCCCTTTCTCTTCCCCTTCCCTTTCCCCTTCCCCTTTTTTTTCTCCTTCCTCTTCCCTTCCCCTTCCCCCCCTTCCCCTTCCCCTTATCCTTCTCCTTCGCCTTCCCCCTTCCCCTTCCCCTTCCCCTTCCCCTTCCCCTTCCCCTTCCCCTTCCCCTTCCCCTTCCCCTTCCCCTTCCCCTTCCCCTTCCCCTTCCCCTTCCCCTTCCCCTTCCTCCCCTTCCCCTTCCCCCTCCTCTTCCCCTTCCCCCTCCTCTTCCCCTTCCCCTTCCTCTTCCCCTTCCCTTTCCCCTTCCCCTTCTTTTTCTCCTTTCCCTTTCCCTTTCCCTTTCCCTTTCCCTTTCCCTTTCCCTTTCCCTTTCCCTTTCCCTTTCCCTTTCCCTTTCCCTTTCCCTTTCCCTTTCCCTTTCCCTTCCCCTTCCCCTTTCCCTTCCCCTTCTCCTTTCCCTTTCCCTTCCCTTCTCCTTCTCTTCCCAATTCCCTCCCCCTTCCCCTCCTCTTACCCTTCCCCTTCCCTTTCCCCTTCCCCTTCGCCTTCCCCTCCCCCTCCCCCTCCCCTCCCCCTTCCCCTTCCCCTACCCCTACCCCTTCCCCTTCCCCTTCCCCTTCCCCTTCCCCTTCCCTTCCACTTCCACTTCCACTTCCTCCTCATCTTTCTCTACTTCTTCCTCTTTCACATATCCTCTTTCTTTTACTCTTCCCTTTCTTTTTCTCTTCTCCTTCCTCTTTCCTTTTACCTTCCCTATCCACTTAACTTCCAACTTACCGTTTCTCTTCATCTTTTTCTTCTTCTTCCTTTACCTCATTGTCCTCTTTTTCTTCTCTCTCTTCTTCCTTATTTCCTTCCTATATCTCTTCCTCTTTCTCTACTTCTTCTCTTCCTCTTCCTCGTTCTACTTCTCCTCCTTGCTTTCTTCTCGTCTTTGTCTAGATCCACCTCGTCTATTTCTCTTTTGTCTTACCAATCTTTCATTGCTTTCCCCTCTATTATCTCATACCACCCCGCTTCATTCACCTTTTTCTTTCTTTCTTTCTTTCTTTCTTTCTTTCTTTCTTTTTTTCGTCTCCCCTTCTCCTCTCATGCCATCCCCTTTTCTCTTTCCCTCTTTCGTATCGCACAACTGGCTGTCCATCTTCCCTTCTATCACATTCTCCTTCCTCTCACTTTCATTTCTGATTTCCTTGTTTCCCTTTTCATCCGTTCCTATCCGTTTTTTACGAGGACTTTCGAATTCCCATTTTGGCAACCACCGCTCTGTTTTCCCTTCACCATCTCTCGGTCTTCCTTCCCTCTCCTCCAACATTTGTTCCTTCGCGCTTAAAAAACATTTATTAAGAAATATCTAGATTCTTTATCCAACGAATTCTACTTCTTTCCCATTCCCCACCCGCTTCTCCTCCTCTCTGTGAATCATCCTCCTTCATGTAATATTTACAGCTGCTTCCTTCATCATTTCCACACACTCCACCATTCTCCAACAGTTACTGCCCTCCCACGTCCTTTGCTATTAATCCCATTGTGCCTCAAACTCCATGACTTAGTTCTTCTTTCTATAATTACTAATCTTCCTTCCTTTTCTTGAATCTATATCTTTATTCATATTGTTGGTTCCTCATTATTTTGTCTCAATCTTCAATTCTTTCTCATCCACGATTTACGGATTCTTTCCAGTTTTAATTTTTTTTTCTCTTT
>NC_134814.1:28219744-28232244 GCF_046742065.1 Oratosquilla oratoria | reverse complement strand
AAAGACCTCACCGTAGAACCGCTCTTACAGCCTATGAACTCCAAAAGTATGACATTGACATAGCGGCACTCAATGAAACCCGCTTTTCAGATGAAGGCTCCATCACTGAATCTGGAGAAGGTTACACCTTCTTCTGGAAGGGCTTGAACGAAGGGGCTCCTCGCATCCATGGTGTTGCTTTTGCAGTTAAGACCAAATTACTCAACAGCATACCCCACAGCCCAACAGGTCACAACGAAAGACTCATCAGCTGGTGCATCCCCATAACAAACAGTCGATATGTAACCTTAGTCAATGTCTATGCACCAACCTTAGATTCTGATGATGAAATAAAAGATCGTTTCTATGCCCAACTTAATGACATCATACAGGCAATCCCCAGAGAAGATAAGATCATTCTTCTTGGGGACTTCAATGTAAGAGTGGGTAGCAGTCATGATCTTTCGGAGGGGGTCTTGGGACGCCATGGAGTTGGTAAGTGCAACAACAATGGCTTACGCCTTCTAACATTCTGCCCCCAACATCATCTAACCATCACAAACACAAACATTCCAGGTCCAAAACAAGTTTAAAACCACCTGGATGCATTCAAGATCCAAAATATGGCATCTGCTTGATTACGTAATTGTGAGACGCAATGAAAATAAAAATGTAAAGATAACAAGAGCTATGAGGGGAGCTGATGGGTGGACAGATCATCGACTTGTCCGCTCAATACTTCATCTTAAAAGTCAACCTCCAACTCGCCGACAAGCTCCCAAAAAACACCTTGACCTCAAAGCTCTGAACATTGATGCAACTCGCTCTACCCTACAAACCGAATTATCAGCTCATCTCACCTTGCCAGCCCCTACAAAGGATCCCATATCAACAGAATAACTATCAGAAAAGTGGGATAGCATCAGTGAAGTCCTTCTCAACACTGCTAAGGACGTTCTGGGCTTCTCAAGAAGAAGGTATGGAGACTGGTTTGATGAACAGTCAGAGGGAATTCACCAACTAATAAATGAGAAATAACGGGCACATCAAGCAGTGATTGTCAACCCAAATCCAACAACACGTGGCAAACTAGCAGACCTCCGCTCCAGAGTCCAACGCGAAATTAGAAAAATGCAGAATGAATGGTGGACCAACCTCACCACTGAGATCCAAGGCTTCGCGGATACAGGGGACCAACATCAATTTTACAATGCCCTTAAGACAGCCTATGGCCCACGAAGCAATAACCTCTGCCCTGTCCGAAGTGCTGACGGCTCCACACTCTTCACCGAGAAGTCCTGTACTTGTAAAATTTGGATGTCCATCAACATTTCTGGGTGTCTTGAAAGCCTTTCACGATGGCTCTATGGCTCAAGTGTCCAGTTCTGGGCTCAAGTCTGAGTCATTCCTTGTTGAGTCAGGTGTAAAGCAGGGATGTGTTATTGCCCCCATCTTATTCAATTTATTTCTCGCTGTAGTCTCCAACATTGCTAGACAGCAAATCGATCCTGCTGATGATGTCAGGTTGTCGTACAGGTTGGATAGCAACCTCTTCAATCTGCGACGCCTCCAAGCCAAAACACGTGTGACAGATGAGGTAATCC
The DNA here is from genome assembly GCF_046742065.1 of Oratosquilla oratoria. NCBI lineage: Eukaryota > Metazoa > Arthropoda > Malacostraca > Stomatopoda > Squillidae > Oratosquilla > Oratosquilla oratoria. The sequence goes on along the minus strand of NC_134814.1, from coordinate 28,230,661 downwards.
ATGAACTGCAGTACGCAGATGACACTGCTTTAGTGAGCTCATCCAAAGAGGGTATTCAGCGAACCATCAACGCTGTCTTAAATATATATACCAGATCTGGACTAGTCATCAACATAAACAAAACAGAAGTGCTCAGTATCTCTGAACAACAAGAGCCTCCGAAATTCACTATCAATCAACAACCTCAGAAAAACACTCAAGAGTTTACCTACCTCGGCTCAGTGCTCACTGACTCCTGTGACCTGACAGGCGAAATCCAACGCCGCATTGGCTTGGCAGCAGCAGCTCATGGTAGACTATCACACAGAGTGTTCTTGAACCGCAACCTCACCACCACCACCACCACCACCACCACCACCACCACCACCACCACCACCACCACCACCACCACCACCACCACCACCACCACCACCACCACCACCACCACCACCACCAAGGTTTCGGTGTATAAGGCAATCTGTCCCTCCATCCTTCTGTATGGCAGTGAGTCATGGGTGCCTTATAGACGCCATTTGAAAAAGCTGGAGGCCTTTCACACCAGCTGCTTACAGCGCATACTGGGTCTAAAATTGTGGCACAAGGTACCTCACAGTGAAATCCGTCGACGCACTCAAATGGACCCACTGGAAACAGTTTTAACCCAACGTCAACTACGGTGGCTGGGGCATACCATCCGCATGCCAGAAGAGAGACTCCCACGTAAAGTTCTCTATGGAAAACTTGCTGAGGGCAGACGCCACCCTGGGGGCCCACGTAAACGACACAAAGACCATCTGAAAACAACGCTACAAAATGTGACATCGAACCTACCACCATTGAAAATGTTGCTGCCGATCGGAGAGAATGGCGATCTACATGCCAAAACGGCGTAGATACTCTCACTTCCACCTACAACGATCGGGCAGAACATCGAAGACGGCAAAGACATACGGCACATCAGGCAGAGGGCAACTTTCCCTGTGATACCTGAGGCCGTATATGCAAATCGAGAATCGGACTCCACAGCCACCAGCGAGTTCATCTGGCGTAATCCCAATTTTAGGCATGGTGCAACGTCATCGTCGTCAGCGACGGACTACTATAAGCAAGTAAGTGTGTGTGTGCGTGCGCGCGCGCGCGCGCGTGTGTGTGTGTATGTGTGTGTGTGTGTGTGTGTGTGTGTGTGTGTGTGTGTGTGTGTGTGTGTGTGTGTGTGTGTGTGTGTGTGTGTGTGTGTGTATCTGTGTTGCTGTACATTTGTTGGAGGTGTTAGAGATGATCTATTTGTGGTTTCTCTTCTTTATTGTGTCGCCGCCGTTACTCGTGCTTTCCATTAGCGGAGTTGACGAAAAATGGTGGCTATTTCGAATAATATATTTTACACTTAGAATTCAAATGGGGGGCGTTTGCCAACAATATAATTTACACTTATTATATATATTTACATTCATTAGGCAACTGAATATGGGCATTCAGTATTTACTTTTATTCTTATATAAATCTATATATACAAGAAATGATCAAATTACATTAGCGGCTGTCGTATGGTAACACTGTATCACTGACTCCTCGGTCGAAATGCAGATGCCTTGACGGTTTAATCTGAGGTCAAGCCAAAATGACCGCAGATCATATAAGACAATTGATGATTTGTCGCTACTCCCAGGTTCTGACGTCGAGGAGCTAATGCATGCGCATGCGCGTATGTACACTAGCATAGAATAAATCAATGCCACTCAATCTATAGGTATTTCTTGCAACAGATGCTCGACACTCCTACCATTCGCTGACTACAGTGAGGTTAATGTTCAAAGAAGATAAAAACATAATAATTTGACACATAAGATAAATGTACATGGATTTGAGGAATTTCATTACAGGAAAAAACTCCTGGAAGTAGATATTATTTCCGTTCACCTAGACAAGATGCAGTCCAATGAAGCATATATATGTATATATATATATATATATATGTATATATATATATATATATATATATATATATACATATATATATGTATATATATATATATATATATATATATATATGTGTGTGTGTGTGTGTGTGTGTGTGTGTGTGTGTGTGTGTGTGTGTGTGTGTGTGTGTGTGTGTGTGTGTGTGTGTGTGTGTGTGTGTGTGTGTGTGTGTGTGTGTGTGTGTGTGTGTTTATGTACTTGCCTGTGTGTGATGGGTCATACTTGTTACCCGCCCACTGTCAAAGTGAGGAGCAATGCAAGAAATTACAGCACGTACAAAACAGGGCCAGCCTCTTCGTTTACACAGTGAACCTCTCACCTTGGCCCCTAACGCAAAAATAGTGAAAGGAAGAAGAAATTCCTTCGAGCCCCTTTTCTAATCATCTTTAATTCTTTGCCCATTACCTTTGCGTTTATCTCCCGTAAAATCACATCCATATGCACATTGAAAAGCTATGATGATATAACACACTCGTGATGCATCCCCACCTTCAACTCAAACCACTAACTCTCTTCAGTTCCAACCCTAATATAAGTCCAAATATTTACGTAAATGATTTTGACTGAAATTGGCGTACCTCTATCCCATATATCTACAATATATCCCATAATGTCCTCATGTCTACCCTGTCGTAAGCCTTATATATCCACGAGGACTCCTCCCCAAAATTCCATATTTTTGCCAAAATTTTTATGCAAGTCTGCTTTACCACAAAAGCTTGATCCACACACCCACTACCTTTACTAAAACCACATTTTCTTCACAAGAACTCCCTCTGTTCCTCCCCTAATCCCATCAATTATCACCCTACCTCATGGAAAACTGTAATGTTATAACACATTTGTAAATATACACTGAAAACCCACTATCGCAGAAATAACATCAGAAGTAAACGGAGATCCGTATATTTCGACAACTATCTGTAGTCCTCTTCAGCAGAATGATTACAATAAGATAGAGTACAGTTATAAATGAGGTAGTGAGGGGTACAGAAAAGGGGACGGGGAAAAGTTGGGCGGACTCAGGTTACATGTCATTGATGTGGTTGGGTCAAGGATGGACAATTAGTGGTATTTTGTCCGACCACTCTTGACATTAATTTATTGACTGCTATCCTCGTATTGCAATCTGGGGGCCACTGACCTTTTAGGGGTATTAAAGTTAGGAAAGTGTTTGATTAAGGAAGATTCTCTGCACCCCTCACTACCTCATTTATACCTGAACTCTGACTTATTGTAACCATTCTGCTGAAGAGGACTACAAATAGTAGTCGAAATATACGGATCTCCTTTACTTTTCATATTATTTCTCCGATAGTGGACTTTAAGTGTAAACCCTACCATATGCTTTTCCAATTGTGCTTAACAAACTGATCCCGCTAAAACTACTACATTCATTTTTTTTTTTTTTTAATTATGCAATCATCATTCCACTTCTTTAGCCGATCCACTATAACCATTCCTCCCTCTGTCGGATACCCAGGTGTTTTTCTTGTTTTCAACTTTTTCTTCGCTTTTTTTTTTTTATACAAGCACCTGGCTTACGCCAGCCCTGGCTACGCCAGGGGTGCTTGGCCTTTGGCAAGACCCGCTGCCCGTTTTTTCTCTTTTTGGATCTTTTTTCAGGTCTCTTCTCAACTCTACTTTCCTTTGCTCCCTCTTTTTTTCTTGCTGGCGCCTCACATTCTTCATAGCGAACACGTTTTTTTGGGCGTTTCTTTTAAATGTCTTGAACCTACGCTCTAAATAGTACAACTGGTATTGCCTGTGTCCTCTTCCACCATTACCACAAAAATTTGTGTAGCCTGTGTAATAGTGCTTCTTGAAATTTTCTACAACCTCGGAAGAAATATCCCGGTCATCTATTGTACTATCACTGTACTCGTATGTTGGTGAATTGCGTAACATCTCGTTGAAACTAAGGACTATACGTTGGAATTGTTGTATAGATTGCTCCGCGACGAATGTCGTAGATTGCCGGTTTTTACACTTTTCGTAATATTCGGGGTGGCATTTCTTATGCTCTTCTGTTAACTGTGCTCCGAGAACTTTGACAATAGTGGATTTGTCAATCTTTTTTTGTTTTGTCACCCAAGCCCAGAAATGTCGCTGTCGCCTTTTCATGGCGGCTTCACTATCACGGTTTTTTTTTTTTTTTTTTTTTTTTAACTTTTTCATCGTAAAAAGGACATTTTTCACGGTGCTCTTTCCGTAACAAACCTTTTAAAGACGCTGACATATTGATTTCCATCTTACTGATTTTCTTTTCATCCGCAACCCACTTCCAATAATGCATATTACGTCTTTTCAAGCGAGCTGCTACGGGCAGAGGCATTGTGTCCAACGTCCAACCTTGACCACGATTGGGGTACAACCATACCGGGCACGTCCACACAAACTTGAATCGTCATCTGGGCACGGTTTCGAAAGCGTTTATTTTTAATAGTTAGATATTCCTATATTCCTGTCATTTCTCTCTCCCATCACTGTCATTTAACTAGCTCTTTACACTGCCACGATCAAATAATCCCTAATCTTCTCCACATTCAAGAGTTCTCTGAAATTCCACCCTACTCCTATCCGTCACAAATGGTAGACAGGTGGGAGTGTGAAGAGCATTGGTGTGTGCATGCCTTGGATTACTTCCTCCCTTATAAGGTGGGAGAAGCCCCTTGGTTGTCAGGCCGGACGGCCCTTCACCGCTTTCATTATGCCTCTCCAGATGGTTCTATCATCTGCCAATTCTTTCCAGTCCTCTCTTGATGCCACCCTCTCCACGTCCTTCTTTACTCCATCCATCCATCTATAACTGGGTCTCCCTTATGGTTGTCTACCCTGTACTCTTTCCATCACCTTCCTTGGTGGTCTGTCTGCCTTCATTCGGACACAGTGTCCAGCCCACCTTGCTTTTTTCCCCGTACTCCATCCTGAATGTATGGTTGTCCGGTCTGATCTCTAATTACCCTGTCCTGTTATGTCTTCGTCTCCATCTACCTTCTTCATCATATACTGGGCCGAGGATTCTTTTCGGGATATTGTTAAAAAAAATCCAGTCTCTTCTCTCTTTCTTTTGTCAGTGCTAATGTCTTACATCCGTACAGGATTATTTGAATAGATATATAGATAAATAGATAGGTAGGTAGGTAGGTAGACAGATAGGTAGGTAGGTAGCTAGATAGGTAGGCAGGTAAATAAATAGATGTATATTTATGCATATATTTGTGCAAACACACATACACAATTTACTCCAATCAATCCGGTGTGGGTATTTCTGAACAATTCGATCAACAATTGTTACATTTGCAATGACTAAGGGCTATGAGTACGTTGCTCTCCACCAAGGCCACTCAACCACATGCACACGTCGTGAGTGTGTAGTGGTCTGTGACTCTCCACTGCCTTTCTCTGCACCATATCACTCTCAACCACTTTTGTGCATCGTGATCCAATAGTGGTGCATCGCTGTCCTCCACATCACCCTCTACTACGCCACTTCACATCCAGTCCACGTGCCGTGAGTCAGCAGTGATGCGCTGCTATTCATCACATCACTCTTCACCACAACTATGTGATGCGTTGCTCTCCATCGCGTTGTTCTCCGTTATTTTGGTATTTTTCAGTCTCCAAATATGACATATCAAGGTCCGTTAAATTTATCATTATTCATGTGTTTTCGCACAAGTATGCTCTCCATCGCGTTGTTCTCCGTTAATTGGGTATTTTCCAGTCTCCAAATACAACATATCAAGGACCATTAAAACTATCATTATTCATGTGCTTTCTCACAAGTTCTAGAGTTTAAGGATTGATGATCTAAGATGTATTATTAACTAATTGTCCTCAATATTCTTTGGCTTTAGACCATTTCATGTTAGGTTCAAATGCCTTTTGATATTGGAGGAATGTTATGGTGTTCTGGGCCACTGGGACAATAAAGAGAATAATAATGTATTAGTGATTTGCTGAGTTCCTGGCGGTTAGTATCACGTCCGCCATGTTCTTTGGGTGACAATTGATATGTTGGCGTTCCCCACGCCGTTATACTTACTGTGTGTGTGTGTTTTTTTTCGGTTTTTGAAATATAAGTCACAATTGACTTACTTTCTAAACAGGAAGAGGTAATGAAAATAATCACTTAATAAATACTATAAAAATATAAACAAATATTATGTTTACTTATCTGGCATATAGATTTAAAATGCTTAAAAGTGGCAGTCTGCCGACAAGATTGACTAGATAAACACCATATGAGGACGGAGCCTTTATTTGTACGACGTTTCGCTTATTACAGCTTTTTCAAGTACAAGTTGAGATACAAATGCTTGAGATTAAATAAGGGGAAAGGAGGGAACGGGGAGAGAAAAAGGGGGGGGGGAAGGAAGAGGAGGAGGAGGAGGGTGGGGGGATTGGACACTGGGAAAGGATGAGAATGCTGGCCCAAACGTCCGTGAGCGAAATGTCCACAAAGGGTGGTTTAAATATTTAATATTTTGCTGGCCATGGGTATTAGGGGAATAATGTGAGGAGATATGTTAAACATGCCCCTGTTTTGTTCAATAGTGTTCGTTCCTTGAATGATTGCTGCTTCTAAACACTTCCTGCGGATTTTGTCTGGTTCCCGCATCAGCAGCTCTGCATTCTTCCAGTCCATAAGATGGTTTTCCTTGTTTCTATGTGTCACACATGCATTGGTGGTGACATCATGCCTGACGTCGTAACGGTGTTCACGTATTCGTGTATTCAGGTCGCGTGACGTTTCTCCGATGTAAACTTTATCACATCCCGAACACGGAATACGATAAACACCGGCTTTGGTGCTCGGTGTCTGGTTGTTGTGTGTTTCCGTCTTCGTGATGTCTTTTATTGTTCTGCTTGTCTGGCACACTATTTCCAAGTTGGTGGTTCTTAAAAGACGTGTCAGGTTGGTGGCAACGTCGCCGGTTGGCAACACGAGACGTCTAGTTGTGCTGTCCTGCTGCCTACGGCTTTCCCGAATCTTAGCGGCCTGCTGTTTGCAATTATCTAAAAGAAACTCTGGAAATTTTAGTGTTAAAAAGGTCTCTTTAATAAACCTGCACTCTTCTTCTAAGTATTTTGCACTACATATCCTAAATGCCCTAAGGAAAAAAACCTATTACTACTCCTCTCTTGGTCCTTATATCATGGTGGGAGTAGAAATGAATTAAATCATTTTTGTTGGTGGGCTTTCTATACACTTTGAATTCAAATTGGTTACCGTACTTAATGATGTGTGTGTCCAGGAAAGGAAGAGAATCGTGGATTTCTTCCTCTAGGGAAAACTGAATGGTGGGCTCCACTTCGTTTAAGGCCGTCTGCAAGCGCTGAAGATTGAAACGCCTGGGTGTGACGAGTAAGATATCGTCCACATATCGCAGCCAGGTCACATGCTCGGGAACGATATTGGCAAAGGGTCCTGTTTCTAGAAATTCCATGAATAAATTAGCCAGGACTGCACTTAATGGAGAGCCCATGGCCATGCCAAATTTCTGGTGGAAGAAACTGTCCTGGAATTTAAAATAATTAAATTCAACACAAAGTTTGATCAAATCGACAAAATGGTTGGGGGGCAGGGGGAAGTCGATTTTCTCCTTCTCGATTCTATCACTAAGGAGCTGTATTACCTTATCCGAGGGGACACATGTGAAGAGACTTTTCACGTCCAGGCTGGCCAACTTCTTGTTTCTGGCGGATATATCTCGGATTCTGTCTAGTAGGTCCCCTGAGTGTCTGAGATGAGCTCCACTGATGGTTCCCAGGAGGGGGGACAGATGTCTGGCCAACGTACCTGCTAATCTGTGGGGAGCACTCCCTATCCCTGATGTTATAGGTCTCATTGGAATATCATTTTTGTGTGTTTTGGGCAGACCATACATCGTAGCTGTGCGTGGGAGATTTGGCAATAAGTAAAGGAGCTTTTTACCTGCAACTGAACTTTTGAGAATTTTTCTTACCTTGTATGCGAAGTTCTTCGTCTCGTTGTCTACTTCTGCCTGGGAGACTTCACGATATGTATTAACATCACTGAGCAGATATTTCATCTTCCTCTCGTAGTCTGAACTGTCCATCACCACTACTCCACCTCCCTTGTCAGCGGTGGTGATTCTGATGGAAGAATCCTTGGCTAGCTCTGCTAGAACTCGAACGTACCTTCTGGGTATTGTAGGGTTGGGACGTTCGTTGAGAGCTAAGGTCAGTAGTCCTTGTGTGTAACCTTGCATGAATTCACTGTCTTGGTATCTGTAGTTTTTCGTGATCAAATCGATGTTTTGATTCTTCCTGTGGGTACCGGTTGCAAACTTAAGCCCGAGGCTGAGTACTTCGGTTTCGGTGTCAGTTAATGCTCTGTTGGAAAGATTCATTATGATTTCGGGTCTTTCCATGGATTTCCAAACACTGTCGGCGCAAAGCCTATCCAGTTCACGTAGATGTCTATTCTTCTGTTGGTTATTGAAGGTAGCGATGTCCACTCTTATATCTTCGGCGACCGAATCGGAAATCGGGCATTTAGGATATGTAGTGCAAAATACTTAGAAGAAGAGTGCAGGTTTATTAAAGAGACCTTTTTAACACTAAAATTTCCAGAGTTTCTTTTAGATAATTGCAAACAGCAGGCCGCTAAGATTCGGGAAAGCCGTAGGCAGCAGGACAGCACAACTAGACGTCTCGTGTTGCCAACCGGCGACGTTGCCACCAACCTGACACGTCTTTTAAGAACCACCAACTTGGAAATAGTGTGCCAGACAAGCAGAACAATAAAAGACATCACGAAGACGGAAACACACAACAACCAGACACCGAGCACCAAAGCCGGTGTTTATCGTATTCCGTGTTCGGGATGTGATAAAGTTTACATCGGAGAAACGTCACGCGACCTGAATACACGAATACGTGAACACCGTTACGACGTCAGGCATGATGTCACCACCAATGCATGTGTGACACATAGAAACAAGGAAAACCATCTTATGGACTGGAAGAATGCAGAGCTGCTGATGCGGGAACCAGACAAAATCCGCAGGAAGTGTTTAGAAGCAGCAATCATTCAAGGAACGAACACTATTGAACAAAACAGGGGCATGTTTAACATATCTCCTCACATTATTCCCCTAATACCCATGGCCAGCAAAATATTAAATATTTAAACCACCCTTTGTGGACATTTCGCTCACGGACGTTTGGGCCAGCATTCTCATCCTTTCCCAGTGTCCAATCCCCCCACCCTCCTCCTCCTCCTCTTCCTTCCCCCCCCCTTTTTCTCTCCCCGTTCCCTCCTTTCCCCTTATTTAATCTCAAGCATTTGTATCTCAACTTGTACTTGAAAAAGCTGTAATAAGCGAAACGTCGTACAAATAAAGGCTCCGTCCTCATATCGTGTTTATCTAGTCAATCAGATTTAAAATGTTTGTATCATCAATCTATTTTTTTCAGAGCAAGAGAGAGTGAGAGAAAGAGGGGGGGGGGAGCGGGGGCAGAGGAAGAGAGAGAGGAGATGAAAATTTCAAGAACATCGGGGCAAGACCCAATAATGGAAAATGAGAGGTGGAGAATAGGAGGGTGTGGAAACATGGGAGGATTAGTTTTTGAATGACAATAGATGCAAAAGTGTAAGACCCTCTGAAATAGGAAGTATGGGAAACCTATTTCTCTATGTGGAGAGAAAAGGGGTGGGAAGAGAACCTGGAGTAAGAAATATTTGTGGGCTTTGTTCACGGTGTAGTGTTCGAGGTGTACAACGAATAGCGAGAGACTGAATAGAGGGAACAGGGACAAAAACTGGATGCTTTGGAAAATGAAAGGCTGGGAGTGATGGAATTAAGAATATATGATAGGTCAGGAAAGACCAGGTTATCTTAGGTGGCGTTAAGTTAGTTTAGTCTAGGTTAGGTTAGGGTAGGCTAGGTTAGGTTAGGTTAGGTTAGGTTAGGTTAGGTTAAGTTAGGTTAGGTTAGGTTAGGTTAGGTTAGGTTAGGTTAGGTTAGGTTAGGTTAAGTTAGGTTAGGTTAGGTTAGGTTAGGTTAGGTTAGGTTAAGTTAGGTTAGATTAGGCTAGGTTAGGCTAGGTTAGGTTAGGTTAGGTTAGGTTAGGTTAGGTTAGGTTAGATTAGGCTAGGTTAGGCTAGGTTAGGTTAGGTTAGGTTAGATTCGGTTAGGTTAGGCTAGGTTAGTCTAGGTTAGGTTAGTAGAGGTTTGGTTAGCTTAGATTAAATTAGGTTAGGTTATGTTAGGTTAGGTTATGTTAGGCTTGGTTAGGTTACGTTAGGCTAGGTTAGTTTAGATTAAGTTACGTTAGTCTAGATTACTCTTGGCTAGGCTAGGCTTGGCTAAACTGGACGAGGATAGGCTAGACTAGGCTACTTTAAGTTAGGTTAGACTAGGTTAGATTAAGCTAAGTTAGTTTAGAGCAGGTTAGTTAAGGTTAAGTGTAGAGTAGGTTAGGTTAAACTAGAATACACTTGGTCAGTTTGGTTACTTTAGGCTGGGTTAATTTATGTTAGAGTAGGTTAGGTTAGTTAGGTTATTTTAGGTTAGATCAAATTACGTTGGGTTAGAGTAAGTTAGGTTAGTTCAGGTCCTGCCAGGTCATGAGTTGTATTCCGTGAGTGTAAGTTAGGTTAGGTTAGACTGTTTTAGGATTGGTTACGTTAATTTAAGTTAGGTCAAGGTAGGTTATGAGAGTTTAGGTAAGCTTACATTAGGTTACGTTAGGCTAATTTAGGATATACTATTTTACACTCAAGATATCAGTTATTTCATATTAGCTTATGTGGTCATGTTACCTATCAGTGAGTCACTTTGGATTTGGTTACGTTTTGCTATGCTAAGTTCTCTCATGTTAGGGCATATCAAATAAAAATAGATTAGACTACATAATATTAAGTCAAGCTAAACAAAACTACATCAGTAATGATTTAGAAAAATCGCGAGGGGAAAAGGAAAATAA
>NC_134814.1:28197244-28209744 GCF_046742065.1 Oratosquilla oratoria | reverse complement strand
AGCACAACCCTGACGAAGTCCCACCTTTACCTCAAACCATTCACTCTCTCCATTTTTAATCCTAACACAAGCTCTAATACTCTCGTAAAAACTCTTGACTGCTCTTAACAGCTTTCCTCCTATCCCATATATCTACAGTACCTCACACAGTGCCTTCCTGTCTACCATGTCTTAAGCCTTTTCCAGATCTATAAAAGCCCCAAAAAACATCCCTACCTTCTCCTATAGCTTTCTCACATATCTGTCTTATCACAAAAATCTGATCTACACAAAGGATTACAAAGGATTACAAAGGCGGAGCATGCCGACAGGAGACCTTTTGGTCCATATCTAGGTCGGATGCGAAAAAATAATAATAAAATAATAAATAAAAACTATGATAATGTAAATAACAAATAAAATACACAAATATATGCATAGGTATAGTTAAATGATAAACAAACAGGTAAATAGTCAATAATAATAAATTGACATATAACTAATAATAAATGAAAATCAGACAGACAAATAATAACAAAACAAAAACAAATAATATAAAATAAATTATAATTATTACAGCATCTTGCTTAGGTATTTATCTAAATGATTCTTAAAGCTTCGAACTGAACTACATTGCACTACCTGTGCAGGAAGTTTATTCCATTCATTAATTACACGGTTGGCAAAGTTGTTTCTACCTACTTCCAAATTGAATCTATTTCCAGACAGTTTGAGACCATTGTTTCTTGTCTGATTCTCATTCAATGTGAAAATTTTGTCACTTTTGATGTTGTCAATTCCCTTTAGAATCTTAAAGACCTGTATCAAGTCGCCTCTAAGTCTACGCTTTTTTAGGGAAAACATATTCATATATTTTAGTCGATTTTCGTGTGACTTATTTTTTATATTTGGAATCAGTTTTGTGGCTCGCCGTTGTACTTTTTTCAGTCTGAAAATATCTTTAATGAGATTCGGTGACCATACGGAAACAGCATATTCCAAATGTGGACGAACTAACGATTTATATAGCTTGTTCATGAGTGATGGACTTTTGAAGTCAAAAGATCGCGCAATCAGTTTTAGAATCTTATTTGCTTTCTGAGATGCTGAAATACACTGCTTGGATGATTTGAGGTCGTTACTGATAATCACGCCGAGATCTTTTTCACTATCCACTTTTGTTAACGAATTTCCAAATAACTTGTAATCGTATTTACTGTTATTTTTACCTATGTGCATTACCTTGCATTTACTTGTGTTAAACTTCCTTAGCCACTTTTCAGACCATTGCTGTAATTTATCTAAATCTTCTTGAATATCTAATTGGTTTAATTGATCATTTGCCATTCCGCACAGTTTTGTATCATCAGCAAATTTGGAAACAGTAGATTTTAGTCTATATCATTTATATATACTATGAATAGAAGTGGCCCAAGAACGGAACCCTGAGGAACTCCACTTGTAACATTTTTCCATCTAGAAGTTTTTCCATTTAAAACAAATCTCTGTTTTCGACCATTCAACCAATTACTAGTCCAACCTAATAGGCTACCACTTATTCCGTGTAAAGCTAACTTAGTAAGTAGTCTTTCGTGCGGGACGGTATCAAAAGCTTTTGCAAAGTCTAGATATATTAAATCTATATTGTTTCTTTTGTCATAATTTGAGATAACTGTATTGTAGAATTCGAGTAAGTTAGTCACGCAAGAACGTTTCCGTCTGAAACCATGCTGGCTATCATTTATCAAACGGTTACTTTCTAAATGATGTTCGATAGTATCTCTGATGATAGTTTCCATTATTTTTCCTATGATTGAAGTCAAACTTATAGACCTATAGTTATTTGGTTTCTTTTTGTCACTTTTTTTTTTAATATGGGAGTAACGTTAGCTAGCTTCCATTCTCTTGGGACATCTCCGGATATGATGGATTTCTTAAAATTAATTTCTAATGGAACAACAATCTCATTTTTCATTTCCTTTAAGATGCTTGGATGCCAACCGTCAGGCCCTGGTGTTTTATTAACTTTGAGTTTATCTATACACCTTTTATTTTTTGTCTTTTGTTATATTTACCGTAGTGAGTAAGTTTACCCTCTTTTCACAGGTTTCAGTTTGGAACCCACACTATTCCTCACCAATTACTCCCTCTGTTCCTCTCCCAATCCTCTCAATCAAGACCCTCCTATAAGCTTTCCCAATTACACTCAACAAGCTGATCCCTCTGAAACTACTACACTCACACTTGTCCCCCCTTTCCCTTGTAAAGCGGAACTATACAGGCACTCCTCCAGTTCTCCGGCACTCTACCCTCCCTTAAACAAACATTAAATAGCCTCACCAGCCAGTCCACCATAACTGTACCTCCATTTTCCAGACATTCTGCATGGCATCCATCCAGACCAGGTGCCTTACCTGCTCTCATTATCTTAACAGCTACCTTAACTTCACCCTTCCTTTATTTCTCCTCCATTTTCCTCACTCATCACTCTCATTTTCTTAGTGCTTCCCACTGCAACTAACTTTCCTCCCCTATCCTCCTTCACATTTAGCAACTCCCTAAAATACTCTGCCCACCTTCCTTTCACTGCCTTCTCTTCCATTATCATCTCTCCTTCTGCACCTTTTACCTTTTCTTTTCTATTTGATTCGCCCCCTCTTTCTCTTTTAATTTCATTCCAAAACATCTTTTTATTAATTTCAAAATTTTCTGTCATACTCCTACCCCATTTCACATCTGCTCTCCTGTTTGCTTCCTTTATCTTATGCTTAACTTCCCTTCTCTTTACTTTTTACCTCTCATACGATTCCCTCGTCCTAATTTGTAGCCAATATATGAATGCCTGCTTCTTCTCTTCTACACTTTTCTCTGCTTCCTCATACCACCACTCACTACCCTTCTTTCTATTTCCTCCCACCCTTTTCCTCTTTCTCCACCTATTCTCCACTCTCAATTTACCTTCCACCAGAAAATGATCTGATATTCCCCCACTCTCTCTCCTTAAAACATGTACACCCTTAACTCTTCCTACCATACTCCTGGTCACCACTATATAGTCCATTAACGCTCTATCTACCACCCTTCTATCTACCACCCTCGTCCATGCGTACTTATACTTGACTTTCTTCCTAAACACTGTATCTGCTATCATCAACTCTCTTTCAAGACACATCTCCACCATCAATTCTCCACTACGAGTTTTATCTGGAACTCCATACTTCCCAATCACTCCGTCAATTGGTTCATTTCCTACCCTAGCATTAAGGTCTCCCAATACAACTACATTGACATTTCTTCCTAACTCCTCTATGCGCTCATTTAAATCCATCAAAAAATCCTCCCTTTCCTCTACGCTCTTCTCACTACCAGGCGAATACGCACTTACAAAATCCCACATCTCCTCTCCCAGCTTCACCTTCATCCACATGAACCTTGATGAAACCTCCTTCCACTCCATTACCCGCTTATTTATCTCTTCACTTACAAGTATAGCCACCCCTTCTCTCCCTCGTCCCCTTTTCACTCCTGAGTACCTCTCAGCTACACTACCAAACTCACAGTTGCCCTTTCCTTTCATTTTAGTTTCCCTCAAATCCAGCACATCCATCCGTCTTCTCACAAACATACTGCCTCATCCCTTTTACTCTCATCTTTACCACATCCACGCACATTAAAAGACCCAAACCGTAAGGTACTGGTTGGAAAACTACTAGACCCTCTTATGCCTTTACTTTTTTTTTTTTTTTTTCTTTCTTTTTTTAAGCGATGTCCCCTTTTGGGGCTACAGGTAGTAGGACTCTTAATCCCATCCCCCGTACCGTTTTTTGTCACCTTTTACGACTCAAGTGAAAGACTTGGTGGTAGTATTCTCTTCCCCTACCACAGGATAGGCAAAAAAGAAAAAAAAAAAAAGGATATGAATATTCAGAGAAATGGTACAAGACAGTAACAAGGGGTTGGGGGACAGCATAACGGAGGGATAGTCGTAGTATAAAAGTGTCATCATTTCTCTATGAACAGAGTTTTCCTCTATCACAGACAAAATGATGTGTAGCTCTGGTCCGTAGGGGCGCCCCATATAGACCTTAAAGTATCAACTATATGCTACGTTGCCACAATAACATGCAGCCAATACCCCATGAGAAATCACAATAAATCGTAATTCTAAATATACAGAAAAACATTCATACATACATACATACATACATACATACATACATACATACATACATACATACATACATACATACATACATACATACATACATACATACATACATACATACATACATACATACATACATACATACATACATACATACATACATACATACATACATACATATATACTTACACACATACATATACGATAAGCTTTTTCCCACTTACAAGGATATTAGCCACAAAACAAAGGCATAAACCACTCCCATCCATTTCATCGAAACATACTCCGCTCCCATCCACCCTCTTCCCTGACACACACACACACCACACACACTCTCTCTCTCTCTCTCTCTCTCTCTCTCTCTCTCTCTCTCTCTCTCTCTCTCTCTCTCTCTCTCTCTCTCTCTCTCTCTCTCTCTCTCTCTCTCTCTCTCTCTCTCTCTCTCTCTCTCTCTCTCTCTCTCTCTCTCTCTCTCTCTCTCACTCTCTCTCTCTCTCTCTTTCTCTCTCTTTCTCTCTCTCTCTCTCTCTCTCTCACACACACACACACACACACACACACACACACACACACACACACACACACACACACACACACACACACACACACACACACACACACACACACACACACACACACACACACACACACACACACACACACACACACACACACTGTAAGAGGCCGGTAGTTGTACGAATGTAAATGAGCCTGCCTGCTCGCCTGTTGTTTTGAAAACATTGAGGTGACGCTATGTCTATGTAAACACACCGACGGTGGTGACTGTTTTATAATCGATGTTGTAATCAAAACTCTGTAAGCGCAGGTTAGCTTCGTTTGACTAATGCTGAGGTAAACAATTTTGCTAGTGGCATTGGAATGGCTTTCCGGATTGGTGCAAGGTGGAGAAGGAGAAAAAAACTATTGGTGCATGAATTCAAAGTCACGCCCATAAGGAGTGACATTTACTTCAGAAGTCACCGGAGATTGGATTAGAAAAATTAGTGACGTTAGACGAAGGTAGCTTAGCGTAGGATACGGGATCTCGTCAGAGGGTGTGGAGAGAGGATCAAGAGACGATCTAGAGAGACGATCTAGGGAGAGACGATGTAGAGACGAGAGAAAGAGATCCCGAGTGTAACCAGTAGGTGAAATTACTGTGAAAGAAGAAAGAAAATTCACCACCCTTTTATTAACCCAAAGGACGAGAGGAATAGGCACTGGGCCTAGAAAATAGTGAGACTACTGCTTAAGAGGAACTTGAATATTTAGGGAAACTCACTTAACGAAGGCAAGGGGCCTTGAGACGAGTGATATTACAAGTCAAATTTAAGTGTAAACATCGAGAACCGACAGTGGTGGTGACAGTGGTGACAAGGGGAGGGGAAAGTGGTGAACAGCGGTGCGACGAACGAACTGAGTGTTAAACACCTCCGAAGAGAAGTGGCGCAAGAAGTCTACGGGAACAAGACAACCAAGACGACTACGAGAGAAATCTACAACTTCAAGTAACTGCTACGTTGGGAACAAGCATTCTTCAAGATTCTTCAAGGTGATCATCATCTACAAGGCGGTCTTCAAGGCAGAGTGTGTGATGGAGGAGGAACAACGTCGTTGACGAATGACAAGACCGTAGAAGGACGTCAAACCAGACATTGACATCACGAAGCGACATCGCAAGCAGCCAGGCTAAAGCAAGGTATTAGTAATAAGTATGAGTACCCCTCAGAATTCTAACGTGTTGAGACACGAAATTCACACATCAATTACAAATATTCCAAAATTCACAGGAGAGTCTAACACATATGGTGTAAACAAGTTCCTGAACCTCATTGACACTCTTATAGTTAGTAAAAACATTACCAATGAG
Organism: Oratosquilla oratoria; assembly: GCF_046742065.1. Taxonomy (NCBI): domain Eukaryota; kingdom Metazoa; phylum Arthropoda; class Malacostraca; order Stomatopoda; family Squillidae; genus Oratosquilla; species Oratosquilla oratoria. The sequence continues at coordinate 28,203,730 of NC_134814.1, read as the reverse complement.
AATCGTAAGATTGAGATTCTCAAGGAGAATATAGATCCAGAGCATGGAAGGGCGAGGTTTGTCATTAACTTCCAGAAAATGGAAGAAATTAATCAATATGATAATTACAAGAAAGCCTTTCTTAAACATTTCATGTCCAAATGTGATCAGGATCCTATTAGATCATTGGTAAAAATGATTAAGGAAGTTAGGACAAGTGAAACTGACACAGAGTACTTAGCTAGATTAGATAGATGGTCAAAAGACATGAATTCTATCTTGAAAGATTCAGACTGGATAGAAAGATCTAGTGAGAAGATGAAAATCTCACAGGTAATCAAATTGATTACATTTAGCTTATTGGCAAAGAATTCTGATGACTTAACAGCAGAAAGGCTGTACAAAGATCTAAAATCAAATATCAGTTTAGGAGAAGTAGATTATCTTCTTCAAGGATACAGTGAGACCAGAACAATAAACCCATATGTAATGCCTATAAATCAACAAAGCCAATATAGGAACTCTAGAGAGTTTAAGAAAACAGAAGTAGGACATAGGCGACATGCTAGAATTCCATCTAGGGATAGGGATACCAGAATCCTATGTTTTAATTGTAATGCATGGGGACACAAGGCACAAGAATGTTTTTATGGGATTATTTGCAGAAATTGCAAATACGAAGGTCACAATGAGTATCAATGTAGGAACCCTCCATTCTGTATTTACCATAATAAAATCGGACACAGAACTCATGAGTGCCGGAATTTTCGGGTACCCCCAGGGCTAAGAGGAAAACCCCCAGACACAGAATAAACCATTTCAGACCTCCCCATATATATACCGATAGGCGGTATTGTGTTAAATATGGGAATGCAAGGGAGATGAAAGAAACTGACAAACTGATAATTACTGTTGGTAAAACTTCTGTAGGACCTCTCATTGCGGGTAAAGTGTTCAATAAGCCTATTCAAATTTTTATTGATACAGGGTCTGTAGTTAATGTAATTACTAGTAAAGTTTTAAAACAGTTGAACCCAGGAGTGAAAATGTTGGAACCAATCCGTTACACATTGCAAGGTGTAACTGGAAATCAGTTAAAAACATTAGGTAAGATTGAGCTAGAAGTTGCCTTGTATACAAATGAACAATTGTACATCCCAGTGATAGTGGTAGAAGAGTCTGTTTTTCCAGGAGATTTATTGATAGGATTTGCAACTATGAGAAAAGAAAACATGGTAATTTGTCCTGCTGACTTAGGAATTTTAGTGAAGTCACAGTTAATCCCATTCTTAAAACAACCAGACTTAAGACCAGTGACAGGAATCAATGAATCCTTAGATAACATTTCTATCCTAGATAGCGTGACCGAGCGGTCCAACCCTACAGAAAGTAAAACAATTTGTGAACCCAACTCAGAAGTTCAGGAAATCCCAGAGATTACTAAATTATCAACCACAGATGCCTTGAGAATTGCAGATTGCGGATTAACAAGGTCGACATTGTTACATCCCATGTCAATTAATAAGGTTGAAGTGTGTTTGAAAGGAATCAATGTAGACTCTGAAGTAATTACAGTCCCAGAATCAGTTAAAATTAAAGGATTGAAGTGGGACTCAGGCATTTATAAGACAAATAAGAACAGAGTAGAAGTATTAGTAATTAATACTATGAATAAAGAGATAGTTTTAAAGAAAGGTACACAAATAGGATGTATTCAGGTGTGTACTAAACCTATTAAGATTTTAAATGAGAATAGTGAGGGGATAGAATTACCAACTTCATCAATTTGTTCAGTACAAGAAGGCATAGACTTAAGAAATAGATATAAAGAATTATTACAATCAACTAATTGCCCTGAGTTGGATGAAGCTTTATTTGCTTTGCTTATGAAACATAAAAAAGCAATTGCTTTGCCGGGGGACGCCTTAGGCAAAACAACTGTTTTAAAACATCACATTAAGTTAAAACCAGGAACACAACCTATCTACATACCAGCCTACAGAGTTCCTCACTCTAAATTAGCTGTAGTAGATAAACTCATCACTGAAATGTTATCACAGGATATTATTGAACATAGTAAAAGTGAGTGGAATTTTCCGTTGATCTTAGTACCAAAGTCTGATGGGACTATGCGACCAGTTATTGATTACAGGGAACTGAATAAGCACACCATTCGTGACAGGTTACCATTACCCATTATCGGTGACATTTTGAGAAGTTTGGGAACTGAGAATAGATATTTTAGTACTATAGATATCAAATCAGCTTTTTGGCAAATAGAATTGCATGAAGATTCAAGAGAGTTCACAGCATTTTCTACTACAACAGGACATTATGAGTTCAAGAGAATGCCATTTGGTTTATGTAATAGTCCATTAACTTACATGAGATTAATGAATACTATTCTAGATGGATTGTTAGGAAACACTGCCAGTGTATTTTTAGATGACATTTTAATAGTTTCTCAGACTGCAGTGGAGCACTTTAAGAAATTAGATTTGATATTCTCAAGACTAGGAGAAGCTGGGTTAAAAGTAAAACTTGAAAAATGTAAGTTCTTGCAAGACAGTGTCATTTACTTAGGACATAAGATAGACAGACACGGGCTGAGTACAGTAAATTCAAAGGTTGACGCTATCAAGAATTTTCCAGTTCCGACCAATGTAGACAAGGTTAGGAGCTTTTTGGGATTAACAGGATATTATAGAAAATTCATTCAAAGTTATGCTGACATTGCTAATCCACTAAGTTCTTTGTTGAGAAAGGACTCAAAGTTCATGTGGGGACCTGCGCAACAGCAAGCTTTTGACAAGTTGAAAGATAAACTCACGAGTTCACCTATTTTAATTTTTCCCGACTATGAAAAAGAATTCATTCTTTGTACTGATGCGTCTGACATAGGGTTAGGAGGCATACTAATGCAAGAGAGAAATGGAACTTTAAAACCCATAGCTTACACATCCAGACTTTGTAATAGTGCGGAGAGAAACTATTCTATAACTGAAAGAGAAACTTTAGCAGTAATTTATTCTTTAGAAAGTTTTAGGGATATGATACTAGGGTATCCCATCAGAGTTTGGACTGATCACACAGCTATTCAGAACTTATTTAAGCATAAGAATCTTAGAGGCAGACTTGCTAGATGGTTTGCGATACTTCAGTGCTATGAAGTTCAATTTGAATATATTCCGGGTAGAAGGAATGTATCAGATCCACTTTCTAGAAACATTAGTCAACCAATGACTGGGACTGGGTTGATTAATTTTGTTTGTAGTATAGAAGAATTAGTAACTTTAGATGAAGAAATGCTAATAAGAGAACAGAGAGATGATGAGACATGTGATTCAATAATCAAGCATTTGATGAACCCAAGAGGAGATCCTCCAAAGCTACCAAAGGGGTATAAGATGGAGGAATTTCATTTGATTAATGGAATTTTGTATAGGAAAACATTTGTAAATGGGAAAGATATTTCTAGAGGTCAAGTAAATCAGTTGGTTATACCACAAACTCTGGTAAATGAGATATTGAAGTTACTTCATGATAGTGATTGTAGTTCACATCCTGGAAAGGATAAAACTTATAGACAAGCACAACTTAAATACTTTTGGCTAGGTATGAAGAAAACTATATATGATTATATAGAAAAGTGTGTAAAATGTGTAAAGGTGAAGGGAAATACACCAAAACCTGCTCCTATACTCACCTATCCCATTCCACAGAAACCTTGGGAAAGAGTTCACATGGATACATTGGAATTACCATTATCCGAGAACGGCTTTAAATACCTATTTGTTGCTATTGATTATTTTTCAAGATTTTGTATATTGCAACCCATAATCAATAAGAAAGCTGAAACTATTGCTTCCGTAATCTATGATCAGATAATCTGTAATTTTACTACACCTAAATTCCTAGTTTCAGATAATGAGACTGAATTTAATAACAAAATCTTGGAAAATCTATGTAATGTATTCCACATCAAGAAAGTCAATATACTCGTTAACCATCCCCAAAGTAATGGAGTAGTAGAAAGGTTAAACAAAAAGATAATTATATGTCTTAGAACCCTAATAAGTCCTCATAGTGTAACTTGGGATACTTGGATTCCTTGTGTTAAGTGTACCCTGAACAATCAAATTAATGTAGCAACTGGGGATACACCTCATTTTATAATTTTTGGGGAGGACAAAACTCTGCCATATGAAATGTTGACTGCAGAGCAAAAACCCATATATAATATGGATGATTATATATCCAATAGGATAAATACTCTTCAAAGTATTCACCAAAGAGTTAGGAAACATATGCAGGTGTATTCACAAAAGATGAAGGAACAACAACACAAAATAGCTCATAAACTAGAACTGAAAATTGGAGAATTAGTAATGGTCAAATTAACCTCACCCAATAATAAACTTTCACCAAGGTACACTGGTCCATATAGGGTAATTGATTCTGCAGGTGGAAACAAGTTTAAACTTAAACATTTATAATCAAGAGAAGAATTGATAGGACATTTAGATGACATAAGGAAAATTAGCTTGCAGATCTATGAAAATGATTATAGTAATACCTTGTGCATAAATATTAATAACCCTGGAAAATATGGAGAATATTATAATGATATTTTTCAAGAGTTGAACATTAATCTTGATGTATTTTACAGATAGTATTGACCATTTGTATGTATTTGGAATGGGAGACCTAAACAACTGGAACTTGGTGTCAAGCAGATACATGGAAACCTAAAACCCAGGATCTGCTGTGGTTAGACTTGGAACCTTAAGGACTTAAGGACCTCTCATCTGAGTACACACATGAGTATTGTGACAATTTTAAAGTAATGAGACTGTCTTTGAAAATGAAGTGTGTTGGAAATAATATTGAACAAGAAGAGACACTCAAACTCTAGATTAGTGTGTTTTGCAAATTAATTGCTATTGAAAAGATGATAAACCATTCAGAATTTAAAGTTAGTGCTCATAGTGAATTTTCTAATCAATTACATCCTTACTGTAGACAATTTAAGAGAAAGCATGATCTCTTTTGTGTTCCGAGAAGCTTCACATGAACTCTCTGGTTAGGAATATGTCTGTTATGAACAATTGTCATTACCAACGAATTTTGGTAGACCAGATCCCTCATTGTAACATACAAGGATCTCATTACCTGTTTTTCCCTAACAAGACAAAGGTGTCAATAAATTGTCCCGGGTTGAGTCCTAAATTGGATTTGGTTGAAGGTCTTGTCTCTATTCAAGATAACTGCGAATTGCATGCAGACACTATTTCCACCATTTCTAATACCCTTAATACAATGCATATAATCGATGACACCTACATTTCAACCTTCAACTTCACATTGCCTGAAAACTCTCCTCCCTTGAAAATTAAGAGAAGACCATTGTCAAGATCTCCCTCAAATGATTTACATATACTACCAATCCTTATCATACCCTTACTTTCAGTGTTAGTGGCAGCACTGATTGCCTTTGTTGTATTCCGGAGATTGGCTCTGTCAAAGCAAATCAACCATGTAACCGCTTAATTCAATGCCTTATATATATTGAGATGCATGTTATTCACATTTATAGGTATTATGTTTATGTATTATTCCCAATTTATTGCATGAATGATGTATTTTGGAGGGTAGCTTAACAATTACGCAAGGGTAGATTAGCCTATTCTAGAAATATATTAGCAAGCCCTGTAAGAGGGAAATAAGAAATTGGTCGGGACGACCAAGGGTAGCTGCCGAGCCCTGTAAGAGGCCGGTAGTTGTACGAATGTAAATGAGCCTGCCTGCTCGCCTGTTGTTTTGAAAACATTGAGGTGACGCTATGTCTATGTAAACACACCGACGGTGGTGACTGTTTTATAATCGATGTTGTAATCAAAACTCTGTAAGCGCAGGTTAGCTTCGTTTGACTAATGCTGAGGTAAACAATTTTGCTAGTGGCATTGGAATGGCTTTTCGGATTGGTGCAAGGTGGAGAAGGAGAAAAAAACTATTGGTGCATGAATTCAAAGTCACGCCCATAAGGAGTGACATTTACTTCAGAAGTCACCGGAGATTGGATTAGAAAAATTAGTGACGTCAGACGAAGGTAGCTTAGCGTAGGATACGGGATCTCGTCAGAGGGTGTGGAGAGAGGATCAAGAGACGATCTAGAGAGACGATCTAGGGAGAGACGATGTAGAGACGAGAGAAAGAGATCCCGAGTGTAACCAGTAGGTGAAATTACAGTGAAAGAAGAAAGAAAATTCACCACCCTTTTATTAACCCAAAGGACGAGAGGAATAGGCACGGGGCCTAGAAAATAGTGAGACTACTGCTTAAGAGGAACTTGAATATTTAGGGAAACTCACTTAACGAAGGCAAGGGGCTTTGAGACGAGTGATATTACAAGTCAAATTTAAGTGTAAACATCGAGAACCGACAGTGGTGGTGACAGTGGTGACAAGGGGAGGGGAAACACACACACACACACACACACACACACAC
>NC_134814.1:28164744-28177244 GCF_046742065.1 Oratosquilla oratoria | reverse complement strand
TATAATGCCGTTAGGCTTATTATCTTTTAAGATGTCTATGAATTCATCCCTAGACTTTAAAGAATAAGTATTAGGGATATAAGGAGAAATTATATCATGAAGAGTTTTAGCTACGCTGTAAGAGGGGGTAGGGATTTGGGAAATAATGGGTGGAGGGGGGGGGTTTCGGAGAGAGGTCATGCTAGGTAGTAGCTTGGTGCTGCTATACAAAGCGATGACAGAAGTCATGTGTGTGTTTGTGTGTGTGTGTGTGTGTGTGTGTGTGTGTGTGTGTGTGTGTGTGTGTGTGTGTTAAGACCCATAAGGAAGGAAACCCCCTCAGACCCATTATTTCCCAAATCCCTACCCCCTCTTACAGCGTAGCTAAAACTCTTCATGATATAATTTCTCCTTATATCCCTAATACTTATTCTTTAAAGTCTAGGGATGAATTCATCTGTTTAGGTTTAACAGGTGAGAAAGAGTTGGGAGTGCGAATGATTCCTGACCTTAAACCCAGAAACTGAATGAATGTTAGATAATAAACCTTATTTTCCTTTTCCCCTCGCGATTTTTCTAAATCATTACTGATGTAGTTTTGTTTAGCTTGACTTAATATTATGTAGTCTAATCTATTTTTATTTGATATGCCCTAACATGAGAGAACTTAGCATAGCAAAACGTAACCAAATCCAAAGTGACTCACTGATAGGTAACATGACCACATAAGCTAATATGAAATAACTGATATCCTGAGTGTAAAATAGTATATCCTAAATTAGCCTAACGTAACCTAATGTAAGCTTACCTAAACTCTCATAACCTACCTTGACCTAACTTAAATTAACGTAACCAATCCTAAAACAGTCTAACCTAACCTAACTTACACTCACGGAATACAACTCATGACCTGGCAGGACCTGAACTAACCTAACTTACTCTAACCCAACGTAATTTGATCTAACCTAAAATAACCTAACTAACCTAACCTACTCTAACATAAATTAACCCAGCCTAAAGTAACCAAACTGACCAAGTGTATTCTAGTTTAACCTAACCTACTCTACACTTAACCTTAACTAACCTGCTCTAAACTAACTTAGCTTAATCTAACCTAGTCTAACCTAACTTAAAGTAGCCTAGTCTAGCCTATCCTCGTCCAGTTTAGCCAAGCCTAGCCTAGCCAAGAGTAATCTAGACTAACGTAACTTAATCTAAACTAACCTAGCCTAACGTAACCTAACCAAGCCTAACATAACCTAACCTAACATAACCTAACCTAATTTAATCTAAGCTAACCAAACCTCTACTAACCTAACCTAGACTAACCTAGCCTAACCTAACCGAATCTAACCTAACCTAACCTAACCTAGCCTAACCTAGCCTAATCTAACCTAACCTAACCTAACCTAACCTAACCTAACCTAACCTAACCTAGCCTAACCTAGCCTAATCTAACCTAACTTAACCTAACCTAACCTAACCTAACCTAACCTAACCTAACCTAACCTAACCTAACCTAACCTAACCTAACCTAAGCTAACCTAGGCTAACCTAACCTGACTTAACCTAACCTAACCTAGGTTAACCTATCCTTACTTAACCTAACCTAACCTAACCTAACCTAACCTAACCTAACCTAACCTAACCTAACCTAACCTAACCTAACCTAACCTAACCTAACCTAACCTAGCCTACCCTAACCTAACCTAGACTAAACTAACTTAACGCCACCTAAGATAACCTGGTCTTTCCTGACCTATCATATATTCTTAATTCCATCACTCCCAGCCTTTCATTTTCCAAAGCATCCAGTTTTTGTCCCTGTTCCCTCTATTCAGTCTCTCGCTATTCGTTGTACACCTCGAACACTACACCGTGAACAAAGCCCACAAATATTTCTTACTCCAGGTTCTCTTCCCACCCCTTTTCTCTCCACATAGAGAAATAGGTTTCCCATACTTCCTATTTCAGAGGGTCTTACACTTTTGCATCTATTGTCATTCAAAAACTAATCCTCCCATGTTTCCACACCCTCCTATTCTCCACCTCTCATTTTCCATTATTGGGTCTTGCCCCGATGTTCTTGAAATTTTCATCTCCTCTCTCTCTTCCTCTGCCCCCGCTCCCCCCCCCTCTTTCTCTCACTCTCTCTTGCTCTGAAAAAAATAGATTGATGATACAAACATTTTAAATCTATATGCCAGATAAGTAAACATAATATTTGTTTATATTTTTATAATATTTATTAAGTGATTATTTTCATTACCTCTTCCTGTTTAGAAAGTAAGTCAATTGTGACTTATATTTCAAAAACCTGACAGCCAAGTAAGTGAAAAAAAACACACACACACAGTAAGTATAACGGCGTGGGGAACGCCAACATATCAATTGTCACCCAAAGAACATGGCGGACGTGATACTAACCGCCAGGAACTCAGCAAATCACTAATACATTATTATTCTCTTTATTGTCCCAGTGGCCCAGAACACCATAACATTCCTCCAATATCAAAAGGCATTTGAACCTAACATGAAATGGTCTAAAGCCAAAGAATATTGAGGACAATTAGTTAATAATACATCTTAGATCATCAATCCTTAAACTCTAGAACTTGTGAGAAAGCACATGAATAATGATAGTTTTAATGGTCCTTGATATGTTGTATTTGGAGACTGGAAAATACCCAATTAACGGAGAACAACGCGATGGAGAGCATACTTGTGCGAAAACACATGAATAATGATAGATTTAACGGACCTTGATATGTCATATTTGGAGACTGAAAAATACCAAAATAACGGAGAACAACGCGATGGAGAGCAACGCATCACATAGTTGTGGTGAAGAGTGATGTGATGAATAGCAGCGCATCACTGCTGACTCACGGCACGTGGACTGGATGTGAAGTGGCGTAGTAGAGGGTGATGTGGAGGACAGCGATGCACCACTATTGGATCACGATGCACAAAAGTGGTTGAGAGTGATATGGTGCAGAGAAAGGCAGTGGAGAGTCACAGACCACTACACACTCACGACGTGTGCATGTGGTTGAGTGGCCTTGGTGGAGAGCAACGTACTCATAGCCCTTAGTCATTGCAAATGTAACAATTGTTGATCGAATTGTTCAGAAATACCCACACCGGATTGATTGGAGTAAATTGTGTATGTGTGTTTGCACAAATATATGCATAAATATACATCTATTTATTTACCTGCCTACCTATCTAGCTACCTACCTACCTATCTGTCTACCTACCTACCTATCTATTTATCTATATATCTATTCAAATAATCCTGTACGGATGTAAGACATTAGCACTGACAAAAGAAAGAGAGAAGAGACTGGATTTTTTTTAACAATATCCCGAAAAGAATCCTCGGCCCAGTATATGATGAAGAAGGTAGATGGAGACGAAGACATAACAGGACAGGGTAATTAGAGATCAGACCGGACAACCATACATTCAGGATGAAGTACGGGGAAAAAAGCAAGGTGGGCTGGACACTGTGTCCGAATGAAGGCAGACAGACCACCAAGGAAGGTGATGGAAAGAGTACAGGGTAGACAACCATAAGGGAGACCCAGTTATAGATGGATGGATGGAGTAAAGAAGGACGTGGAGAGGGTGGCACCAAGAGAGGACTGGAAAGAATTGGCAGATGATAGAACCATCTGGAGAGGCATAATGAAAGCGGTGAAGGGCCGTCCGGCCTGACAACCAAGGGGCTTCTCCCAGCTTATAAGGGAGGAAGTAATCCAAGGCATGCACACACCAATGCTCTTCACACTCCCACCTGTCTACCATTTGTGACGGATAGGAGAAGGGTGGAATTTCAGAGAACTCTTGAATGTGGAGAAGATTAGGGATTATTTGATGGTGGCAGTGTAAAGAGCTAGTTAAATGACAGTGATGGGAGAGAGAAATGACAGGAATATAGGAATATCTAACTATTAAAAATAAACGCTTTCGAAACCGTGCCGAGATTACGATTCAAGTTTGTGTGGACGTGCCCGGTATGGTTGTACCCCAATCGTGGTCAAGGTTGGACGTTGGACACAATGCCTCTGCCCGTAGCAGCTCGCTTGAAAAGACGTAATATGCATTATTGGAAGTGGGTTGCGGATGAAAAGAAAATCAGTAAGATGGAAATCAATATGTCAGCGTCTTTAAAAGGTTTGTTACGGAAAGAGCACCGTGAAAAATGTCCTTCTTTTTACGATGAAAAAGTAAAAAAAAAAAAAAAAAAACGTGATAGTGAAGCCGCCATGAAAAGGCGACAGCGACATTTCTGGGCTTGGGTGACAAAACAAAAAAAGATTGACAAATCCACTATTGTCAAAGTTCTCGGAGCACAGTTAACAGAAGAGCATAAGAAATGCCACCCCGAATATTACGAAAAGTGTAAAAACCGGCAATCTACGACATGCGTCGCGGAGCAATCTATACAACAATTCCAACGTATAGTCCTTAGTTTCAACGAGATGTTACGCAATTCACCAACATACGAGTACAGTGATAGTACAATAGATGACCGGGATATTTCTTCCGAGGTTGTAGAAAATTTCAAGAAGCACTATTACACAGGCTACACAAATTTTTGTGGTAATGGTGGAAGAGGACACAGGCAATACCAGTTGTACTATTTAGAGCGTAGGTTCAAGACATTTAAAAGAAACGCCCAAAAAAACGTGTTCGCTATGAAGAATGTGAGGCGCCAGCAAGAAAAGAAGAGGGAGCAAAGGAAAGTAGAGTTGAGAAGAGACCTGAAAAAAATCCAAAAAGAGAAAAAACGGGCAGCGGGTCTTGCCAAAGGCCAAGCACCCCTGGCGTAGCCAGGGCTGGCGTAAGCCAGGTGCTTGTATAAAAAAAAAAAAAAAAAAGCGAAGAAAAAGTTGAAACAAGAAAAACACCTGGGTTGGATGGGTGCCATTCAGGGTATCCGACAGAGGGAGGAATGGTTATAGTGGATCGGCTAAAGAAGTGGAATGATGATTGCATAATTAAAAAAAAAAAATGAATGTAGTAGTTTTAGCGGGATCAGTTTGTTAAGCACAATTGGAAAAGCATATGGTAGGGTTTACACTTAAAGTCCACTATCGGAGAAATAATATCAAAAGTAAAGGAGATCCGTATATTTCGACTACTATTTGTAGTCCCCTTCAGCAGAATGGTTACAATAAGTCAGAGTTCAGGTATAAATGAGGTAGTGAGGGGTGCAGAGAATCTTCCTTAATCAAACACTTTCCTAACTTATTACACATTTTGTGAATCACGTGTTTTTTGTAATTTATTCGCATATAGATATAGATATGATAATATATGTACAACACTGAATGTGTCCCAGTGATTAGAGATACATTTTAACAACTACAATGCACTTTAATTCTACATCATCTATATCGGGAAACCAAATGGAGGCCACAACCAGAATTTCAATTTCTGGTCGTGGCCTCCATTGGGTCTCCCGATGTTGATGGCTTAGAATCAAAGTCAATTGTGGTTGTTATTATATATGTATATATATATATATATATATATATATATATATATATATATATATATATTTCAAATTCTGGTCGTGGCCTCCATTGGGTTTCCCGATGTTGATGGCTTAGAATTAAAGTCAATTGTGGTTGTAAATATATATATATATATATATATATATATATATATATATATACATATATATATATACATATATGTATATATACATATATATATATATATATATTTAAATATATATACATATATGTATTGTTGCGTGGCCGCAAGTCTGTGTTCCTTGTAATAGATGAACTTTTCATGTTACCACCTGTTCTACGGGTAGTTGTAGCCACGCCCTAATTTTTTCGTCTTCCTAAATTACCGATCGTATGAAATACAATATTATATGTTCCGTGTGTATTATTCCTTTGTTATCCTTTTATTTTAGTTAGCTAGGATATTGTTCATATTGTATATTGTACCTTATTATGTTAATGATCTCTGTATGTGTATTGTGACGCCTAAGGGGAAGGGCCAAGTTAAAAAAACTAGAGTTCTGCTTAAAGAATTATTATTTCCTTCAAAAGAAACAAAACAAACATGATCGAAAAATAGAAGTCGCCAAGCGAGCAAAAATTACAATATCTGGGTACACATTAAAGTACACAATATTAAATAAATACCAGACAATGGGTTTCTTTATAACATAAATGGCTAAAGTTGCCAAGACACGTACATATAAGAGTCGATCAAATATCGACAATCAAAAGAATACAGTCTTTAAAAAGACGTACGTAAATATATAGAGAGTCGAGAGTTATATCGACTATCGAAAGAAATGCAGTCCTACAATCACTCGCGAAAATACAAGTCGAGATGAAACTACGACTAAAAATGTCTAAGTCCAACAAAGAGGATGAGTGCTAGCAAGACTAGACAAAAAATATGAGATTAATAGCAATGGGACTCTGGAAGCAGAGACCGAACTTAACCGTTATAAACACTGATATATATATACCTTCTCCGTATGATCCGGAGGGCTGCCAAGTGTCGCTAGAAGCAACGATTTACAAGAGAGCTTTGAATACTTCCTAGTACATACACGGATATTCTTTACATCAATGAATACATAATAATATATGATAAAGTTACCTTGTCAATCTTAGATAAGCAGAAACTTAGTAGTTTTTATATGAAAATTTATACATACGTAAATGTAAGTTAGGGGAACGTTGTTGCCACAACGTTCGTTTACACGTAATTTTTTCCTGAACGCATGTAAGCTATGAATTCTCACCAACGTCTACGACGTCCGAAGACAAAGAGAATATGCAATTTCTCTAATCTTACATAAATCAATTCCTAAGATTGACAAGATAGATCCACATGATAATACACATACATAAATCTATATGTAATGTATGGAATATGTTTGACAAAACACAAAAAGAACGAAATACGTCTGATAAATAGAATTCATCACTTTGACAGTCTTCATACGTCGATTACCGCACGTAGGCACGTCTACGACGTCCGAAGACAAAGAGAATATGCAATTTCTCTAATCTTACGTAAATCAATTCCTAAGATTGATAAGATAGATCCACAAGATAATACACATACATAAATCAATATGCAATGTATGGAATATGTTTGACAAAGAACAAAAAGAACGAAATACGTCTGATAAATAGAATTCATCACTTTGACAGCCTTCATACGTCGATTACCGACGGTTTGATGCCGAGTGTCTACCAAGCCTCCCGTGGGAAAGGCCGGCATAGTCCAAGGTACACATACGCACATGCGCGCATGTGCGTCTGAATGAAATCTTCACTACGACGAGTCTGTAGTCGTAACTGTATTATGTTATTCCACTCACCCTGCCTGTAATAAAATAAATGATAACGGTTTGTGAGTTGGCAACTGCGGCCCCCCCTGGTGACCGCAGTCACGAGGTATATTCATTCTTACTCTCTCTCTGATTTCTGAACCCGTATAGAGCGGACACTTCCCGCTCCTCTATAATCCCTAGTTTAAGTGTTAGGTGGACCCTAGTGGTAACAAGTGGGCCGGGTAGGCATAAAATAAGTGTGTGTGTAGTGCTAAGTGAATATGTAAATAATTTATGTTAGAACACCATAGTTTTGCCTTAACCTTGCCCCTTTGAGTTATCCACCGATCACCTAAAACTATTGACATACGCGCTTGAAAGTACTGCAAAGATTTATATTTGATATGCAGTATACTGTTACCCTGCCATTTAGGCTCAATATGGTTCGTCAATGATTGGAGGTAGGATTGTTTCTCCAATTAAGATTGGGCATTAATGGGAGGCGTAACAAGTGGGGGCCTGACCGGGATAGTAGCCATTAGTGCATTTATATTGTTAGAACGCCCATACGGTTGTGGTTCATCGCCGAGATTTTTTGTGGTAAGCTATTGAATTGTTGCCATTATTTCAGGCTCTTGCTCATCGCATCACGGGAAGATGTTGGGGGTGCTAGCCCCGTAAATGATTTAGCTTTACAGGTTGAATTTAAGAAATTGGAACTAGAAATAGAGAGACTCAAGTCTCAAAGTCATGGTATAGAAAAAACACCTAATATTCCAAAATTTAACGAGGACGAACGAGACAAGTTCTTCTCTATTTTCGAGAAGTTAGCACGTATGTACCAATGGCCATTCAGCCAGTGGACGCAGATGGTGTATGGTGCCCTATCGGGAAAAGCTCTCGACACATTTATAGCACTTTCCGAGCGTCAGAGTAGTGATTATTATGTACTTAAATATAACATTCTACAGGCATACCAGCTTGTTCCTGAAGCCTACCGGCAACAATTCAGGAAATGTAGGAAATCCAACCAGGAGACCTACGTGGAGTACTTCCAACGAAAGCTCGGCTTGTTCACCCGGTGGGTGGAGAGCGAGGAGGCTCACGTAGACCTGGAGAAACTCAAAGGGTTAATATTGATGGAGGATATTAGAAATAATATCCCTCCAGATGTGCGAGCCAACTTAGATCAGCGAGGTATTCGTACCTTGGCAGAGGCTGGCCCAGCGGCCGACTATTACCATCTAACTAATCCTAGAATGCATTCCAGGTCTCACCCTACCTTGCCCCAAAGCTTCCCCCCCACTAGGGACTCCAAGCCAATCGGACCTCCACAGCCTCATCGACAGCCGGCCACCTCATCATCTGCTTCATCTACCTCAGGTAAGCCCATTGATAGTGAGACCAGGGAATCTACCCTTACTGGAGGCAGGAGCTATTGCAAATATTGCAAAAGGCCAGGACATCATGTTGATGAATGTTTCAAACTACAACAAAGAAAGGCTCCTGTCCACACATACATACATGCATATATATATATTTATATATATATATATATTTATATATATACATATATATATTGTATATGTATATCATATATATATATATATATATATAGATGTATATATATTTATATATATTTATGTATATCATATATATATATATGTATATATACATATATATATATATGTATATTATATATATATATATATATATTTATGTATCTTATATATATATATATATATATATTCATTGTATATATGGGCAGGAGATTTTCTCTCAAGCATGTATGGTTAAACTTAATGGCAAGATTATTATTGCAGAGTTTTTTATCTGCCTTTTCTCTTTCTCTGAGAATCTTTTTCCCTTCCACGGGAAGTTGTCTTATAATGTCACCATATGACATTATTTTGTCAGTTACTTTGGGCATGGCTTTACCAAAGTGAAAAACTGGCCAGAACGCGTTTTCACACTACTTAGTGCTTCATCAGTGGCTAGACTGTGAATATCTGAGTGAATTATTGTGTTTATATATTGTTGGTGGTCTGATATTACATTCTGAGGCTTCTGATTGGCTAGTGGGCTGGCTGGGACTCCCAAGCTATTCTACTTCCTCATTGGTCGGCTGTTGTGTGACGTCATCAGTATTGTGCCTTCTTTCAGTGGGCTTAGATCTCCTTACGCTAGGGAGGGCTTCTAAATCCCTAGTTTGTATATTGAGATTGGGAGATGTTTCTTTAATAAAGAGAGCTTCGAGGATAGGTAGCCTTCTATGGTCTTGATTTGTTGCCAGCACTTCTGTGTTTTCTATTAGAGTTTCTTTATTTAAATTTCTTTTGTGAGCAGAGTGATGGTGGTTTCTGGGAGCTCCTGAGGAGAGGTGGTATGATAACCGGCGTGAGAGCTTCATTGTTGTCATGCCAATATAGTTTGAAGGTTGGGATGCACAGTTCCCAAGTTTACACGTGTACCTATATATGACGTGAGTTCTCTGAAGGTCACTTTTACTTTCTCTTATATTATTCTTTAGTAGCAGTTGAGATGTCTTTTTATTTTGATAATATATAATCAGTTGTACTTTAGAGTTTTCTTCTTTAGGTTTAATATTTCTTTTAATAATTTGTTGCATAACCCTTTCATCTTCTTTGTAGGCTGTGGAGAAGAAGGACTTATAGTAAATTTTAATCAGGTTTTTGGCGTTAATGTCCTGTGGGATTTTGTCTGGGTGGCTTTTGTCCTGTGGGATTTTGTCTGGGTGGCTTTTGTCCTGGTACCATTTGTCTAAAGTTCTTTTTGTGATTCGCTCTATATCCTTATTGGCGAATCCATTATTCATAAGGGTCTGAGAAGCTCTTTCTAATTCATTATGTACTGTTTCCCAATTATTACAGTGACTAAGAGCTCTTCTAATATAAGCGCTGATGGTAGAATCTTTGTATCTTTGGGGACATTCGCTAGTCCCATTTAGGCAATGTCCTGAATTAGATGCTTTTATGTACACAGATGTGTCATATGTGCCTTCATCTCTCTGTTTTACTAATGTGTCTAAAAAGGGAAGGGACCCATTTATGCTGTGCTCAATTGTAAAATTGATGCCAGATGTCTCTATTAATCGTTCTTTTAGATCGTCTATTTGTTGGCAATTTTCAGCTTTGACGAAAATATCGTCTATATATCTGCAGTAAATGTGAGGTTTTTGCAGATTTGCGAAAATTTCATTTTCGATGCTACCCATAAAAAAGTTAGCAAAAAGTACTCCAAGTGGTGATCCCATTGCAACACCATCGGTTTGGCAATATTTATTTCCTCTAGGGCACATAAAGGGGGCTTCTTTGGTGCAACATTCCAAAAGGTCTTTCATTACTTTCTCTGGGATATCACAGTTAGGAGTGGTATCATTGTGATAAACTCTGTCTATTATATATTGAATAGTGCGGTCAACTTGGATGTTAGTATAGAGGGACTCCGCATCTAACGAAGCGATAATGCCTTTTGAGTTATTGTTTGCTAAAAGATCTAGAAAATCAGTGGCGGATTTGACATTGTAGTCAGCGGGAGTGTAAGGTGTGAGGATTTCAGCCAGTTTTTTGGCAATTTTGTAAGTAGGTAATGGTATCTGTGAGATAATTGGACGTAGCTTGTTGCCGGGTTTATGGGTTTTAACATTGCCATAGCAGTACCCTAGTTCGTAGTCGCCTGTAGGTTTAGGAAGCTTTATGCCTCCTTTAACCGCGTTTGCACAATCTACTAGTTTAGTGATTTTCTTTTTGTGGGAGTCTGTAGGGTCTCTTGAGATCTTCTTAATTTTTGTCTCATCGTTTAGGATTTCATCCATTTTTGTAAGTATTCTTCTGTGTTTATTAAGACGAAAGTGGCAGCTTTGTCTGCTTTTCTGATTGTGATGTCTGGGTCTGTTTTCAGTTGTTTGGCTGCTTCTATATGTTTCTTTTTTAAAATCTGGCTTTTAAAGTTACCTCTCTGTTTGGAAGACTCGCTAATAATTTCAGTTTTGAAAGCGGGCTCAACTGTTATTTTCTTTTGTTTAGCTAGCTGTTCAACGTTATCTATTAAGATTTCACATTCTAATCTTTTACCATGTTTGGGTGGGGGCTTTAAGATGTGGCAGTTTAGACCTAGATTGAGCAGTTCTTTTTGGTCTGTAGTAAGGGGTTTGTTGGTCAAATTTGTGAACCCTTCTAAAGGTCTAGGGTGTTTTAGTTGACCTCCATTGAGGTTCACTAATTTTCTTTGGTTTTTACTTATCATAGCTTGTTTATGTGCCTCCATCATTCTATTATAAGCTTCATTAACACTTTCTTTAACTGTTTTCATTAATATTATAGTTATCCCATTTTTGTACATGTTTCTTAGAATCATTTTCTAACTCGCTGGTTAGACTGGTCATTTCTTGTATTCTTATTTTCATATAATTCCATCTTTCTTCAGGTGGATTCGCCAATAAGGATATAGAGCGAATCACAAAAAGAACTTTAGACAAATGGTACCAGGACAAAAGCCACCCAGACAAAATCCCACAGGACAAAAGCCACCCAGACAAAATCCCACAGGACATTAACGCCAAAAACCTGATTAAAATTTACTATAAGTCCTTCTTCTCCACAGCCTACAAAGAAGATGAAAGGGTTATGCAACAAATTATTAAAAGAAATATTAAACCTAAAGAAGAAAACTCTAAAGTACAACTGATTATATATTATCAAAATAAAAAGACATCTCAACTGCTACTAAAGAATAATATAAGAGAAAGTAAAAGTGACCTTCAGAGAACTCACGTCATATATAGGTACACGTGTAAACTTGGGAACTGTGCATCCCAACCTTCAAACTATATTGGCATGACAACAATGAAGCTCTCACGCCGGTTATCATACCACCTCTCCTCAGGAGCTCCCAGAAACCACCATCACTCTGCTCACAAAAGAAATTTAAATAAAGAAACTCTAATAGAAAACACAGAAGTGCTGGCAACAAATCAAGACCATAGAAGGCTACCTATCCTCGAAGCTCTCTTTATTAAAGAAACATCTCCCAATCTCAATATACAAACTAGTTATTTATATTCCCTCCCTAGCGTAAGGAGATCTAAGCCCACTGAAAGAAGGCACAATACTGATGACGTCACACAACAGCCGACCAATGAGGAAGTAGAATAGCTTGGGAGTCCCAGCCCAGCCCA